>NW_021703779.1:48415860-48609863 GCF_005190385.1 Monodon monoceros | reverse complement strand
ATGATGGCCATTCTGACTGGTGTGAGATGATATCTCATTGTAGTTTTGATTTGCATTTCTCTAATGATTAATGATGTTGAGCATTCTTTCATGTGTTTGTTGGCATTCTGTATATCTTCTTTGGAGAAATGTCTATTTAGGTCTTCTGCCCATTTTTGGATTGGGTTGTTTGTTTCTTTGTTATTGAGCTGCATGAGCTGCTTGTAAATTTTGGAGATTAATCCTTTGTCAGTTGCTTCATTTGCAAATGTTTTCTCCCATTCTGAGGGCTGTCTTTTGGTCTTGTTTATGGTTTCCTCTGCTGTGCAAAAGCTTTGAAGTTTCATTAGGTCCCATTTGTTTATTTTTGTTTTTACTTCCATTTCTCTAGGAGGTGGGTCAAAAAGGATCTTGCTGTGATTTATGTCATAGAGTGTTCTGCCTATTTTTTCCTCTACGAGTTTGATAGTGTCTGGCCTTACATTTAGGTCTTTAATCCATTTTGCACTTATTTTTGTGTATGGTGTTACAGAGTGTTCAAACCTCATACTTTTACACGTACTTGTCCAGTTTTCCCAGCACCACTTATTGAAGAGTCTGTCCTTTCTCCACTGTACATTCCTGCCTCCTTTATTAAAGATAAGGTGACCATATGTGTGTGGGTTTATCTCTGTGCTTTCTATGCTGTTCCGTTGATCTATCTTTCTGTTTTTGTGCCAGTACCATACTGTCTTGATTACTGTAGCTTTGTAGTATAGTCTGAAATCAGGGAGCCGAATTCCTCCAGCTCCGTTTTTCTTTCTCAAGATTGCTTTGGCTCTTCGAGATGTTTTGTGTTTCCATACAAATTGTGAAATTTTTTGTTCTAGTTCTGTGAAAAATGCCAGTGGTAGTTTGATAGGGATTGCAGTAAATCTGTAGATTGCTTTGGGTAGTAGTCATTTTAACAACGTTGATTCTTCCAATCGAAGAACATGGTATATCTCTCCATCTATTTGTATCATCTTTAGTTTCTTTCATCAGTGTCTTATAATTTTCTGCATACAGGTCTTTTGTCTCCTTAGGTAGGTTTATTCCTAGATATTTTATTCTTTTTGTTGCAGTGGTAAATGGGAGTGTTTTCTTGATTTCACTTTCAGATTTTTCATCATTAGTGTATAGAAATGCCAGAGATTTCTCTGCCTTAATTTTGTATCCTGCTACTTTACCAAATTCATTGTTTAGCTCTAGTAGTTTTCTGGTAGCATCTTTAGGATTCTCTATGTATAATATCATGTCATCTGCAAACAGTGACAGCTTTACTTCTTCTTTTCCGATTTGGATTCCTTTTGTTTCCTTTTCTTCTCTGATTGCTGTGGCCAAAACTTCCAAAACTATGTTGAACAAGAGTGGTGAGAGTGGGCAACCTTTTCTTGTTCCTGATCTTAGTGGAAGTGCTTTCAGTTTTTCACCATTGAGGATGATGTTGCCTGTGGGTTTGTCATATATGGCCTTTATTATGTTGAGGAACGTTCCCTCTATGCCTACTGTATGGAGGGTTTTTATCATAAATGGGTGTTGAAGTTTGTCGAAAGCTTTCTCTGCATTTATTGAGATGACCAAATGGTTTTTCTTCTAGGAACTTTATAGTTTCCACTCTTATATTTAGGTCTTTAGTCCATTTTGAGTTTATTTTTGTATGGTGTGAAAAAATGTTCTAATTTTATTCTTTTATATGTAGCTACCCAGTTTACCCAGCACTACTTATTGAAGAGACTGTCTCTTCCCCATTGTATATATTTGCATCTTTTGATATAGATTAATTGACCATAAGTGTCTGGGTTTTTGCTCGGCTCTCTATTCTGTTCCATTGATCTATGTGTCTGTTTTTTTTTTTTTTGCCAGTACCATTCTGTTTTTATGAATGTATCTTTGTAATATAGTCTGAAGCCAGAGACCATGATACTTACATCTTTGTTCTTTTTTCTCAATTCACTTGGTCGTTCAAGGTATTTTGTATTTCTGAACAAAATTTGAAATTATTTGTTGTAGTTCTGTGAAAAATGTCATGGGTACTTTGATAAGGATGTATTAAATCTGTAGATTGCTTTGGGGAATAGCAACATTTTAGCAGTATTAATTCTTCTAGTCCATAAGCACGAAATAGCTTTCCATTTCTTGCTATCATCTTCAATTTACTTCATGAATGTTTTATACTTTTCAGGGTATCAGTCTTTTACCTCTTTGATTAAGCTTATTGCTAGGGTTTTTTTTTCTTTTTTTTATGTGATTTTAAACAGGACTTTTTCCTTGCTTTTTCTTTCTGATAGTTCATTACTAGTGTATAGAAAATCAATGGATTTCTGTATATTAATCTTTTATTCTGAAACTTTATTGAATTGATTAGTACTAATAGTTTTCTGATGGAGACTTTAGGATTTTCTCTGTTTAATGTAGTGACAATTTTACTTATTCCTTCCAATTTAGAAGTCTTTTATTTCCTTTCTCAGTCTGATTGCTCTGGTTAGGACTTCCAGTATTATGGTAAATAGATGTGGCAAGATGTAGCACCCTTATCATGATCCTGATTATAGAGAAAAAGCTGAAAGCATTGAGTATAGTATTAGTAGTGGGTTTGCCATAATTGGCCTTTATTATACTGAGATATGTTCCCTCTATACCATCTTTAATAAGAGATTTTATCATGAATGGATGTTGAATTTTGTCAGATCCTTTTTCTGCATCTATTGAAATGATCAGGTGATTTTTATCCTTCCTTATTTTGTGTGGTGTATCACATGGATTAATTTGTAGGTATTTTACCAACCTTTCATCACTGGAATAAATCTCTCCTTATCATGTTGTATGATCCATTTTATATACTTTTGAATTTGGTTTGCTAATATTTAGTTGAGGATTTATGTACCTATTTTCATCAGAGATATTGGCCTGTAATTTTCTTTTCATGTAATGTCTTTGGCTGGTTTTCATATCAGTGAATGGTAGCCTTGTAGAATGAATTCAGGAACATTTGCTCCTCTTCAGTTTTTTGGAAATGTTTGAGAAGGATAGGTATTAGTTCTTCTCTATCTATTTGGTAGAATTCCCCTGTGAATCTATACAGTCTTGGGGCTTTGTTTGCTGGTAGTTTGTTGATTACTAATTCAATTTCACTAATAGTTATTGGTCTCTTTAGATTGTCTGTTTCTTCCTAATTGACTCTTTGGAGATTGTATGTTTCTAGAAATTTATTTCTTCAAGGTTGTCCAATTTTTTGACATATAACTTTATAAGATTCTCATATTATTTTCTTGTATTTCTGATATAAGTTGTTATTTCTCCTCTTTCTTTTATCTTGTTCATTTGGATCCTCTTTTTTTTTTTAATAAGCTTGGGTAAAGGCTTATTAGCTTGTTTATCTTTTGAAAAAAGCAGGTCTTAGTATCTTTGATCTTATATATTGAATTTTAGGTCTCTATTTTATTTATTTCCAGTATGATCTTTTTTATTTCCTTCCTTCTGTTGACTTTTGGATTTCTTTGCTCTTCTTTTATTAATTGCTTTAGATGATAGGTTAGGTTGTTTGTTTGAGACATTTCTTGCTTTTTGAAGTAGGCGTGCATTGCTGTAAACTTCCCTCTAAGAAATTATTTTGTTGTGTCCCATAGATTTTGGAAAGTTGTGTTTTTACCTTCGTTTGTCTCAAGGTATTTTCTGATTTCCTCCTGATTTCTTCATTGGCCCACTGGTTTTTCAGTAGCATGTTGTTTAGACTCCATGTGTTTTTGTTTTTCTCATTTTTCTTCCTGTGATTGATTTCTAGTTTCATAGCATTGTGCTTGGAAAAAATGCTTGATATAATTTCTGTTCTGTTAAATTTGTTGAGACTTATTTTGTGGCCTAGCATATGTTCTATCCTGCCAAAGTTTTATGTGCACTTGAAAAAAATGTGTATTCTGCTCTTTTTGAATGAAATGTTCTGTGGGTATATTTTAAGTCCAACTGCTCTAATGTGTCATTTAAAGGCACTGTTTTATTGATTTTCTGTCTGGATGAACTGTCCATTCATGTAAGTGGGTTGTTAAAGTCCCCTACTATTTTTGTATTATTGTTAATTTCCCCCTTTATATGTGTTGATTTGTTTTATATATTTAGGTGCTCCTGTATTAGGTGCATATATGTTTACGAATGTTATTTTCTCTTCTTGTATTGATTCCTTTATCATTGTATAATGCCCATATTTTTGCTTTGTTCTAGATATTGTTTTAAACTCAACTTTGTCTAATATGAATATTGCTACCCAGATTTCTTTTCATTTCCAGTTGCATGAAATACCTTTTTCCATCCCCTCACTTTCAGATTCTTTGTTTTCTTTAGCACTGAATTGAATGTCTTATAAGCAGCATATAGATGGATCTTATTTTTGTACCCAGTCAGCCACCTTATGTCCTTTAATTGGAATATTTAGTCTATTGACTTTTAAAATGATTATTGATAGATATGTACTTATTACCATTTTGTTACTTGTTTTCTTGTTGTTTTTGTAGTCCTTTGTTCTTTTCTTCTTCTAGTTTTCACCTTTGTGGTTTGATGATTTTCTTTAGCTGTATTCTTTTGTTCCTTCCACCCTATGTATATCTATTGTAGGTTTTTTGATTTGTGCTTACTATGAGTTTTATATATGTTGATCTATATCTATATCTACTTGCTTTAAATTGGTAGTCATTTAAGTTCAAACACATTCTAAAAGATGTAAAATTTTTACTCCCTTTTCCCACGTTTTGTGTTTTTGTGGTCATAGTTTACATCTTCATATTTATCCCTTCACTGTTCATTGTGGTTATAGTTGATTTTATAATTTTTCTCTTTTAGTCCTTGTACTAGCTTATTTAATTGGTTATTTCACAGCCTTTACTATGTATTTGGTTTTACTGTTTAGATTTTTTCTTTCCTTTAAATTCTTCTCATTTTAGTTTTTCTTTTCCACTTAGAGAAGACCTTTGAACACTTATTTTAAGTTCAGTTTAGTACTGTTGAACTCTTAGTTTTTGCTTGTCTGGAAGTTCTTTATCTCTCCCTCAATTCTGAATGAAAATCTTGCTAGGTATAGTATCCTAGGTTGTAGGTTTTTCCCTTTCAGCACTCTAAGTATATCATGTCACTCCCTTCTGGCTTGCAAAATTTCTGCAGAAATGTCAGCTGATTGCCTTTAAGTGTTCCCTTGTGTGTGACTCTTTGTTCCCCTCTTGCTGTCCTTAGAATTATCTCTTTAAGTTTTGCCACTTGAATTATAATATGTCTTGGAGTGGGTATCTTTGGATTCATCTTTTCTGCAACTCTCTGTGCTTTCCATACTGCAATATCTATTTTCTTCTTCATGTTTGAGAAGTTTTCAGTTATAATCTCATCAAATACATTTTAAAAATACTTTCTCTGTCTCTTCTCCTTCTGGGACACATATAATGCAAATATTAGTATGCTTGATGTTGTCTTAGAAGTACCCTCCTCCGGGCTCATTTTTATAAATGTGTTTTTCTTTTTGCTGATCCATATTCTGATTGGGTGACTTGCATTAGTTTATCTCCCTGGTCACACTAATCTGTTCTTAATTCCTTCTAGTGTGTTTTTCATTTCAGTTGTACTCTTCAGGTCTGATTGATTCTTTTTTATATTTTTAATTTCTTGTTAAAATTCTCACTGTATTCATCTATCTTTATCTGGTAAATTATTTATCTGTTTCATTAGTTGTTTTTGTTTGTTTTTTCTTGTTTTTCATTTGAAACAAATTCTTCTGTCTTCTCATTTTACTTAACTTTCTTTTTCTCTATGGAATTAGGTGAGACAGTTACCTATCCCACCCTTGTTCTGGAGTGCCCCTATGCAATCTGTTTTCAGTGTCTTTGGTGGGACAGCTGTATCTTAAGGGAGCACAGTTCATGTCTTTTCCCAGGGTGTGCTGGTAGCCACCTTCAAGGGAGATGAGGCTGGTGGTGGAGTGGTTAGAGCCACAACCAGCGTTTTTACTTTGCTCAGTGTCCATCACCACCCTATTGGGGATGGCATCAGGTTTCAAGGTGCTGGAGCAGAAACTGTGGGTCAGTTTTGACCTGCTTCCATTTCCTTCATGTGTGCACTTTGCCCCCTCCTTGCAATGGCACCTTTCTCCCATAGAGGAGCAGTGCTGAAGAAAGAGGTGCTGAAGTGGGTGCCTGGTACAAATCACCACATGCTGGGATGGTTCTGTCACACCATTCAGGGTTCCAGACAGCTCCTGAGCCACAGTCTTCACAAGCGTTAGCAATGTCTGCCCTCCCCTTGTTCAGATGCTGTGCAGGGTATGAGCCAACTATGTCCCCCCAATGTGCATCCTCCTCAGTGCACACTCTCCCTAGTGCGGAGCTGCACTGGAGCTAGAGAGGCTGGGACACATGCTGGGACACTCCCAGGAAACCTTCCAGAGCCCTAGGCAATTTCAATCCTCTTACTTCACCTTGTTTTGGGGAGTAAGCAAGTGTGTGCATGCTCTTTAAGAGCAAAGTCTAAATTTGTTACAGTCTTCCTGTAAACCCCACTGTTTTTCAAACTTCCTAAGGGGACCCATCTTCCAAATGTTGGACTCCTGGGTTGGGGTGGCCAATATGTGGTTCGAATCCCCCACTCTCCAGGGCAGATAACTGAGTCTGTTATATCCCCCTCTTTTTCTTTGTCCCTTGCTAGGGGCATGGGTCCTGATCTGCCCTTATCACTTCTTTTCCCTTCCTACTCAACTCAGTGTAGATCTTTTTATAGCCTTATTTGTAGAAGAGTTGTTGTGCCAGTCTCCAGTTTGTTTTCAGTAAGCATTGCTTTGCATGTGGATGCATTTTCGATGTATTCATGGGGGAATTCAGCTCAGTGTCTTCATATTCTGCCATCTTGATCTCCTCCCCCTAGATGGGTATTTTCAAAATCAATTCAGCCACTGTGTGTCTTTTGATTGGATAATTTAGTCCAATTATATTTAAAGTTATTATCAATAGGGATGGATCTGCTATTGTCATATTGTTAATTGTTTTTTTTCTTTTGTAATTCTTTTGTTTCTTTCTCCTTCCCCAGCTCTCTTCCTTTTTGATTTCATGATTTTTTCTGGTGTTTTAAGTGTTATGCTTAGATTCCTTTTTATTTATCTTCTGTATATCTACTATTGGGTTTTGCTTTGTGGTTACCATGATGGTTACAGAAAACATCTTATATTTATAATGTATATTTTAAGCTGGTATCAACTTAAATTTGAATGCATACTAAAGCTCTAAATTATTATTATCCTACATTTTTGAAGGTACAGGTAAATAATTTTTATCTCTAATATAAGAGTTTAAAAAGAGTATTTAAGGTAACCGCAGCTAGAATAATTTTTAAATTGACACACAATATAAAAAGATGAAAATGGGGGGGAAGTCAAAGTTTAGAGTTTAATATGAAATTAAATTTAGTTATAATCAGCTTAAACTAGACTTCTATAACTGTAAAGTGTTTTATATAAGCCTCAGGTTAACCACAAAAGGCCTTCCACTAGACACATAAAAGATAAAGAGAAAGGAATTAAAGTATACTACCACCACCACAACAGCAAAATCCACAAATAAACACAGAGAGGAAGAAAGAAAAAATGAATCCAACAAGCAGCCAGAAAACAATGTTTGCATTATTAAGTCTTTATATATCAATTTTACTTTAAATGTAATTGGAGTAATTTCTCCAGAACATAATGGCAGTGTAGGACATTCCTCCTTTGGTTTCTCCTCGTTTAAACAATTAATTAGACAATCATACATGAACAAAAGTGTCTTTTATTTGGAGCTGTGGACCAAACAACCCACGCCAAGGAAACTTAGAGGACTTTTACCCATCTGTGATTCTGAAAATAGACAAAGAGACATAGTAAAGCTGTGGATCCAAGAGAGTAAGTGAGACTACACTCCCACTCAATGTGATCAGGGAAAAAAAACCTGGAACTGTTCATATACCCATGGGTGAGATAGAATTTGTGGAAGTCCAGCCTGACTGACAGTAAATTCCAGCACATCATCAAATTGGGGGGCATAAGAGTTTGTGCGCAGTGGAGAGTGAGAAACTCTGCTAAAAGCTGCTTCCCCCATAGTGACACTGTACTAGGCTGAGCTACAAGGCAGTGGTGACTGCTCCCTCAGAGTAGATGGTAAGCAGTGAGTGAAGTGCCTTGCTACAATGGTTTTGTGGGTCACAGCTGGAGAAACCCATTTCTCTCCAGGAGCACCCAGATTACTGAGGTGGGACCTCGACGACCAGAGAAGAGAAGAGGAAGGAAAAAGATAAGACTATCAAAGGTCATTAAAGAATGTGGTTTCTGCCAACTGCTTCAGGACTTCAGGAGGAAATTTTCCCATAAGCGTCTGGGAATGTCCAATTCAAATATCTCCCCACTGGGTTGATGGATACGCCCAGTACCCAAAGTCCTAAAACCACACCTCCCACCACTCCATGGCCAGATCCTTGTGCATTATTCCCACTGTGGCAGCAACAGCAGGCCTGGCAAAGGGTAATTGGAGGCTCTCAGAAAAAGACTAAGGCCTGTGGGCAAAGGAGAAACAACAAATTGCAGCTATAGAGCAACCTTCTGGAAAACAAGAGAGTTTCCAGCAGCCGGCCTGGTAAATTATAAGAACAATGATAACAAAAACAACAACAAACGTAAAAGCTTAAGAATGCTGCCATGAGGGAGCAGGAAGAGTGGAGCAGCTCTGCTCATTAAAAAACAGAAAACCCCAAATATAGCAGCACGAATGATTAGTACCCCATCTGAAGGCAACCAATAAGTGTTTAAGAAGGTGTCTACTACTTCACATGAGAGAACAGCAATGCAAAAATACAAGAAGCATGAAGCATCAAGAAAATATGTTATCCCTCAAGTACATCAATAATTCAAAAACTGGGCTCAAAGCTATGTTATACTGTGATCTAGCTGATAAAGTATTCAGAATAGCTGTTCCGAAGGAACTCAGTGAGCTACTAGGAAACACAAAAAGAAAGTTCAGTGACATCAGGTGGAAAATACGTGAACAAAATGAACTCTTTACCAAAGAGTAAGAAATCATAAAAAAACAAACAAACAGAAATTAGAGAGCTAAAGTACTCAATGAATGAGATGAGGAAAGCAATAAAGAGCATCCATAGTAAAGTAGATGGATGATAAAATAAGTAACCTATAGGATAAGAGTTTTGAATTAATAAAGTTAGAAGTAACCACAACAAAAGAATAAAAGAAAGCAAAGAAAGCCTGTGTGACCTATGGGTCTCAATCGAGAAGACAATATTAGAATAATGAAAATTTTGGAACAAAAAGTGGGGGAAATTGTAGAAAACTTATTTAAAAAATAATAGCAAAATATTTCCCAATCCTGGGGAGAGATTTAGACACCCAAGTTCACAAACCTAATATAACACCCTATTATCTCAATGCCAAAAGACCTTCTTCAAAGACACATTATAATGAAACTACCAAAAATCAAACATAAAGAATACTAAAGGCAGCAATAAGAAAACAACAAGAAAAAAAGAGTATAACCTACAAAGGTACCCCCATTAGGCTACCAGCAGATTTCTAAGCAGAATCCTTAAAGGCCAGGAGAGAGTATAATGACATATTCAACATGGCCAAATATAAAAATTGTCAGCTAAGAATATTCTATCACGCAAAGTTATTATTTAGCTATGAAAGAGAAATAAAGACTTTCCCACATAAAACCTGAGGAAGTTTATCACCAATAGACCTGCTTTGCAAGAAATGTTAAAATGAGTTTTTCAAGCTAAAGTGAAATGATGCTAATCAGTGACATGAAACAAATGAAGTTATAAAACACACTGGTAAAGGAGAAAAATCTCTAAATCTATAATAGTATGGTGTATGCACAACTTAAATATAGTATACATGTTAAAGGAAAGAGTATTAATATAACAATAGCTCTTACAATTTCTTAGTGGACAGCATAAAATGAGGAAAATGTGAAATAAAAATTATAAAGGGGGAATAAAATGTGGGAATCTTCATAGGCAACTGATGATGTATAAAGATGACTGTTTCTTCTATGAGACGTTTTATGTAAGCCACATGGTAAAAACAAAACTAAAATCTAGAGTACATTCCCTAAAGATAAAAATGGGAATGGTTCAACATATACAAATCAATGTGTGATATACCACATTAATGGAATGAATGATAAAAAATCACATTATAATCTCAATAGATGCAAAAAAAGCATTTGACAATATGTAACATGTTTTCATGATAAAAACCCTTACATTAGATAGAGAAGAAACATACCTAACATAATAAACACTATATATAAAAAACCCATAGGTAACATTATATGCAATGGTGAAAAATGGAAAGGTCTTCCCCTAAGTCAGGAAAAAAAGAAAGATACTCTCACACTGTTATTGAATATAGTACTGGAAGTGCTATCTAGAGCAATTAGGCAAGACCAAGAATTAAAAGGCAAACAAATCAGAAAAAAATATAAAATTGTTATTATTTCCAGGTTGTATAATTTTATATATGGAAACCCCAAAGAACCAAACAGAAACTTTTGGAACTAATCAGAAAATTCAGTGAACTACAGGATGTAAAATCAACATACTGAAATCAATTGTATTTCTATACACTAACAATGAAACATCTGAAAAAGAAACAAAAAAAAACCTATCCCATTCACAATAGTATCGAATACAATAAAATATATAGGAATAAATTTAACCAACGAAATGAAAGATATATACAATGAAAACAAGACTTTGTTAAAAGAAATTGAAGGGGGAGAGACCATCAAGATGGCAGAAGAGTAAGATACAGAGATCAACTTCATCCCCACAAATACATCAGAAATATATCTAGCACAGGGATATCAACTCGGTGCTTTGTGACCGCCTGGAGGGGTGGGATAGGGAGGGTGGGAGGGAGGGAGACGCAAGAGGGAAGAGATACGGGAACATATGTATAACTGATTCACTTTGTTATAAAGCAGAAACTAACACACCATTGTAAAGCAATTATACCCCAATAAAGATGTAAAAAAAAGAAATATATCTACATGTGGAAAAATTCCTACAGAACACCTACTGAACGCTGGCAGAAGACCTCAGACCTTCCAAAAGGCAAGAAACTCCCCACATACATGGGTAAGGCAAAAGAAACAAGAAAAAACAGAGACAATAGTAAAAGAACGGGACCTGCACCAGTGGGAGGGAGCTTTGAAGGAGGAAAAGTTTCCACACACTAAGAAGCCCATTCACTGGCGGGGATGGGGAGTGGCGGGGGGGAAGCTTCGGAGCCACAGAGGAGAGCACAGCAACAGGGGTGCATAGGGCAAAACGGAGAGGTTCCCACACAGAGGATCAGTGCCGACCAGTGCTCACCAGCCTGAGAGGCTTCTCTGCTCATTCGCCAGGGTGGGTGGGGGCTGGGAGCTGAGGCTCGGGCTTCGGAGGTCAGATCCCAGGGAGAGAACTGAGGTTGGCTGCGTGAACACAGCCTGAAGGGGGCTAGTGCACCACAGCTAGCTGGGAAGGAGTCCGGGAAAAAGTCTGGAACTGCCGAAGACGCAAGAGACTTTTTCTTGCCTCTTAGTTTTGCAGTGCGCGAGGAGAGGGGAATCAGAGCATTGCCTAAATGAGCTCCAGAGATAGGCGCGAGCCGTAGCTATCAACGCGAACCACAGAGACGGGTATGAGACTCTAAGGTTGCAGCTGCAGCCAGCAAGAAGCCTGTGAGCAATCACAGGTCACTATCCATACCTTCCCTCCGGGGATAGTGTGCACCCTGCCACTGTCAGGGTCCCTTGATCCAGGAACAACTTCCCCAGGAGAACACATGGCATGCTCAGGCTGTTGCAATGTCACGCTGGCCTCTGCCACCGCAGGCTCACCCCGCATTATGAACACCTCCCTTCCCCCGTCCTGAGAGAGCCAGAGCCCCCTAATCTGCTGCTCATTTAACCCTGCCCTGTCTGAGGGAAGAACAGACGCCCTCAGGCCACCTACAAGCAGAGGCGGGGCCAAATCAAAAGCTGAACAGGAGCTGTGGGAACAAAAAAGAGAAAGGGAAATCTCTCCCAGCAGCCTCAGGAGCAGCAGATTAAATCTCCACAATGAAATTGATGTACCCTGGATCTGTGGAATACCTCAATAGACAACGAATCACCCCAAACTGAGGTGGTGGACTTTGGGAGCAACAATGTATATATATATATTTTTTTTTTCTTTTTTCTCTTTTGGTGAGTGTATGTGTATGCTTCTGAGTGTGATTTTGTCTGTATAGCTTTGCTACTACCACTTTTCCTAGGGTTCTGTCTGTCCTTTTGTTTTGTTTTGTTTTTTTGTATAGTTTTTAGCACTTGTTATCATTGGTGGATTTATTTCTTGGTTTGGTTGCTCTCTTCTTTCTTTCCTTTTTTTAATTTTAAAAAATTTTAATAATTATTTTTTATTTTAATAACTATTTTTTTTTATTATTATTCTTTTTCTTTCTTTCTTTCTTTTTCTCACTTTTATTCTGAGTCACGTGGATGACAAAGTCTTGGTACTCCAGACGGGTGTCAGGCCTGTGCCTCTGAGCTTGGGAGAGCTGAGTTCAGGACTTTGGTCCACTAGAGACCTCCCAGCTCCACATAATACCAAACAGCAAAAATCTCCCAGAGAGGAGCTTCAAGATGGCGGAAGAGTAAGAGGCGGAGATAACCTTCTTCCCCACAGATACATCAGAAGTACATCTACATGTGGAAAAACTCCTACAGAACAAGTAGTGAACGCTGGCAGAGGACTTCTGACCTCCCAAAAGGCAAGAAACTCCCCACATAGCTGGGTAGGGAAAAAGAAAAAAGAAGAAACAGAAACAAAAGGATAGGGACCGGACCCGCAGCAGTGGGAGGGAGCTGTGAAGGAGGAAAGGTTTCCACACACTAGGAAGCCCCTTCTTGGATGGAGACTGTGAGGGGTGGAGGGGGGAAGCTTCAGAGTCATGGAGGAGAGCACAGCAACAGGGGTACAGAGGACAAAGTGGAGAGATTCCCGCACAGAGGATCAGTGCACACCAGAACTCACCAGCACAAGAGGCTTGTCTCCTCACCAGCCGGGATGGGTGGGGACTGGGAGCTGAGGCTCCGGCTTTGGTCGGATCCCATGGAGAGGACTGGGGCTGTCTGTGTGAACACAGCCTGAAGGGGGCTAGTGTGTCACAGCTAGCCAGGAGGGAGTCTGGGAAAAGGTCTCGACCTGCTCAAAAGGCAAGAGACTTTTTCTTCCCTCTTTGTTTCCTGGTGCGTAAGGAGAGGGGATTAAGAGTACAGCTTAAAGGAGCTCAAGAGACGGGGTCATGCCGTGGCTATCAGCATGGACCCCAGAGACAGGCATGAGACACTAAGGCTGCTGCTGCAGCTACCAAGAAGCCTGTGTGCAAGCACATGTTACTATCCACACCTCCCCTGGTGGGAGCATGTGCAGCCCGCCACTCCCAGAGTCCCATGATTCAGAGACAACTTCCCCAGGAGAACACAGGGTGCGACTCAGGCTGGTGCAAGGTCAAGCTGACCTCTGCCACCGCAGGCTCGCCCTGCACTCCATACCCCTCCCTCCACTCGGCCTCAGTGAGCCAGAGCCACCGAAGCAGCTGCTTTTTAACCCCATCCTGTCTGGGCAAAGGACAGACGCCCTAAGGTGACCCACATCCAGAGGCACGGCCAAATTCAAAGCTGAATCCCAGGAGCTGTGTGAAAAAAGAAAAGAAAGGGAAATCTCTCCCAGCAGCTTAAGGAGCAGCAGATTAAATCTCCACAATCAACTTGATGTACACTGCATCTGTGGAATACCTCAATAGAAAACAAATCATCCTAAATTGAGGAGGTGGACGTTGGGGGCAAATATATATATATATATATATATACACACACACACACACACACACACACATATATATTCCCTTTTTCTCTTTTTGTGAGTGTGTATGCATATGCTTCTGTGTGTGATTTGTCTGTATACCTTTGCTTTTACCATTTATCGTAGGGTTCTGTCTGTCCTTTTTTTTTTTCTTAGTATCGTTTTTAGCACTTGTTAGCAATGGTGGAATTTTTTGGCTTCGTTGTTCTCTTCTTTCTTTCTTTTTTTAAATTACTTAAAAAATTAATTTTAATACTGATTTTATTGTTTTTATTTTAATAACTTTTAAAAAATGTTTTTCTTCCTTGCTTGCGTTCCTTTTCCCCGCCTTTTTATTCTGAGCCATGTGGATGACAGGCTCTTTGTGCTCCAGACAGGCATCAGGCCTGTGCCTCTGTGGTGGGAGAGCCAAGATCAGGACATTGTGCCACAAAGACCTCCCAGGTCCACGTAATATCAAATGGCGAAAATCTTCCAGAGATATCTATCTCAACACAAAGACCCAGTTCCACTCAATGACAAGCAAGCTACAGTGCTGTACACCCTATGCCAAACAACTAGCAAGACAGGAATACAGCCCCACCAATTAGCAGGGAGGCTGCCTAAAATCATAAGGTCAAAGACACATCAAAACACACCATCAGATGTGGAACTGCCCACCAGGAAGACACGATCCACCCTCATCCATCAGAACACAGGCACTAGTCCCCTCCGGCAGGAAGACTATACAACACACTGAACGAACATGACACTGGTAGCAGACACGAAAAACAACGGAAACTATGTACCTGTAGACTGTGAAAAGGAGACCCCAAACAGAGTAAGTTAAGTAAAATTAGAAGACAAAGAAACACACAGCAGATGAAGGAGCAAGGTAAAAACACACCTGACTTAACAAATGAAGAGGAAGTAGGCAGACTACCTGAAAAAAGGTTTCAGAATAATGATAGTAAAGATGATCCAAAACCTTCGAATGAGAATGGAGAAAACACAAGAAACGTTTAACAAGGACATAGAAGAACTAAAGAACAGAAAAACGAACATAAACAACACAATATGAAATTTAAAACTCTCTAGAAGGGATCTATAGCAGAATAACTGAGGCAGAAGAATGGATAAGTGAGCTGGAAGATAAAATAGTGGAAATAACTACTGCAGAGCATATAAAGTAAAAAGAATGAAAACAATTGAGGACAGTCTAAGAGAACTCTGGGAAAATATTAAATACACCAAGATTAGAATTATAGAAGTCCAAGAAGAACAAGAGAAAAATAAAAGGGACTGAGAAAATATTTGAAAAGATTATAGTTGAAAACTTCCCTAATATGGGAAAGGAAATAGTTAATCAAGTGCAGGAAGCACAGAGAGTCGCATACAGGATAAAT
This sequence comes from Monodon monoceros, assembly GCF_005190385.1. Lineage (NCBI taxonomy): Eukaryota > Metazoa > Chordata > Mammalia > Artiodactyla > Monodontidae > Monodon > Monodon monoceros. The sequence continues at coordinate 48,594,576 of NW_021703779.1, read as the reverse complement.
CCAAGCAGAAACCCACCAAGACAAATATTAATCAAACTATCAAAAATTAAATAAAAAGAAAAAATATTATAAGCAGCAAGGGAAAAACAACAAATAACACAAAAGGGAATAACCATAAGGTAAACAGCTGATCTTTCAGGAGAAACTCGGCAAGCCAGAAGGGAGTGGCAAGAAATATTTAAAGTGATGAAAGGGAAAAACCTACAACCAAGATTAATCTAGCCAGGAGGGATCTCATTCAGATTTGACTGAGAAATTAAACACCTTACAGACAAGCAGCAGCTAAGAGAATTCAGCACAACTAAGCCACTTTACAAGAAACATTAAAGGATCCTCTCTAGGCAGGAAAATCAAGAGAAGGAAAGGACCTACAATAACAAACCCAAACCAATCAAGAAAATGGTAAGAGGAAAATACATAACGATAATTACATTAAATGAAAATGGAGGAGGGGGAAGATGGTGGAAGAGTAAGAAGAGGAGATCACCTTCCTCCCCACGGATGCATCAGAAATACATCTACACGTGGAACAACTCCTACAGAACACCTACTGAATGCTGGCAGAAGACAGACCTCCCAAAAGGCAAGAAACTCCCCACATACATGGGTAGGGCAAAAGAAAAAAGAATAAACAGGGACAAAAGAATAGGGACGGGACCTGCAGCAGTGGTAGGGAGATGTGAAGGAGGAAAGTTTTCCACATACTAGGAAGCCCTTTCACAGGCTGAGAGTGTGGGTGGTGGAGGGAGGGAGGTTCAGAGCCACGGAGGAGAGTGCAGCAACAGGGGTGCGGAGGGCAAAGCGGAAGATTCCCGCACAGAGGATCAGTGCCCACCGGCACTCACTAGCCCGAGAGGCTTCTCTGCTCACACACCGGGGTGGGCGGGGCTGGGAGCTGAGGCTCGGGGCTTCGGTTGGGGCGCAGGGAGAGGACTGGTGGCGTAAACACAGCCTGAAGGGGTTACTGCACCACACCTAGCCGGGAGGGAGTGGGAGGGAGTCTGGGGAAACGTCCAGACCTGCCAAAGAGGCAAGAGACTTTTTCTTCCCTCTTTGTTTCCTGGTGGGCAACGAGAGGGGATTAAGAACACTGTTTAAAGGAGCTCCAGAGAAAGGCGCGAGCCACGGCTAAAAGTGCGGACCCAAGAGACAGGCATGAGACGCTAAGGTTGCTGCTGTCGCCACCAAGAAGCCTGTGTGCGAGCACAGGTCACTATCCACACCTCCCTTCCGGGGAGCCAGGGCAGCCCACCACTGCGAGGGTCCCAGGATCCATGGAAAATTTCCCCGGGAGAACGCACGGCATGCCTCAGGCTGTTGCAACGTCATGATGGCCTCTGTCACCGCAGGCTCGCCCCGCATTGTTTCCCTCCCTCCCCACGGCCTGAGTGAGCCAGAGTCCCCGAATCAGCGGCTCCTTTAACCCCGTCCTGTCTGAGCGAAGAACAGACACCCTCTGCTGACCTACAGGCAGAGGCGGAACCAAATCCAAAGCTGAGCCCTGGGAGCTGTGTGGAAAAAAAACGAGAAAGGGAAATCTCTCCCAGCAGCCTCAGGAGCAGCGGATTAAATCTCCACAATCAAAGTGATGTACCTTTCATCTGTGGAATACCTGAATAGGCAACGAATCATCCCAAATTGAGGAGGTGGACTTTGAGAGCAAGACTTTTATTTTTTTCACTTTTCCTCTTTTTGTGAGTGTGTATGTGTATGCTTCTGTGTGAGATTTTGTTGGTATAGCTTTGCTTTCACCATTTGTCCTGGGGTCTATCCATCTGTTTTTTGGTTTTTTTTTTTTACTTAAAAAATTTTTTTTTCTTAATAATTATTTTTTATTTTAATAACATTATTTTATATTATTTTGTTTTTTTCTTTTATCTTTTTTCTTTCTTACTTTCTAATTTTTCTCCCTTTTATTCTGAGCCGTGTGAATGAAAGGCTCTTGGTGCTGGAGCCAGCAGTCAGTGATGTGCCTCTGAGGTGGGAGAGCCAACTTCAGGACACTGGTCCACAAAAGACCTCCCAGCTCCACGTACAATCAAAAGGCGAAAATCTCTCAGAGATCTCCATCTCAACACCAACACCCAGGTTCACTCAACGACCAGCAAGCTACAGTTCTGGACACCCTATGCCAAGAGTCTAGCAAGACAGGAACACAACACCACCCATTATCAGAGAGGCTGCCTAAAATCATAATAAGTCCACAGACACCCCAGAACACACCACTAGACGTGGACCTGCCCACCAGAAAGACAAGATCCAGCCTCATCCACCAGAACACAGGCACTAGTCCCCTCCACCAGGAAGCCTACACAACCCACTGAACCAACTTTAGCCACTAGGAACAGACAGTGAAAACAACAGGAAGTACGAACCAGCAGCCAGCAAAAAGGAGACCCCAAACACAGTAAGATAAGCAAAATGAGAAGACAGAAAAACACACATCAGATGAAGGAGAAAGATAAAAACCCAACAGACCTAACAAATGAAGAGGAAATAGGCAGTCTAAATTAAAAAGAATTCAGAATAATGATAGTAAAGATGATCCAAAATCTTGGAAAGACAATAGAGAAAATGCAAGAAACATTTAACAAGGACCCAGAAGAACTAAAGTGGAAACAAGTAACAATGAACAACACAATAAATGAAATTTAAAATACTCCAGAAGGGACCAATAGCAGAATAACTGAGGCAGAAGAACGGATAAGTGACCTGGAACATAAAGTAGTGGAAATAACTACTGCAGAGCAGAATAAACAAGAATGAAAAGAACTGAGGATAGTCTCAGAGGCTTCTGGGACAACTTTAAATGCACCAACATTCGAATTATAGGGGTTCAAGAAGAAGAAGAGAAAAAGAAAGGGACTGAGAAAATATTTGAAGAGATTACAATTGAAAATTTCTCTAATATGAGAAAGGAAATAGTTAATCAAGTCCAGGAAGCACAGAGAGTCCCATACAGGATAAATCCACGGAAAAACAAGTCAAGACACATATTAATCAAACTTTCAAAAATTAAATACAAAGAAAGCATATTAAAAGCAGCAAGGGAAAAACAACAATTAACACAAAAGGGAATCCCCATAAGGTTTACAGCTGAACTTTCAGCAGAAACTCTGCAAGCCAGAAGGGACTGGAAAGACATATTTAACGAGATGAAGGAGAAAAACCTAAAACCAGGATTATTCTACCCCGCAAGGACCTCATTCAAATTTGATGGAGAAATCAAAGAGGAAATCAAAAAATACCTAGACATAAATGACAATGGAGATACGATGACGCAAAACCTATGGGATGCAGCAAAAGCACTTCTAAGAGGGAAGTATACAGCAATACAATCCTACCTTAAGAAACAGGAAACATCTCGAATAAACAACCTAACCTTGCACCTAAAGCAATTAGAGAAAGAGGAACAAAAAACCCCCAAAGTTAGCAGAAGGAAAGAAGTCATAAAGATCAGATCAGAAATAAATGAGAAAGAAAAGAAGGAAATGATAACAAAGATGAATAAAACTAAAAGCTGTCTCTTTTTTTTTTTTTTCTTTTGCTGTACATGGGCCTCTCACTGTTGTGGCCTCTCCCGTTGTGGAGCACAGGCTCCAGACGCACAGGCTCAGCGGCCATGGCTCACGTGCCCAGCGGCTCCGTGGCATGTGGGATCTTCCTGGACCGGGGCACGAACCCGTGTCCTCTGCATTGGTAGATGGACTCTCAACCACTGCACCACCAGGGAAGCCCTAATAGCTGTTTCTTTGAGAGATAAACAAAATTTATAAACCATCAGCAAGACTCATGAAGAAAAAAAGGGAGAGGAGTCAAATCAATAGAATTAGAAATGAAAAAGGAGAAGTAACAACTGACACTGCAGAAATACAAAAGATCATGAGAGACTACTACAAGCAACTCTATGTCAATAAAATGGACAACCTGGAAGAAATAGACAATTTCTTAGAAATGCACAACATGCCAAGACTGAATCAGGAAGAAATAGAAAATATGAACAGACCAATCACAAGCACTGAAATTGAAACTGTGATTAAAATTCTTCCAACAAACAAAAGGCCAGGACCAGATGGCTTCACAGGCGAATTCTATCAAACATTTAGAGAAGAGCTAACACCTATCCTTCTCAAATTCTTCCAAAATATAGCAGAGGGAGGAACACTCCCAAATTCATTCTACGAAGCCACCATCACCCTGATACCTACACCAGACAAACATGTTACAAACAAAGAAAACTACAGGCCAAGAGCACTGATGGAAAGAGATGCAAAAATCCTCAACAAAATAATAGCTAACAGAATCCAACAGCACATTAAGAGGATCATACACCTTGATCAAGTTGGGTTTATTCCAGGAATGCAAGGATTCTTCAATATACACAAATCAATCAAAGTGATATAGCATATTAACAAATTGAAGACCATAAACCATATGGTCATCAAAATAGATGCAGAGAAAGCTTTCAACAACATTCAATACACATTTATGATAAAAAACGTTGCAGAAAGTAGGCATAGAGGGAACTTTCCTCAACATAATAAAGGCCATATATGACAAACCCACATCCAACATCAACCTCAATGGTGAAAAACTGAAACCATTTCCACTTTGATCAGGAACAAGACAAGGTTGCCCACTCTCACCACTCTTATTCAACATTGTTTTGGAAGCTTTAACCACAGCAATCAGAGAAGAAAAGGAAATAAAAGGAATACAAAGAAGAAGTAAAGCTGTCAAAGTTTGCAGATTACATGATACTTTACATAGAGCATCCGAACGATGCTACCAGAAAACTACTAGAACTAATCAATGAATTTGGTAACGTAGCAGGATACGAAATTAATGCATAGAAATCTCTAGCATTCCTATACACTAATGATGAGATATCTGAAAGTGAAATCAAGAAAACACTCCCATTTACCATTGCTACGAATAGAATAAAATATCTAGGAAAAAACCTACCTAAGGAGACAGAGCAACTGCATGCAGAAAATTATAAGACACTGATGAAAGAAATTAAAGATGATACAAATAGATGGAGAGATATACCATGTTCTTGGATTGGAAGAATCAACATTGTGAAAATGACTGTATTACCCAAAGCAATCAACAGATTCAATGCAATCCCTATCAAACTACCACTGGCATTTTCCACATTAGTAGAACAAAAAAATTCACAATTTTTATGGAAACACAAAAGACCCCGAATAGCCAAAGCAATCTTCTGAATGAAAAATGGAGCTGGAGGAATCAGGCTCCTGAATGCAGACTATACTACAAAGATACAGTAATCAAGACAGTATGGTACTGGCACAAAAAACGAAATATAGATCAATGGAAAAGGATAGAAAGCCCAGAGATAAACTCATGGACATATGGTCACCTTATATTTGATAAAGGAGGCAGGAATGTACAGTGGAGAAGAGACAGCCTCTTCAGTAAGTGCTGCTGGGAAAACTGGACAGGTACATGTAAAAGTATGAGATTAGAACACTCCCTAACATCATACACAAAAATAAGCTCAAAATGGATTAAAGACCTAAATGTAAGGCCAGAAACTATCAAACTGTTAGAGGAAAACATAGGCAGAACCCTCTATGACATAAATCACAGCAAGATCCTTTTTGACCCACCTCCTAGAGAAATGGAAATAAAAAAAATAAACAAATGGGACCTAAAGAAACTTCAAAGCTTTTGCACAGCAAAGGAAACCATAAACAAGACCAAAAGACTACCCTCAGAATGCAAGAAAATATTTGCAAATGAAACAACTGACAAAGGATTAATCTCCAAAATTTACAAGCAGCTCATGAAATACAATAACAAAGAAACAAACAACCAAATCCAAAAATGAGCAGAAGACCGAAATAGACATTTCTCCAAAGAAGATATACAGAGTGCCAACAAACACATGAAAGAATGCTCAACATCATTAATTATTAGAGAAATGCAAATCAAAATTACAATGAGATATCATCTCACACCGGTCAGAATGGCCATCATAAAAGAATTTAGAAACAATAAATGCTGGAGAGGGTGTGGAGAAAAGGGAACACTCTTGCACTGCTGGTGGGAATGTGAATTGGTTCAGCCACTATGGAGAACATTATGGAGGTTCCTTAAAAAATTACAAATAGAACTACCATATGACCCAGCAATCCCACTACTGGGCATATACCCTGAGAAAACCATAATTCAAAAAGAGTCATGTACCGAAATGTTCATTGCAGCTCTATTTACAATAACCCAGAGATGGAGACAACCTAAGTGTCCATCATTGGATGAATGGATAAAGAAGATGTGGCACATATATAAAATGGAATATTACTCAGCCATAAAAAGAAACGAAATTGAGCTATATGTAATGAGGTGGATAGACCTAGAGTCTGTCATACAGAGTGAAGTAAGTCAGAAGGAGAAAGACAAATACCGTATGCTAACACATATACATGGAATATAAGAAAAAAAATGTCATGAAGAACCTAGGGGTAAGACAGGAATAAAGACACAGACCTAGTATAGAATGGACTTGAGGAAATGGGGAGGGGTAAGGGTAAGCTGTGAGAAAGTGAGAGAGTGGCATGGACACATGTACACTACCAAACGTAAAATAGATAGCTAGTGGGAATCAGCCGCATAGCACAGTGAGGTCAACTCGGTGCTTTGTGACCACCTAGAGGGGTGGGATAGGGAGGGTGGGAGGGAGGGAGATGCAAGAGGGAAGAGTTATGGGAACATATGTATATGTATAACTGATTCACTTTGTTATGAAGCAGAAACTAACACACCAATGTAAAGGAATTATTCTCCAATAAAGATGTTAAAAAAATGTAATCTATCCTGGAGAATGTTCTATGTGTGCTTGAGAAGAAGGTGTATTCTGCTATTTTTGATTGAATACCTATTTATATCAATTCATTCCATCTGTTCTAATGTGTCATTTAAGCCTTGTGTTTCCTTATGAATATTCTGTGTGGGTGCATTTTCCATTCTGGCAAGTGGAGTATTAATGCCCCCCACTATTATTGTGCTACTGTCGATTTCTCCTTCTATGGCTGTTCACATTTGCCTTATGTATTTAGGTGCTCCTATGTTGGGTGCATAAATATTTACATTTGCTATATCCTTTTCTTAGATTGATCCCTTGATCATTATGTAGTGTCCTTCCTTGTCACTTGCAATTGTCTTTATTTTAAAGTCTATTTTGTCTGGTATGATAATTGCTACTCCAGCTTTCTTTTGATTTCTGTGTGTGGAATATCTTTTTCCATCCCCTCACTTTCAGTTTGTATGTGTCTGTAGCTCTGAAGTGGGTCTCTTGTAGACAGTATATGTTCAGGTCTTGTCTTTGCAACCATTCAATCAGTCTATATCTTTTGTTTGGAGCATTTAATCCATTTTCACTTAAGGTAATTATCAATATGTATGTTCTTATTACAATTTTTTAAATTGTTTTGGACTTGTTTTGGTAGGTCTTTTATTTCTCTTGTGTTTCCTGCCTAGAGAGGTTCCTTTAGCATTTGCTTTGAAGCTGGTTTTGTGGTGCTGAATTCTCTTAGCTTTTGCTTGTCTGTAAAGCTTTTGATTTCTGCATTGAATCTGAATGATATCCTTTCTGGGAAGGTTAATTTTGGGTGTACGTTTTTCTGTTTCGTTGCTTTAAATGTATCATGCCACTCCTTCCTGGCCTGCTGAATTTCTGCTGAAAAATCTGCAGATAATTTTATGGGGATTCCCTAGTATGTTATTTGTTGCCTTTCCCTTACTGCTTTTACATTTTTTCTTTGTATTTAATATTTTTAGTTTGTTTAATATGTTTCTTGGCATGCTTCTCCTTGGATTTATCCTGTTCGCGACTTTCTGTTACCCCTGGATTTGGGTGACTATTCCCTTTCCCATGTTAGGGAAGTTTTTGACTACAATCTCTTCAAATATTTTTTCAGGCCCTTTCTCTTTCTCTTCTTCTTCTAGGACCCCTGTAATTTGAATGTTGATGATTTTAATACTGTGTCATGGGCCTATGAGACTGTCCTCATTTCTTTAGTTTCTTTTTTCTTCATTCTCCTCCTTGGCGGTTATTTCCACCATTCTATCTTCCAGCTCACATTCTGCCTCAGTTGTTCTGTTCTTGATTGCTTTGAGTGTAGTTTTCATTTCACTTATTGTGTTGTTCATAACTGACTGTTCTTTAGTTCTTCTAGGCCCTTTGAAACATTTCTTGTATCTTCTCAGTCCATACCTCCTGTCTATTTCCGAGATCCTGGGTCATCTTTACTATCATTACTGTGAATTATTTTTCACGTAGATTCCCTATTTACTCTTTATTTTTTTGATGTTGCAGAATTTAACCTGCCTCCTTTGTCTGGAATATATTTCTGTGTCATCTCATTTCACTATCTTTGTTTGTGGTCTCCTTTCCAGAGGCTTCAGGGTTATAGTTCCTCTTGCTTCTAGTGTTAGGCCCTTTGTGGGTGAGTTTGGTCCAAGGGTGTGTTTAGGCTTCTTAGTGGGAAGGACTTGTGCCTGTGCTCTGGTGGGTGGAGCAGAGTCTTGTCCGTCTGGTGGGCAGGGCTGCATCAGGTGTTGTGTTTTGGGTTGTCTGTGAGCTTAGTACAACTTTAGGAAAGGTGCCTGCCGGTAGGTGGGGCTGTGTTCCTGTCTTGCTTGTTGTTTGGTATTAAGAGTCCAGCACTGATTCATGCAGGCAGTTGGGTGGAGTTGGGTCTTTGTGTCAATGTGGAGACCTCCAGGAGAACTGACACTGTTTAATATTCCTTGGTGCCAGGAATTTTCTGGGGGTCCAGCATCTTGGACTCATTGTTCTTACCACAGAGACTCAGTCCTGATCCCTGGCTGGGGAACCAAGATCACACAGGTGATGCAGCACAGCCAAAAAAAAAAAAAAAGAAAGAAAGAAAAGAAAAGAAAACAAAACCACAAAACCCAAGACAAATACCAAAACCAACCATAGAGAAAAACAACAGAAAAATAAACAAAGAAAACAAGAGAACAACCCAACAAAGAACCTGAAAAGAAAAACAAAAAATAAAATTAAAACTTACAAAAACAAAAAGCAACACAAAAACAGAAAGCAAACTAAAAGAAAAGCAAAGGAAACATAAGCCAAACACAAAAATGATAAAGAAAATCTAGAAAAACAGTGCTTCTCTGGTGGCCCAGTGGTTAGGAAACTGCCTGCCAATGCAGAAGACATGGGTTTGGGCCCTCATCCAGGAAGATCTCACATATCATGGAGAAACTGAGTCCATGCACCACAACTACTGAGCCTTCACTCTAGAGCCTGCGAGCCACAACTACTGAAGCCCACACACCTAGAGCCTGTGCTCTGCAACACAAGAAGCCACTGTAATGAGAAGCCCATGCACTGCAATGAAGAGTAGACCCTGCTTGCAACAACTAGAGAAAAGTCTGAGTGCATCAACAAAGACACAACACAACCAAAGATAAAATAATTAAAATACAAGAAATAAAGTAAAATAAATAAATTTTTTAAATTAAAAAAAAGAAAATCAAGAAATCAAAATGCAAAACAAAGAACAAAAACAAGAAAAAAACTGAAGACAACAAAAAAGTAAAGTAAAAATAGAAAAATTAATATACAATAAAAAATTTTAAAAGAGGAAAGAAGAGAGAAAATAAATAAAACATTGAAAATAATTTTAAAAAACAACAAAACAAAATGAAACAAAAAACAAAACAAAAATAATAGAAATAATAACATTTTCCTGAAGGCTCCACTCTAGTGTCCATGACCCCACAGTGAGCCACAGCCAACCCCTGCTTCCCCACAAGGCCCTCCAATACCTCTAGGTAGGTCTCTGGACAAACTGAGGGCACTGTGGGGGCAGCTTTGACTCTCACCTGATCCAACTCCCATGTGTACTTGCCACCAAATTCTAGCTGCTAAAGCTAGACCAACCTCAGTTTTGGGACCACTCCTTGTCCATTCAGATATTCCACAGACTCAGGGTTTACCAGGCAGATCAGAGGGATTTAATCTGTGCCTTGTGCAGCTACAGGGAGAGATTTCTGTTCCTCTTCCTTAGTCACGTGGCCCTTGGGGCTCAGTTTTGGTTTTGGCCTCACCTCTATGTGTGCATGGCCCTCAGGCATCTGTTTCCTCCCCAGGCCAGATGGGGCAAAAGCAGTGGTTGATTGGGGCACTCAGGGTGACTTGGGCACTTACTTGTTCATAACAGGGTTGGATAAGATATCCACAACTGGGGTGTGCACGAATCGCCTGTGCCAGCAGAGACCAGCAGGAGTTTCAACAGACTGGGAGATGCCGCTTCGGTGGGAGTCCCTCCCAGTACCCATGGAGACAGGGGCTGCCGTGTGGGGAAGGGGGTTCCAACGGGGGCCCCATCATTTGTGTGCCACTCAACAATGGCACTTCATTTCCAAGGCAGACCACACTTCCTCTAGGAGCATTCCTGGCCTTGGAGCCCCTCACTCCTCTCCCCTCAGGTTCTCTCTGTACAGCCAACAATGGTCCTCTTCCCGGATCCTCTCTCTTAACTCCACATTGTAGCACTTATCCCCAGCAGCATTGGCAGCTTCCCATCTCAGGCTGGGAAACCCAGTTCTGATTCCAGAGTAGGCTTTGCTGGGGGTGGCATGCACAGTCCCACCAGTGCCTGTGTGGTGAAAGAAGGCTTTGGTGGTGGTGGTGCTCGGGACCCTGGAGCCTACAGAGGCGGAGGGGGCCTTGGCTTGAAGTGTGGTCAAGGCTGCTCAGATGGGTGCCCTTCCCAGTGCCCATGGAGGCAGGGGCTGGCGGGTGGGGAAAGGAGTTACAATGGTGGCCTCACCCCTTGCACATCACACAAAAATGGCACCTTGCTTCTATAGTGGCCTGGGCTTCTTCAGAAAAATTTCCCAGTTGTGCAGCTCCTCAGTCCAGTCTCTTCAAGCTGGTCTCTTCACAGTGAACAGCTGTCCCCTCCCTGGGTCTTCTCTCCAAACACCACTTTCTAGCACCCAACCCCCATCCACACCAAGAGACACACAACTGAGACTGGGGTGTGCAAGACTGCAGCACAGACCATGTGTACAGTTCTTTGTCCTGCCTTCTAGAGACTCTTTGCTGCATTCTCTTCCAATCACCCAAAGATTCCTTGCTGTCCCAGGTGATTTTCCTGCTGTGAATGGGCTTTTCTGAGTGTGGGAACCGTTCCTTACCTTCAGTTTCCCACCAGGGTTGTGGGTGCTGCCTGTTTCCTCTTTTCCTTATATTTTTCTTTCTTTCGTCCTACCTGGTTTTGTGGGGGATTCTTCTTGTCCTTTTATGTGTTTGAGATCTTCTGCTACTGTTCAGTAGGTGTTCTGTAAGAATTGTTCCATTCATCTGTAGATGTATTCTTCATGTACTTGCAGGAGATGAGAATTCCATGTCCTCCTATTCTGCCATCTTGACTCCTCCTCCAATACCTATTCTTCTGAAATTATTTCAAAAAATTGCAGAGCAGGGAGCACTTCCAAATTCATTCTCTGAAGCCACCATCACCTTATACCAAAACCAGAAAAAGGTACTACAAAAAAGAGAATTACAGGTTAGTATCACTGATGAACATAGACACAAAAATATTAAACAAATTACTAGCAAACTGAATCAAACAATCCACTAAGGATCATATAACATGATCAAATGAGATTTATCCCTGGAATAAAAGGATTTTTCAATATCCACAAATCAATCAGTGCGGTACATCACATTAACAAACTGAAGAATAAAAACCATATGATCGTCTCAATAGATGCAGAAAAGCTTTTGATAAAATTCAATATCCATTTATGATGAAAACTCTCCAGAAACTGGGTATACAGGGAACCTACCTCAACATTATAAAGGCCATATATGACAAACCCACAGCAAACATCATTCTTAATGGTGAAGAACTAAGAGCATTTCCTCTAAGATCAGGAGCAGGACAAGGATGCTCACTCTTGCCACTTTTATTCAACATAGTTTTAGAAGTCCTACCCATGCCAATCAGAGAAGAAAAAGAAAGAAAAGGAATCCATATTGGAAAAGAAGAAGTAAAACTGTCACTGTTTGCAGATGACATGATACTATATACAGAAAATCCTAACAATAATACCAGAAAACTACTAGAGCTCATCAATGTGTTTTATAAAGTCGCAGGGTTAATTTTGATTAATACACAGGAATTGGTTGCATTTCTCTATACTAGCAATGAAACGTCAGAAAAAGAAATTAAGAAAACAGTTCAATTTACCATCACATCAAAAAGGATAAAATACCTAAGAATAAACCTATCTAAGGAGGCAAAAGCCTGTACTCTGAAAACTATACAACGTTGATGAAAGAAATAGAAGGTGACACAGATAAAGGTGTGTCATGATCTAGGATTAGAAAAACTAAATATTTTTAAATGACTATCATACCCAATTCAATCTAAATATTCAATGCAATTCTTATCATGTTACCAATGCCATTTATCACAGAACTAGAACAAAAAATCTTAAAATGTATATGAAAAATGCAGAAGACCCTGAATAACCAAAGAAATATTGAGAAAGAACAGAAGTGGAGGAATCATGCTCTGTGATCCCAGACTATACTACAAATCTAGCATAATCAAAACAGCATGGTATTGGCACAAAAACAAGCACATAGATCAATGGAACATGATAGAAACCCCAGAAATAAACACAAGCACCTGTGGTCAATTAACCTATGGCATAAGAGGCAAGAATATACATTGGAGAAATGAGAGTTGCTTCAGTCAGTGTTGCTGGAGAAACTGGACAGCTATATGTATAAGAATCAAATAAGAGCTATCTCTAATACCATAAAAAAAAAACTCAAAATGGTTTAAAGACCTAACTGTAAGACCAGATAGTATAAAACTCCTAGAGGAAAACATAGACAGAACACAGTTTGACACACCACAACAATATCTTTTTGGATCTGTTTCCTAGAGTAATGAAATAAAAACAAAAATAAACAAATGGGACCACTTAAACTTAAAAGTTTTTTCACAGAAAAGGAAGACACAAACACAAGTAAAATACAACCTACAACATGGGAGAAAATATTTGCAAATGAAACAAACAGCAAGGGATTAATTTCCAATATATATAAATGGCACATACAGCCCAACACCAAAATAATAAACAATGCAATAAAAAAATTGCAGAGGGTTTAAACAGACATTTCTCCAAAGGAGAGATACCAGATTGCCACAAAACACATAAACAGATACTGAACATCACTTATTTTTAAGGAAATCAAATCAAAATTACAATGAGGTATCACCTCACTCCAGTCAGAATGGCCACCATCAAAAAGTTTACAGGACTTCCCTGGTGGTGCAGTGGTTAAGATCTGCCTGACAATGCAGGGGACATGGGTTTAAGCCCTGGTCCGGGATGATCCCACATGCCATGGAGCAACTAGGCCCATGCAACACAACTACTGAGCCTACACTCTAGAGCCTACAAGCCACAACTTCTGAGCCCAGAACTACTGAAACCACAACTACTGTGGTTTCTGTAGTTGTGGCACTACTGAGTGCCACAACTACTGAAACCCACATGTCTAGAGCTCATGCTCTGCAACAAGAGAATCCACCACCATGAGAAGCCCATGCACTGCAATGATGAGTAGCCTCAGCTCTCTGAAACTAGAGAAAGCCCAGGCACAAAAAAAGAGACACAACACAGCCCCAAAAAATATGTTTACAAATTATAGGTGCTGAAGAGCATGTGGAGAAAAAGGAACCCTCTTACTCTGTTGGTGGGATTGTAAATTGGTGCAGCCACCATGGAAAACAGTATGGAGGTTCCTGAAAAAACTAAAAATAGACTTACCATATGATCTAGCAATACCAGCCCTGTGCATATATTTGGGGAAACCTCTAATTTGAAAAGGTACATGCACCCCAATGATCACTGCAGCACTATACAATAGCCAAGACATGGAAGCAACCTAAATGTCCATTAAGAGATGAATGGATAAAGAAAATGTGTTATATATACAGTATGGAATATTACTCAGCTGTAAAAATGAATGAACTAATTCCATTTTCAGCAACACAGATTGAACATAGAGATTATTATATTATGTGAAGTAAGCCAGACAGAGAAAGACAGATATCATGTGATATCACTTATATGTGGTATCTAAAAAAAAGATATAATTGAACATATATATAAAACAGAAACAGACCCACAGACATAGAAAATGAAATTAATGCTTATCAAAGGGGAAGGGGAGGAGGGATAAATTAGGAGTTTGGAATTAAGAAATACACACTACTCTATATAAAATACATAAACAATGAGGACTTACAATATAGCACAGGGGATTATACTCAATAATTTATAATAATCTACAAGGGAATAGAATCTAAAATGGAATATATATATATGTGTGTGTATATATGCAAGGGACACAGGACATACACACACACACACACACATATATATATATATCTGAATCATTGTGCTGTACACCTGAAACTAACACAACATTGTAAATCAACTATTGTTAAAATATAAAATGAAATTTTATGATGATTTAGAAATAGTAAAGAATGGGAGAATTACCATATTATTCAGTAATTCCATTCTTGAGTGCGTATCCTGAAAAAAATGAAAACACTAACTCTAAAAGTTACAGGCACCACAATGTTGATAGCGACCCTATTTATAATAGCCAAGGTATGGAAGCAACTTAAATATCCTAAGTGTCTGTTAACAAAGATGTTTTATATATATATATATATATATACACACACACACACACACACAAACACACACACAGAATGGACTACTCACTCCTAAAAATTAAACTCTTGTCATCTGAAGCACTGTAATGGATATAGAGAATATTATGCTTAGGGAAATAAGTTTGGGAAGGAAAATACTGCATGATATAAAAGGATGTATATATCAAAATGAAGCAGCCTCGCAGAGAGAGAAAACAAAGTAACAATTGCCAGAGAGGAGATTGAAAGAGGAAGGAGAAAGTTAGGGCTATGGATTAAGAGATAGAGACTACTGTATATAAAATACATTAGCAACGAGGATAGGTCATACAGCATGGGGAATTATAGCCAGCATCTTCAAAAACTTCTAATGGAGTATAAAATGCGAAAACACTACATCACTATGCTCTGCACCTGGAACTAGTATAATATTGTAAATCAACTATGATTCATTAAAAAACAGTAGAGAACTACAAAACAACCAGAAAACAAGTAACGAAACTGCAATAAATACCTACCCATTAATACTTTAGGCCTGCACCTTTGTTAGGAGTGAAAGGAACTCCAGTTGACATCTGGAAAATCAGCTCGCCCTCCCTCCTGCATGAGTCATCTGTATCCCTTGAGTCGCAGACCCAGACAGCACCTCCTCACAGACGCTGAAGCCAAGTGTGTGCAAAACTCTGCAGGCGAGCCCACCAGGGGTCTGGCCTTCACGGTTGAAGGGTGGTGTCCAGCACCCCTGTGCACCTGAGAGCATGTGCACTGCCTCCATGACTGCATTAGACTCTGGGGTGCAGTACCCAGGAGACACCCCCAAAGCGAAGCAGTTCCAGCAAGAGGAAAACAATACAGAGCCTTCAACTCCCTTTTATTTCCCAACTGAAAAACTGAGGCTAAAAGTTCCTGGCTTTCCGGTCGTGCTTAACATAAAGCACTCCAAGCTGTGTGGCTGGTGAGTCTTGGTTCTCTGGCCTGGTGTCATACCTGAGCCTCTGAGGAGGGACAGCAGAGTTCAGGACATTGGACAAAAAGAGGTCACCAGGCCCCATATAATATCAATCACAAAGATCACAGCCAGAAACCTCTGTCTCAATGCAAAGACACAGCTCCATCCAATGGCCAGCAAGATCCAGTGCTGGATGCCCCACACCAAACAACTAGCAAGGCAGGACACAACCCTGCTCACTAGCATAGAGGTTGCCTAAAGTCATAATAACTTTAAGCCACCCGAAAACACACCAACAGATGCGGCCCTGCCACCAGAAAGACAAGATACAGACCCACACATCAGACCACAGGCAACAGTCCCCTCCACTACGAAGCCTACAGAAGCCACTGAAACAAACTTACCCACTGGGGATAGAGAAAAAACACAACAGGAACTACAAACCTACAACCTGCAAAAATGAGACCCCAAACACAGTAAGTTACACAAAAGAAGAAGAGAGAGAATTATGCAGCAGACAAAGAAGCAAGGTGAAAATCCACAAACCAAACAAATGAAGAGGAAATAGGCAGTTGACCTTTAAAATAATTCAGAATAATGAAAGGAAAGATGATCCAATATCGGGAAATGGAATGGAGAAAATACAAGAAACGTTTAATAAGGACCTAGAAGAAATAAAGAGCAAACAAACAATGATAAACAACAAAATAAATGAAATTAAAAACTCTCTAGAAGGAATCAATAGCAGAATAACTGAGGGAGAAGGACGCATAAGTTACCTGAAAGGTAAAATAGTGGAAATAACTAATGCAGAACTGAATAAGAAAAAAGAATGAAAAGAACTGGGGACAGTCTCAGAGACTTCTGGGACAACATTAAATGCACCAACATTTGAATTCTAGGGGTCCCAGAAGAAGAAGAGAAAAAGAAAGGAACTGAGAAAATATTTGAAGAGATTATACTTGAAAACTTCCCAAATATGTGAAAGGAAAGAGTCAATCAAGTCCAGGAAGCACAGAGAGCCCCATACAGCATAAATCCCAAGAGAAATATACCAAGAAAAATATTAATCAAACTATCAAAAATTAAATACAAAGAAAAAATATTAAAAGCAGCAAGGTAAAAGCAACAAATAACATTCAAGGGAATCCTCATAAGGTTAACAGGTGATATTTCAGCAGAAATTCTGCAAGACAGAAGGGAGTGGCAGGACATATTTAAAGTGATGAAAGGGAACAACAACCTACAACCAAGAATACTCTACCCAGCAAGGATCTTATTCAGATTTCATGGAGAAATTACAACATTTACAGACAAACAAAAGTTCAGAGAATTCAGCACCACCAAACCAGCTTTACAACAAATGCGAAAGGAAGTTCTCTAGGTAGGAAACAACAGAGAGGAAAAGACCTAGAAAAACAAACCCAAAACAATTAAGAAAATGGTAATAGGAACAACCAATTGATAATTACCTTAAAAGTAAATGGATTAAATGCTCCAACCAAAAGACACAGACTGGCTGAATGGATACAAAAACAAGACCTGTATATATGATGTCTACAAGAGACCCACTTCAGCCCTAGGGACACATACAGACTGAAAGTAACGGTATGGAAAAAGATATTCCATGCAAATGGAAATCAAAAGAAAGCTGGAGTAGCAATTCTCATATCAGACAAAATAGACTTTAAAACAAAGACTATTACAAGAGACAAATAAGGACACTACATAATGATCAAGGGATCCATCCAAGAAGAAGATATAACAATTGTAAATATTTATGCACCCAACATAGGAGCACCTCAATACATAAGGCAAATATGAACAGCCATAAAAGGGGAAATCGACAGTAACACAATCATAGTAGGGGACATTAGCACCCCACTTTCACCAATGGACAGATCATCCAAAAAGAAAATAATTAAGGAAACACAAGCTTTAAATGATACATTAAACAAGATGGAATTAATGGGTATTTATAGGACATTCCATCTAGAAACAACAGAATACACAATTTTGTCAAGTGCTCATGGAACATTCTCCAGGATAGATCATATTTTGGGTCAAAAATCAAGCCTTGGTAAATTTAAGAAAATTGAAATCATATCAAGCATCATTTCTGACCACAATGCTATGAGGCTAGATATCAATTACAGCAAAAAAAAAAGTGTAAAAAATACAAACAGATGGAGGCTAAACAATATGCTACTAAATGACTAGAAGATCATTGAAGAAATCAAAGAGGAAATAAAAAAATACCTGAAAACAATATGACCCAAAACCTATGGGATACAGCAAAAGCAGTTCTAAGAGGAAAGTTTATAGCAATACAATCCTACCTCAAGAAACAAGAATGCTCCCAAATAAACAACCTAACTTTACAACTAAAGCACGTAGGTTACAAAGAACCAGAAAAAGCCAAAATTAGCAGGAGGAAAGAAATCTAGAGATCAGATCAGAAATAAATGATAAAGAAATTAAGGAAACGATAGCAAAGATCAATAAAACTAAAAGCTGTTTCTTTGAGAAGATAAACAAAATTGATAAACCATTAGTCAGTCTTATCAAGAAAAAAAAGAGGGAAGACTCAAATCAACATAATTACAAATGAAAAAGGAGAAGTAACAACTGACAATGCAGAAATACAAAGGGTCAGGAGAGACTCCGACAAGAAACTGTATGCCAATAAAATGGACAACCTGAAAGAAATGGACAAATACTTAAAAAAGCGCAACCTTCCGAGATTGAACCAGGAAGGAATAGAAAATATAAACTGACCAATCACAAGCACTGAAATTGAAACTGTGATTCAAAATCTTCCAACAAACAAAAGCCCAGAACCAGATGGCCTCACAGGAAAATTTTACAAAACATTTAGAGAAGAGCTAACACAAATCCTACTCAAACTCTTCCAAAATATAGCAGAGGGAGGAACACTACCAAATTCATTACAAGGCCACCATCACCCTGATACCAAAACAAGATAAAGATATCACAAAAAAGAAAACTACAAGCCAATATCACTGATGAACATAGAGGCAAAAATGCTCAACAAAGTAGTAGCAAACAGAATCCAGCAGCACATTAAAAATATCATACACCATTATCTAGTGGGGTTTATAATATGAATGCAAGGATTCTTCAATATACACAAAGCAGTCAATGTGATACACCATATTAACAAACTGAAGGATAAAACCATATGATAATCTCAATAGATGCATAAAAACCTTTTGACAAATTCAACACCCAGTTATGATCAAAACTTTCCAGAAAGTAGCCATAGTGGGAACCTACCTCAACGTAATGAAGGCCATATATGAAAAACCCACAGCCAACATCATTTTCAATGATGAAAACTTAAACCATTTCCACTAAGAGAGGAAAGAGACAAGGTTGCCCACTCTCGCCACTATTATTCAACATAGTTTTGGAAGTTTTAGCCACAGCAATCATAGAAGAAAAAGTAATAAAAGGAATCCAAACTGGAAAAGAAGAAGTAAAACTTTCACTGTTTGCAGATGACATGATACAATACATAGAGAATCCTAAAGATGCTATCAGAAAACTACTAGAGCTCGTCAATGAATTTGGTAAAGTAGCAGGATACAAAATTAATGCACAGAAACCTCTTGCATTACTACACACTGATGATGAAAAATCTGAAATAGAAATTAAGGAAACACTCCCATTTACCACTACAACAAAAAGAATAAAATATCTAGGAATAAACCCACCAAGGGCGACAAAATACCAGTATGCAGAACACAATAAGACACTGTTGAAAAAATTAAAGATGAGTCAAGTGGATCTAGAATTATACCATGCTCTTGGATTGGAAGAATCAACATTGTCAAAGTGATTATACTACACAAAGAAATCTACAGATTCAATGCAATCCCTCTCCAACTACCAATGGCATTTTCCAAAGTACTAGAACAAAAAATTTCACAATTTGTGTGGAAACACAAAGGACCCTGAATAGCCACAGCAATCTTGAGGAAGAAAAATGGAGCAGGAGGAATCACTCTCCCAGAATTCAGACTATACTACAAAGCTACAGGAATGAAGACAGTATGGTACTGGCACAGAAACAGAAATATAGATCAATGGAATAGGACAGAAAGCCCAGAGATAAACCCACACAAATATGATAACTTTATCTTTGATAAAGGAGGCAAGAACATACAGTGGAGAAGAGACAGCCTCTTTAATAGTGGTGCTGAAAAAACTGAACAGCTACATGTAAAAGAATGAAATTAGAGCACTCCCTAACACCATACACGAAAATAAACTCAAAATGGATTAAAGCCCTAAATGTACGGCCAGACACTATAAAACTCTGAGAGGAAAACATAGGTAGAACACTCTATGGCATAAATCACAGCAAGATACTTTTTGACCCACCCCATAGAGAAATGGAAATAAAAGCAAAAATAAACAAATGTGACTTAATGAAACGTCAAAGCTTTTGCACAGCAAAGGAAATCATAAACAAGACAAAAAGAAAATGCTCAGAATGGGAGAAAATATTTGCAAATGGCACAACTGACAAAGGATTAATCTCTAAAATATACAAGCAGATCATATAGCTCAATATCAAAAAACAAATAACGCAATCCAAAAATTGGCAGAAGCCTTAATAGATATTTCTCCAAAGAAAATATACAGATTGCCAACAAAGACATGAAAGAATGCTCAAAATCATTAGTCATTAGAGAAATGCAAATCAAAACTACAATGAGATACCATCTCACACTGGTCAGAATGGCCATCATCAAAAAATCTAGAAACAATAAACGCTGGAGAGGGTGTGGATAAAAGGGAACACCCTTGCACTGATGGTGCGAATGTGAAATGATAGAGCCACTATGGACAACAATATGGAGGTTCCTTAAAAAACTACAAATAGAACTACCATATGACCCAGCAATCCCACTACTGGCATATACCCTGATAAAACCATAATTCAAGAAGTGTCATGTACCAAAATATTCAGTGCAGCTCTATTTACAATAGCAAGATGATGGAAGCAACCTAAGTGTCCATCATAGGATGGTTGGATAAAGAAGATGTGGCACATATACACAATGGAATATTACTCAGCCATAAAAAGAAGTGAAATTGAGATATTTGTAGTGAGGTGGAGGGACCTAGAGTCTGTCATACAGAGTGAAGTAAGCCAGAAAGCAAAAAACAAATACCATATGCTAATGCATATACATGGAATATAAGAAAAAGGAAAAAAAAGGTCATGAAGAACCTAAGGGTAAGACGGGAATAAAGACACAGACCTACTAGAGAATGGACTTGAGGAAATGGGGAGGGGTAAGGGTAAGCTGTGAGAAAGTGAGAGAGTGGCATGGACACATGTACACTACCAAATGTAAAATAGATAGCTAGTGCAAAGCAGCCGCGTGGCACAGGGAGATAAGCTCGGTGCTTTCTGACTACCTATAGGGGTGGGATAAGGAGGGTGGGAGATAGGAAGACGCAAGAGGGAAGATATATGGGGACATATGTATATGTATAACTGATTCACTTTGTTATAAAGCAGTTACCGACACACCACTGTTAAGCAATTGTACACTAATAAAGATGTTAAAAAATAAATCAATAAAATAAGTAAACTACAAGTACATATTGTACAACATGAGGAATATGGCCAACGTTTCATAATAATGATAAATGGAGTATAACATTTAAAAATTGTGAATCACTGTTGTATACCTAGAACATATAACATTGTACATCAACTATACTTCAATACAAAATAGAAAAAGGAAAAAAATCTAGAAACAGTAAATGCTGGAGAGGGTGTGGAGAAAAGGAAACCCTCTTGCACAGTTGCTGGGAATGTAATTTGATACAGCTACTATGGAGAACATTATGGAAGATCCTTAAAAACCTAAAAATAGAACTACCATATGACCCAGCAATCCCACTACTGGGCATATACCCTGAGAAAACCATAATTGAAAATCAGTCATGTACCCCAATATTCATTGCAACTCTATTTACAATAGCCAGGAATTGGAAGCAACTTAAATGTTCATCAACAGATGAATGGATAAAGAAGTTGTGGCACAAATATACAATGGAATATTACTCAGCCATAAATTGAAACGAAATTGAGTTATGTGTAGTGAGGTGGATGGACCTAGAGTCTGTCATACAGAGTGCAGTAAATCAGAAAGAGAAAACCAAATACCATTTGCTAACACATATATATGGAATCTAAAGGAAAAAATTTAAAGGTCATGAAGAACCTAGGGACAAGATGGGAATAAAGATGCAGTTCTACTAGAGAATGGACTTGTGGACACAGGGAGGGGGAAGGATAAGCTAGAACAAAGTGAGAGAGAGGTAGTGTATATATGGACATATATACACTACCAGATGTAAAATTGCTAGCTAGTGGGAAGCAGTCGCAAAGCACAGGGAGATCAGCTCGGTGCTTTTTACCAGCTAGAATAGTGAGATAGGGAGGGTGGGAGTGAGGGATATGCAAGAGGGAAGAGATATGGGGATATATGTATATGTATAACACATTCACGTTGTTATAAAGCAGAAGCTGACACACCATTGTAAAGGAATTATACTCCAATAAAAATGTTAAAAAAGGAAATCTCCAGGAGATCTCCATCTCCACCACAAAACCCAGCTCCATTCAATGAGGAGCAAGCTACAGTGGGGGACACACGATACCAAACAATGAGTAAGACAGAAAACAACAACAGACACTAGCAGAAAGGCTGCCCTATATCATAATAATAAGGTCACAGATGCCCACAACACACCACTGGACGCAGACCTGCCCAACAGAAAGAAAAGATCACGGCTCGTCCACCAAAACACAGGCACTAGTCCCCTACATCAGAAAGCCTACTCAACACTTTTCACCAATCTTAGCCACAGGGGGCAGACACCAAAAACCACAGGAACTACAAACCTGCAGCCTGCGAACAGGAGACCCCTAACACAGTATGTTAAGCAAAATGAGAAGACAGAGAAACACACAGCAGATGAAAGAGCAAGGTAAAAACCCACCAGACCAAAACAATGAAGAGGTAATAGGTAGTCTACCTGAGAAAGAAATCAGAATAATGAAAGTAAAGATGATCCAAAATCTTGGAAATAGAATGGAGCAAATAAAAGAAACGTTTAAAAAGGACCTAGAAGAACTAAAGTGCAAACAAACAATGATGAACAACACAATAAATGAAATTAAAAATTCTCTGGAAGGAATCAATAGCAGAATAACTGAGGTAGAAGAAAGGATAAGTGACCTGAGAGATAAAATAGTGGAAATAACTATGGAAGAGCAGAAAAAAAGGCAAAAGAATGAAAAGAATTGAGGACGGTCTCAAAGATGTCTGGGACAACATTAAACGCACGAACATTCAAAATATAGGGGTCCCAGAAGAAAAAGAGAAAAAGAAAGGGACTGATAAAATATTTTCAGAGATTACAGTTGAAAACTTCCTTGGTATAGGAAAGGAAATAGTTAATCATGTACAGGAAGCACAGATTCCCATGCAGCATAAATCCAAGGAGAAACACACCAAGACACATATAAAGCAAACGTTCAAAAATTAAATACAAAGGAAAAATATTAAAAGCAGCAAGGGAAAAACAACAAATAACACACAAGGGAATTCCCATAAGGTTAACAGCTGAACATTCAGCAAAAACTCTGCAAGACAGAAGGGAGTGGCAGGATATACTTAAAGTGATGAAAGGGAAAAGCCTACAACCAAGATTACTCTAACCAGCAAGGATCTCTTTCAGATTCGATGGAGAAATTAAAACCTTTAAAGACAAGCAAAAGCAAAGACAATTCAGCACCACCAAATCAGCTTTACAATAATTCCTAAAGGAACTTCTATAGGCAGGAAACACAAGAGCAAAAAAAAGACCAACAATAACAAACCCAAAAGAAAGAAGAAAATGGGAATAGGAACATACATATCGATAATTACCTTAAATGTAAATGGATTAAATGCTCCAAACAAAAGACATAGACTGGCTGAATGGATAAAAAACCAGACCCATATATATGCTCTCTACAAGAGACCCACTTCAGACGTAGGGACACATACAGACTGAAAGCGAGGGGATGGAAAAAGACAGTCCACGTAAATGGAAATCAAAAGAAAGCTGGAGTAGCAATTCTCATATCAGGCAAAATAGTCTTTAGAATACAGTCTATTACAAGACACAAAGAAATATAATACATAATGATCACAGGATCAATCCAAGAAGAAGATATAACAATTGTAAATATTTATGCACCCAACATAGGAGCACCTCAATACATAAGGAAAATGCTAACAGCCAGAAAAGGGGAAATCGACAGTAACAGAATCATAGTAGGGGACTTTAACAGCCCACTTTCACCAATGGACAGATCATCCATAATGAAAATAAATATGGAAACACAAGCTTTAAATGTTACATTAATCAACATGGACTTAATGGATATTTATAGGACATTCCATCTGAAAACAGCAGACTACAATTTCTTCTCAAGTGCTCATGGAAAATTCTCCAGGATAGGTCATATCCTGGGTCAGAAATCAAGTCTTGGTAAATTTAAGAAAATTGTACTCATATCAAGTACATTTTCTACCTCAAGGCTGTGAGACTAGATATCAATTACAGGAAAAAAATCTGTAAAAAATGCAAACACATGGAGGCTAAACAATACACTACTCAATAACCAAGAGATCACTGAAGAAATCAAAGAGGAAATAAAAAAATACCTAGAAACACGTGAAAATGAAAACACGATGCCGCAAAACCTATGGGATGCAGCAAAAGCAGTTCTAAGAGGGAAGGTTATAGCGATAAACTCCTACCTTAAGAGAAAAGAAGCATCTCAAATAAACACCCTAACCTTACACCTAAAGCAATTAGAGAGAGAACAAAAACCCCCCGAAGACAGCAGAAGGAAAGAAATCATAAAAATCAGACCAGAAATAAATGAAAAAGAAATGAAGGAAACAAAAGGAAAGATCAATAAAACTAAATGCTGGTTTTTTGAGATGATAAACAAAACTGATAAACCACTAGCCAGACTCAGCAAGAAAAAAAAAAAGGAGAAGACTCAAATAAATAGAATTAGAAACGAAAAAGAAGTAACAACTGACAATGCAGAAACACAAAGGATCATAATAGATTACTACAAGCAACTCTATGCCAATAAAATGGACAACCTGGAAGAAATGGACAAATTGTTAGAAATGCACAACACTCCGAGACTGAACCAGGAAGAAATAGAACATATGAACAGACCAATCAAAAGCCCTGAAATGGAAACTGTGATTAAAAATCTTCCAAAAACCAAAAGCCCAGGACCAGATGGCTTCACAGGCAAATTCTGTCAGACATTTAGAGAATAGCTAACACCTATCTTTCTCAAACTCTTCCAAAATATAGCAGAGGGAGGAACACTCCTAAACTCATTCTTCGAGGCCACAATAACCCTGTTACCACAACCAGACAAAGTTGTCACAAAAAAACTAAAACTACAGACGAATATCACTGATGAACATAGATACAAAAATCCTCAACAAAATATTAGCAAACAGAATCCAAGAGCACATTAAAAGAATCATACACCATCTTCAAGTAGGGTTTATCCCAGTTATTCAAGGTTTCTTCAATATACGCAAAACAATCAATGTGATACACAATACTAACAAATTGAAGAATAAAAACCGTATTATCATCTGAGTAGATGCCGAGAAAGCTTTTGACAAATTTAAAAACGCATTTATGATAAAACCCTCCAGAAAGTAGGCATAGAGGGAACTTACCTCAACATAATAAAGGACATATGTGACAAAACCACAGCAAACATCGTCCACAATGGTGAAAAACTGAAATTATTTCCATTAAGATCAGGAACACGACAAGGTTGCCCACTCTCACCACTATTATTCAAAATAGATTTGGAAGTTTTAACCATAGCAATCAGAGAAGAAAAAGAAATAAAAGAAATCCAAATCAGAAAAGAATTAAAGCTGTCACTGTTTGCAGATGACATGATACTATACATAAAGAATCGTAAAGATGGTACCAGAAAACTACTAGCACTAATCAATGAGTTTGGTAAAGTAGCAGGATATAAAATTAATGCAGAGAAATCTCTTGCATTATTATACACTAATGATGAAAAATCTAAAAGGGAAATTAAGGAAATAGTCCCATTTACCATCACAACAAAAAGAATAAAATACCTAGGAATAAACCTATCTAAGTAGAAGAAAGATCTGTATGCAGAAAATTATAAGACACTGATGAAAGAAAATAAAGATACAAATAGATGGAGAGATATACCATGTTCTTGGATTGGAAGAATCAACATTGTTAAAATGACTCTACTACCCAAAGTAATCTACAGATTCAATGCAATCCCTATCAAACTACCACTGTCATTTTTCGCAGAACTAGAACAAAAACTTGCACAGTTTGTATGGAAACACAAAAGACCCCGAATAGCCAAAGCAATCTTGAGAACGAAAAACGGAGCTGGAGGAATCAGGCTCCCTGACTTCAGACTATACTACAAAGCTGCAAGAATCAAGACAGTATGATACTGGCACAGAAACATAAATATAGATCAATGACACAGGATAGAAATTCCAGAGATAAACCCACGCATGTACGGTCACCTTATCTTTGATAAAGGAGGCAGGAATGTACAGTGGAGAAAGGACAGCCTCTTCAGTAAGTGCTGCTGGGAAAACTGGACAGGTACATGTAAAAGTATGAGATTAGATCACTCCCTAACACCATACACAAAAATAAGCTCAAAATGGATTAAAGACCTAAATGTAAGGCAAGAAACTATCATATTCTTAGAGGAAAACATAGGCAGAACACTCTATAACATAAATCACGGCAAGATCCTTTTTGACCCACCTCCTAGAGAAATGGAAATAACACCAAAAATAAACCAGTGAGACCTAATGAAACTTAAAAGCTTTTCCACAGCAAAGGAAACCATAAAGAAGACAAAAAGAAAACTCTCTGAATGGGAGAAAATATTTGCAAATGAAGCAACTGACAAAGGATTAATCTCTAAAATTTACAAGCAGCTCAATATCAAAAAAACAAACAACCCAATCCAATAATGGGCTGAAGACCTAAATAGACATTTCTCCAAAGAAGTTATACAGATTGCCAACAAGTACGTTTAAGAACGCTCGACATCATTAATCATTAGAGAAATGCAAATCAAAACTACAATGAGGTATCACCTCACACCTTTCAGAATGGCTATCATCAAAAATTCTACAATCAATAAATGCTGGAGTGGGTGTGGAAAAGAGGGAACCCTCTTACACTGTTGGTGGTAATGTAAATTAATAGAGTCACTATGGAGAACAGTGTAGAAGTTCCTTAAAATCCTAAAAATAGAACTACCATATGAACCAGGAATCCCACTACTGGGCATATACCCTGAGAAAACCATAATTCAAAAAGAGTCATGTACTACAATGTTCATTGCAGCTCTATTTACAATAGCCAGGACATGGAAGCAACCTACGTGTCCATTAACAGATGAATGGATAAGGAAGGTGTGGCCCATATATACAATGGAATATTACTCAGCCATAAAAAGAAGTGAAATTGAGTTATTTGTAGTGAGGTGGATGGACCTAGAGAGTATCATACAGAGTAAAGTAAGTCAGAAAGAGAAAAACAAATACAGTATGGTAACACATATATATGGAATCTAAAAAAAAAAGAAAAAAATAAAGGTTATGAAGAACCCAGGGGCAGGATGGGAATAAAGTCGCAGACCTACTGGAGAATGGACTTGAGAACACGCAAATGGGAAAGGGTAAGTTCGGACAAAGTGAGAGAGTTTATTGGACTTATATATGCTACCTAATATAAAATAGAAAACTAGTGGGAAGCCACCCCATAGCACAGGGAGATCAGCTCGGTCCTTTATGACCACCTAGTGGGGTGGGATAGGAAGGGTGAGAGGGTGGGAGATGGAAGAGGGAAGAGATATGTGGATATATGTATATGTAAAACTGATTCACTTTGTTGTAAAGTAGAAAATAACGCATCATTGTAAAGCAAATATACTCCAATAAAAATGTTAAAAAAAGAAAAAAGAAATTGAAGATACAAACTAAAAAGAAGCCATCACCTTGTGTTCATGGATTGAAAGAATTTAAATTGTTTAAATTTCTATACCACCCAAAGTCATCTCTAGAATCCGTGTAATTTCTATTAAAATTCCAATGGCATTCTTCATAGAAATAGAAAAAAACAATTCTTAAATTTTTATAGTTCCACAAAAGACCCCAAGTAGCCAAAGCAATAGTAAGAAAGATGAACAAATATTAAGCCATCACACATCATGCTTTTAAACTATACTTCAAAGCTATAGTAATTAAAACATTATGGTACTGGCAAAAAAACAAAAACATGGGCATCTATGCCAATGGAACAGAATAGTGAGTTCAACATTAACCCGTTGTATATACAATCAATCAATATCCAATAAGGGAGCCAAGAATACTCAAAAGTGAAAGTATTTGTCTTCAACAAATGATATTGGGAAAACTGGATAAACACATGCAGAAAAATAAAACTGGACAACTCTCTTACACTTCTCACAGATATGAACTTGAAATGGATCAGAGGTTTAAACATAAGACCTGATGTTGTAAAACTCCTGGAAGAAGACATAGGGAATAAGCTCCTTGACATTGGTAATGGCATTATTTTGGATATGACACCAAAAGCACAAACAACAAAAGCAAAAATCAACAAGTGGGACTACATCAAACTTGAAAGATTCTGCACAGAAAAACAATCAACAAAATGATAAGGCAACCTACAGATTGATAAAAATATATTTGCAAACCTTATATAAAATAAATATCATATATCAAAAAAATACATATAATACAACTCAAAACAAAGAACAAAAAACCAAAAATCAAAACCCCAAAACAATCAGATTAGAAAGTGAGCAGAAAATTTAAATAGACATTTTTTCAAAGATGACATCCAAATGACCAACAGGTATAAGAAAGATGCTAAACTTCCCTAAACCATTAGGAAAATGTAAATTAAAACCACAATGAGATATCACCTCACACATTTTAGAATGGCTATCATCAATAAGACAAGTGATATCAAGTGTTGGTGAGGATGTGGAGAAAAGAAAACCCTGTGCAATGAGGGTGGGTATATAAATTGGTTCAGCCAACCTGGAAAACACTATCAAGGTTTCTTAAATATTCAAAATAGACTTCCATATGATCCAGAAAGTCAACATCTGAGTATATATCCAAAGGAAATGAAAACAGGATATTGAAAAGATGTGTGCATTTCCATGATTATTGCAATATTATT
Organism: Monodon monoceros; assembly: GCF_005190385.1. Taxonomy (NCBI): domain Eukaryota; kingdom Metazoa; phylum Chordata; class Mammalia; order Artiodactyla; family Monodontidae; genus Monodon; species Monodon monoceros. The sequence continues at coordinate 48,565,479 of NW_021703779.1, read as the reverse complement.
CAAAATAGCCAAATCTGAAGACCACCTAAGTGCATCAGTAGATGAATGGATAAAGACGATTGGTTTAAATAGAAAAGAATATTATTCAGCTATGAGAAAGAAGGAAATCCTGCCATTTGCTTCAACATGGATGGATTTTGAGGACATTATACTGAATAAGACAGAGAAGGTCCAATACTATGTGGTATCACTTACATGTGGAATCTTAAAAAATGGCAAACTCGTAAAAACAGAGAGTAAAATGGTGGTTACCTGGGTGGGGGATAGGAGAATAGGAGAGATGTAGTTTAAGGGTAGTAGATAAATTAGTCCTGGAAATCTAAGTACGTTATAATAATTATAGATAACAACATTATATCATGAACTTCAAACTTGGTAATACACTAGACCTTAATCATTACACACACACACACACACACACACGCGCATGCACACACACACACAATTATGTGATGTGATAGGGGTGATAGCTAACACTGCAATATCAATAATATTACAGTATATAAACTTATCATTTCAACTTGTATACCTTAAACTTGCACTGTATTATTTATTTAATATATTTCAATAAAAATATACATCATTTATTTTAAGAATTCTCTCTTCAAAAGACACAGAGTGGTTGAACGGATAAAAATATTCAACCATACACTGCCCTCAGGAGTTTCACTTTAGCTTTATGAACACACATGCCTTAACACTAAAGGAATTAATGAAAGTATTTCATGCAAAAATAACCAAAAGAGAGCAAGTGTGACTATATATCAGAGCAAGTAGACTTTACATAAAGAACAGTTAGAGGAGACAAAGAAAATCATTGTATAGTGATAAAAAGGACAATTCATCAAGAGGATATAAAATTCTAAATATATATGTTCCCAACAATGAAACACCTAAATATATGAAGCAAATATTAAATGAAGTAATGGGAACAATGAAATGAAGATAGCAATACAATAATCACATGGGGCTTCAATGCCCCACTTTCAACAATGTATCCAGACAATAAATCAATAAGGAAAGTGTGGAGTTGAATAACTCTATAGACCAAATGAAACTAACAGACATATCCCAACATTCCATTCATCAACAACAGAATACATATTCTCAAACCCAAATGAAATATTCTCCAGGATATGTTGAGTCACAAAGCAAGTATTATCAAATTTAAGAAGATTGAAATCATATCAAGTATATTTTTGAGCACAATGGCATGAAACTAGAAATTGATAACAACAGGAAAATTGGAAAATTCACAAATATGTGGAAAAGAAGTCACACACTCCTGGACAATGGGTCAAAAAAGAAATCAAAAGAAAATAAAAAATATTTGGAAATGAAAACACAACATATCAAAACTTATGAGATGTAGTAAAAGCAGGTCTAAGAGGGAAGTTTATAGTAATTAATGGCAACATTAAATACAGAGAACTATCTCTGGGCAGAGGGATCAAGATGGTGGCAGAGAAGAACTTGGAACTCAACTCCCCCCACAAGCAATTTAAAATTACATATACATGTGGAAAAATTCTCACAGATAGGATGGAAAAAAAGATATTGGGCTCGTCAATGAATTCAGTAAACTTGCAGGATACAAAATTAATATGCAGAAATCTGTTGCATTTCTATCCACTAACAGTGAAATATCAGAAAAAGAAATTAAGGAAATAATCCCATTTACCATCACATCAAAAATAATAAAATACCTAGGAACAAACCTACGTAAGGAAGCAAAAGGCTTGTATTCTGAAAACTATACAGCACTGATGAAAGGAGTTGCAGATGACACAAACAGATGGAAAGATATACCTTGTTCTTGGATTGGAAGAATCAGTAGTGCCAAAATGACCATACTAACTAATGCAATCACTATCAAATTACTAATGACATTTTTCATAGAATCTAGAGCAAATAATTTTTAAATTTGTATGGAAAAATAAAAGACCTCGAATAGTCAAAGACAGAAGGGCTGGGGAAGCCTAGACTCTACTCACAAGGAGTGCATGCATGCTGCCTTGCTAACAATCAGGACAGAGAGAGATTTGCAACGGTGGCTTCTTCCCTGTCGCCCTTCGTCATCCAAAGTGAAAACATCCTGACCCACGCACGCTACACCAGAGGCTGGTGCAAGATCTGAGCACAGATTCATTCTTGCTATGCAGAGAGAGATAAGTGTTGCCTGGGCTGTGAACTCAGCAGAAGCACGGAGGACATTTTCAGCATGTGAAGGGCACAGTGAGTCTAAAGAAGAAGCAATGGCTAAGCACTAGTGGAATCTTGGGCAGACAGGCCATGGGAGAGGACTCAATATAGCTATGCAGAGACAACACAGAGGACCTGGTGTATGATCTGGGTGGAACCACAGAGCCCATTGTCAGCATGGGGTAGCAGGAGGGGTTTCAGCAAACTTTGTCAGTGCACACATAGGGCAGTTCCAGAAGAGGGCACAGTGGCTGAGCTCTGAATTTTAGGCAGACAGACACTGGGCAGGAGTACACAGTAGTTCATTTACTAGTGAGAGTGCCTTAGTCCCACCCACTCAACAGCTTAACACTAGATCTGGAGGAAACAGGTCATGGGAGAAGTTGGCCACAAAGGCAGCCAACATCTCAGTGGCAGTGCAGCAACCACAATTCTTGCAGCCAAAATAACCCAACCCCCAACCTCAGCCTACTCCACACCACAGCCTTGCACTAGATTTGGGATGAACACACAGAGAAAAGGACATAAATTTAGGTTGCTTCTGAGCAGAGCTGCAGATGTCTACACAGGTGGCACATAGGTTTTCTGTGAAACCATGGGCCTCAATTTCTTCAGTAATCATCTCTTTTGGGGCAGAGCTTGCACTCAAGGGTAATGGAGCCTGATAAAACCCAACCCTTGTGGCTTTTGCTCCAACAACTGAGGAGCAGAACCCACCCCTGAGAGAGGAGGGACAGCCTTGCAGTAGACAGGAAGCCCCACCACACATCCAGCACAAGCTCTAGATATTACAACACCAACTACACCTCCTATCAAAGGGATAAAAGCCAGTACACTCTGCTTGGCATTCATACCAAAACCAGCCCTCACATCAAAAATACTGAACACAAATAGTCTAGACAGGGATGCTCCTACATAAACACACCCATTCAAAACCAAACTGTTTCTCCTAAATTCATAGAGAAAGTTAAGGAAACTGAAAAGGCAGAGAACTACTCCCAATTAAAAAAACAGGAGAGATCCCCTGAAAGAACAAATAATAAAACAGAGAATATCAGTCTAGTGGACACCAAGTTCAAAAAGGTGGCAATAAAAATTTAAAGGAATGAAGAAAGATTATTGATAGAAATGCAGATGAGGAACCTACCTCAACTTAATAAGGGCCATATCTGACAAACTCACAGAAAACATCATTCTCAATTGTGAAAAACTGAAAGCATTTCCTTCGAGACCATGAACAAGAAAAGGATGTCCACTCTTGCCATTATTATTCTACACAGTTTTGGAATTCCTAACCTCAGCAATCAGGGAAGAAAGAAAATTAAAGAAATCCAAATTGGAAAAAAAGAAATAAAACTGTCACTGTTTGCAGATGATATGATACTATACATAGAAAAACCTAAAGATACTACCAGTAAACTACTAGAACTCAACAACAAATTTGGTAAAGTTGCAGAATAAAAAATTAATATACAGAATTTGCTTGCATTCCTATACACCAACAACAAAATATCAGAAAGCAAAATTAAGGAAACCATCCCATTTACCATCACAACAAAAAGAATAAAATACTTAGGAATAAACCTACCTAAGGATGCAAAAGAACTATGCTCTGAAAACTATCAGAGAGTGAGGAAAGAAATCAAAGATGATACAAACAAATGGAGAGATATACCATGTTCCTGGATTGGAAGAATCAATATTGACTATACTCCCCAAATCAATCTACAGATTAAATGCTATCCCTATAGAAATACCAACGGCACTTTACACAGAATTAAAACAAAAAAAAAATTACAATTTGTATGGAAACACAAAAGACACCAAATTGTCAAAGCAATCTTGAGAAAGAAAAACAGAGCTAGAGAAATCAGGATCCCTGACTTCAGACTATACTACAAAACTACAGTAATCAAGACAGTATGGTACTGGCACAAAACAAGAAATATAGATCAGTGGAACAAGATAGAAAGTCCAGATATAAACCCATACACCTATGGCTACCTAAGGAGGCAAGAATATACAATGGAGAAAAGACAGTCTCTTCAATAAGTAGTGCTGGGAAAACTGGAGAGCTAAAAGTAAAAGAATGAAATTAGAACACTCCCTAATGCCATACGCAAAAAACATTTAAAATGGATTAAGGACCTAAATATAAGACTGGATATTGTAAAACTCTTAAAGGAAAACATAGGCAGAACAATCTCTAACATAAATCACAGCCAGATCTTTTTGATCCACCTCACAGAGTAATGAAAATTAAAACTAAAATAAAGAAATGAGACCTAATTAAACTTAAAAGCTTTTGCACAACAAAGGAAACAATAAACAAAACTAAGAGACAACCCTCAGAATGGGAGAAATTATTTTCAAACGAAGCAACAGACAAAGAATTAATATCCAAAATATACAAACAGCTCCTGCAGCTCAATAAGAAAAAAACCCAAACAACCCAATCCAAAAATGGGCAGAAGACCTAAATAGACATTTCTCCAAAGAAGACATACAGATAACCAAGAGGCACATGAAAAGATGCTCAACATTGTTAATTATTAGAGAAATGCTGATCAAAACTGCAATGAGATATCACCTCACACCAATCAGAATGACCATCATCAAAAAATGTACAAACAATAAATACTGGAGAGGGTGTGGAGAAAAGGAAACCCTCCTACACTGTTGGTGGGAATGTAAATTGGTATAGCTACTATGGAGAACAGTATGGAGGTTCCTTAAGAAACTAAACAGAGAGCTAACATATGATCCAGAAATCGAACTCCTGGACATATATCTGGAGAAAAACATGGTTTGAAATGATTAATGCACCCTAATGTTCATTGCAGCACTGTTTACAATAGCCAGGACGTGGAAGCAACCACAATGTCCATCGTCAATTGACAGATGAATGGATAAGGAAGATGTGGTATATGTACAGTGGAATATTACTCAGCCATTAAAAAGAATAAAAATGCCATTTGCAGTGACATAGATGGACCTGGAGATTATCTTACTGAGTGAAGTAAGTCAGACAGAGAAAGCAAATATGATATGATATTGCTTATATGTGGAATCTTAAAAATGATACAAAGGAACTTATTTACAAAACAGAAATAGAGTCACAGATGTAGAAAACAATCTCTGGTTATCAGGGGGAAAAGTAGGAGGGATAAACTGACAAATTGGGATTAACATATGCACTCTACTATATGTAAAATATCAATAGACAACTACTAAGGACCTAGTGTATAGCACAGGAATCTCTTCTCAATACTCTGTGATGACCAATATGGGAAAAGAATCTAAGAAAGAATGGATATAAGTATATGTATAACTGATTCTCTTTGCTATAAATCAGAAAGTTACACAAAATTTGAAATCAACTATACTCCAATAAAAATAAAAAAAAAGAATTGCAGATCAATGTAGTAAGGATCTAGAAACTATAAAGCTGAACCAATCAAAAATATATGATTCACTTGCTGAGTTAAAACCAAAAGGAAGAAATGAATAGCAGAGTAAGTGACATGGAAGAATGAATAAGTAATCAGGAAGATAGACTAATGGGAATATCCCAATCAGAACAGCAGACAGGAAGAAAAATGTAAGATAGGAAAGCAACATACATGATCTATGGGATATAATGAAGCATGCCAACCTAAACATAATGAGGTTTCCAGAGCAGGAAGAGAGAAAGAGGGGAATTGAACACGTATTTGAAGAAATTATGGCTGAAAACTTCCCAAGCCTGAAGAAGGAAACAGATATCCAAGTACAAGTAAACAGAGGGTCCTAAACAAGATGAATACTAGCAGACACACACCAAGACATATCGTAGTTAAAATGACCAATGTTAAAGATAAAGTGAGGACTCTGAGGGCAGCAAGTGAAAAAAGGAGTCAGTTATAAGGGAACCAGCATAAAGCTATCAGCTGATTTCTGTGAAGAAACTTAGCAGGTCAGAACAGAGTGGCATGATATATTCAAAGTCCTGAAAGGGAAGAATCTGCAACTGCAGATACTACATCCAACAAGATTATCATTTAGAGTAGAAGGAGGGATAAAGAATTTCTTTGACAAGCAAAAACTCAAAGAACTCAGCAATACTAAAGGTACCTCAAAAGAAATATTGAAGGGTCTTATCTAAATATAAAAGAAGAAAGAATATATATGAAAGTGTAAATCACAGTGAGAAAGGCAAATATATAAAGGTTTGAATGCCAAGTAAAAAAGGCCTGTACATAGATTACAAAACAATTTTAAAAATTGTAAAAGTTATCAAAACTACAAGTAAAAATAAAAGGATAAGCATGAAGATGTAAGTGGGAGTAACAATAAAAAGAAATTAGAAAATACCTTGAGACAAACGAAAATAAAAACAGAAAGTCACAAAATTTATAGGATGCAGCAAAAGCAGTTTGAAGAGGCAAGTTCATAATGATACAGGACTTCCTAAAGAAAAATCTCAAATAAACAACCTACCATACCACCTAAAATAGTTAGGAAAAAAGAACAAAGAAAACCAAAGATCAGGAGAAAGAAGGGAATAACAACGATCAGAGAGCAAATAAATAAGATAGAGAAAAAGTATACAAAAGATCAATAAAACCAAGAGCTGGTTTTTTTTTGTGTTTGTGTTGTTCTTTTTTTAAGATAAACAAAATCATCCAACTTCTAGCCAGGCTCACAAAGAAGTAAAATGAGAGGACTCAAATAAACAAAATAGGAAATGAAAGTGTAGAAATAACTAATAGCAGAGAAATACAAAAAAAAAGATGAGAATACTATGAACAGTTATGTACTAACAAAATGGACAACTAGAAGAAATGGACAGCTTTCTAGAAAAGGAATGAGAGAAAATATTTGCATATTTTGTGACCAAGAGAAAGTTATTATCCAAAATATACAAACAGCTCATACAACTCAATATTGAAAAAACAAAGAATCCAATCAAAAAATGGGCAGAAGGCCTAAATAGAGATTTCTCCATAGAAGACATACAGATGGCCAATGGGAATGTAAAAAGACACTCAACATGGCTAATTATTAGAGAAATATAAAACAAATCAATAAATGTGACAAAAGGAGAAAAAGATGGACATTACGTGATAATCAAACTATCAATTTAAAAAAATATAATAATTATAAATACATAAGCACCTAAATAGCAGTACTTAACTATACAAGGCAAATATTAAAAGACATAAAAGGATAAATCAACAATAACACAATAATAATAGGGGACTGTAAAACCCCACTTACATCAATGGACAGATCATCCAGACAGAAAATCAATAAGGAAACATTGCACATAAATAATACATTAGACCAGATGCACTTAATTGGTATAAGGAGAGCATTCCAACTGAAAGCAGCAAAACACAGTTTTTTTCAAGTGCATGTGGATCATTCTCCAGGAGAGATCACAAGCTAGACTACAGTACAAAACTTGGTAAATTAAAAAAAAAAAACTGAAATCATATCAAGCATCTTTTCCAACCACACTGCTATGAAACTAGAAATCAACTACAGAAAAAAAAGACTGCAAAAACCACAAACACATGGAATTTAACAATATGCTACTAAATTTCCAATGAATCACGGAAGAAATCAAAGATAAAATTAAAAAATATCTAGAGACAAATGAAAAGAAAAACACAATGAGACTAAACCTATAGGATGCAGCAAAACAGTTCTAAGTGGAAAGTTTACAGTAGTACAATCCTACTTCAGGAAACAAGAAAAATCTCAAATACACAACCTAATCTTACACATAACAGAACTCGAGAAAGAAGAACAAACAAATCCCAAAGTTAGTATAAGGAAAGATATTGTAAAGATCAAAGAAGAAATAAATGAAATAGAGACTAAAAAAAACAATAGAAAAGATCAATTAAACTAAAATATTTTCGTTGAAAAGCTAAACAAAGATTGATAAATCAGACTCATCAGGAACAAATGGGAAAGGACGAAAATCAGTAAAATCAGAAATAAAAGAGAAGGTATATCTGACACCACAGAAATGCAAAAGATCATAAGAGACTACTATGAACAACTATATGTCAATAAAATGGGAAAACTAGAAGAAATGGACAAATTAGTAGAAAGTACAATATCCCAAGACTGAAGCAGGAAGAAATAGAGAATATAAACAGGAATGAAATTGAATCAGTAATTTAAAAACCTCAGCAAACAAAATTCCAGGATGAGATGACTTCACAGCTGAATTATACTGAACATTTAGAGAAGGATTAATACTTATATTTCTCAAACTATTTCAAAATTTTTCAGTGGAAGGAATACTTCCAAATGCACGCAATGAAGCCAGCATAACCTTGGTAGCAAAACCAGATAATACTATCACAAAAAAGAAACTACAGGCCAATATCAGTGATGAATACATATGCAAAAATCCTCAACACAATATTAGTAAAACAAAATCAACAATACATTAAAAGGATCATACACCATGGTCAAGCAGGATTTATACCAGAAAATTTTCAAATTCTGCAAATAACTGTTACACCACATTAACAAATTGAAGAATAAAAACCATATGATCATCTCAATAGATGCAGGAAAAAAACTTTTGACAAAATTCAAAATCATTTATGATAATATTTATCCATAAAGTGGGCATAAACAAAACATGCCTCAACATAAATCAAACAATACCTAGAAACAAATGACAATGGAGACAAAATGACCCAAAACCTATGGGATGCAGCAAAAGCATTCTAAGAGGGAAGTTTATAGCAATACAATCCTACCTTAAGAAACAGGAAACATCTCAAATAAACAACCTAACCTTGCACCTAAAGCAATTAGAGAAAGAAGAAAAATACCCCAAACTTAGCAGAAGGAAAGAAATCATACAGATCAGATCAGAAATAAATGAAAAAGAAATGAAGGAAACGATAGCAAAGATCAATACAACTAAAAGCTGGTTCTTTCAGAAGATAAACAAAATTGACAAACCATTAGCCAGACTCATCAAGAAAAAAAGGGAGAGCACTCAAATCAATAGAACTAGAAATGGAAAAGGAGAAGTAACAACTGTCACTGCAGAAATACAAAGCATCATGAGAGATGCAATTCTATGTCAATAAAATGGACAACCTGGAAGAAATGGACAAATTCTTAGAAAAGCACAACCTGCCAAGAGTGAACCAGGAAGAAATAGAAAATATGAACAGACCAATCACAAGCACTGAAATTGAAACTGTGATTAAAAATCTTCCAACAAACAAAAGCCCAGGACCAGATGGCTTCACAGGCGAATTGTATCAAACATTTAGAGAATTGCTAACATCTATCCTTCTCAAATTCTTCCAAAATACAGCAGAGGGAGGAACAGTTCCATACTCATTCTATGAGGCCACGATCACCCTGATACCACAACCAAAGATGTCACAAAGAAAGAAAACTACAGGCCAATATCATTGATGTACATAGATGCAAAAATCCTCAACAAAACGCTAGCAAACAGAATCCAACAGCACATTAAAAGGATCATACAGCATGATCAAGTGGGTTTTATTCCAGGAATGCAAATGTGATAAAACATATAAACAAATTGAAGAAAAAAAACCTTATGATCATCTCAATAGATGCAGAGAAAACTTTCGACAAAATTCAACACCCATTCATGGCAAAAACCCTGCAGAATGTAGGCATAGAGGGAATTTTCCTCAACATAATAAAGGCCATATATGACAAACCCACAGCCAACATTGTCCACAATGGTGAAAAACTCAAAACTTTTCCACTAAGATCAGGAACAAGACAAGTTTGCCCACTCTCACCACTCTTATTCAACATACTTTTGGACGTTTTAGCCACAGCAATCAGAGAAGAAAAAGAAATAAAAGGAATCCAAATTGGAAAACAAGAAGTAATGATGTCACTGTTTGCAGATGACATGATCTGATACACAGAGATTCCTAAAGATGCTCCCAGAAAACTACTAGAGTTAATCAATGAATTTGGTAAAGTAGCAGGATATAAAATTAATGCACAGAAATCTCTGGCATTGTTATACACTAGTGATGAAAAATCTGAAAGTGAAATTAAGAAAACACTCCCATTTACCATTGCAACAAAAAGAATTAAATTCCTGGGAATAAACTTACCTAAGAAGGCAAAAGACCTGCACATAGAAAACTATAAGACACTGATGAAAGAAATTAAAAATGATAAAAATAGATGGAGAGATATACCATATTCTTGGATTGGAAGAATCAATATTGTGAAAATGGCTCTACTATCCAAAGCAATCTACAGATTCAATGCAATCCCTGTCAAACTACCACTGACAATTTTCACACAACTAGACCAAAAAATTTCACAATTTGTATGGAAACACAAAAGACCCGGAATAGCCAAAGCAATTTTGAGAACAAAAAACGGAGCTGGAGGAATCAGGCTCCCTGACTTCAGACTATACTACAAAGCTGCAAGAATCAAGACAGTATGGTACTGGCACAGAAACAAAAATATAGATCAATGGAACAGGATAGAAAGCCCAGAGATAAACCCACGCACATATGGTCACATTATCTTTGATAAAGGAGGCAAGAATATACAGTGGAGAAAAGGTAACATCTTCAACAAGTGGTGCTAAGAATACTGGACAGGTACATGTAAAAGTATGAAATTAGAACACTCCCTAACATCATACAGAAAAATAAACTCAAAATGGATTAAAGACCTAAATATAAGGCCAGACACTATGAAACTCTTAGAGGAAAACATAGGCAGAACACTCTATGACATAAATCACAGCAAGAGGGAAGAGTTATGGCAACATATGTTTATGTATAACTGATTCACTTTGTTATAAAGCAGAAACTAACACACCATTTTTAAGTAATTATAGTTCAATGAAGATGTTAAGAAAAAAAGGCAAAGAGAGTCATGTTCCAAAATATTCATTGTAGATCTATTTACAATAGCCAGAACATGGAAGCAACCTGAGTGTCCATCATTGGATGAATGGATAAAGAAGATGTGGCACATATATACAATGGAATATTACTCAGCCATAAAAAGAAACGAAATTAAGATATTTGTAGTGAGGTGGGTGGATGCAGAGTCACTCATACAGAGTGAAGGAAGTCAGAAAGAGAAAAACATATACTTTAGGCTAACACATATATATATATATATGAAATCTAAGGAGAAAAGAAAGAAAAAGGTTATGAAGATCATAAGGGTAAGATGGGAGTAAGGACATAGTCCTACTAGAGAATGGACTTGAGGATATGGGGAGGGGGAAATGTAAGCTGTGAGAAGTGAGAGAGTGGCATGGACATATATACACTACCAAACGTAAAATAGATAGCTAGTGGGAAGCAGCCGCATAGCGCAGGAAGATCAGCTCGGTGGTTTGTGACCACCTAGAGGGGTGGGATAGGGAGTGTAGGAGGGAGGGAGATGCAAGAGGGAAGAGATATGGGAACATGTGTATATGTATAACTTATTCAATTTTTTATAAAGGAAAACTAACACACCATTGTAAGGCAATTATACTCCAATAAGGATGTTAAACAAAAGAAAGGTTGTATGTGACAAACCCACATCTAATATCATAGGCAATGTTGAAAAGCTGAAAACATTCCTCTAATATCAGGAACAAAAAGACTGCCCACTTCCACTAGTTTTATTCAATGTAGTATTGGTAATCCTAGCGAGAACAATCAAAGAATAAAAAGAAATAAAATGAATCCAAATTGGAAAGAAAGAAGTAAAACTGTCATTGTTTGCAGATGACATGATAATATATATCGAAAATCCTAAGGATGGTACAAAATACTAACCTCATTAATGAATTTGGTAAAGTTGCAGGATATAAATTTAATATAAACAAATATGCTGCATTTCTGTACACTAATAATGAACTATCAGAAAGAGAAAATAAGGAAACAACTCCATATACCATTACTTTAAAAAAATACCTAGGAACAAATCTAACTAAGGAGATAAAAGACCCGTACTAAGAAACATATAAGACCAGGGACTTTCCTGATGGTCCAGTGGTATAGAATCCGCTTTCTAATGAAGGGGACATGGGTTTGATCCCTGGTCAGGGAACTAAGATCCCACATGCTACAGAGCAATTAAGCCTGCGTGCCTCACGAAGAGACCCCGAATGCCACAACTGCAGAGCCCATGCGCCCTGGATCCTGTGATCCACAACTAGATAAGAGAAAACCTGCATGCTGCAACTAGAGAGAAGACCGCACACTGCAGCGAACAGCCCATGTGCTGCAATGAAAGATCCCACATGCAGTAACTAATACCTGATGCAGCAATAAATAAATAACTAAATAAGAAATTTATATAAAAAACAGAAACCTATAAGGCAGCTATGAAAGAAATCTTTTTAAATTTTATTTATTTATTTATTTGGCTGTGCCATGTCTCAGTTGGGGCACATGGGATCTTCCTTGCCAAATGCGGGATCTTCATTGTGGCATGGGGGATTTGTTCCCTATACAGGGATTGAACCAGGGCCTCCTGCATTGGGAATGTGGAGTCAGACACTGTACCACCAGGGAAGTACCACTTATGAAAGGAATTGAAGTTGACACAAGCAGATGGGAAGATATACCATATTCTTAGATTTGAAGAATTAGTATTGTTAAATAACCATACGACCCAAGGAAATATAGAGATTCAATGCAATCCCTATTGAAATACCAATGGAATTTTTCACAGAACTAGAAGAAATAATTTAAAAATTTGTATGGAAACACAAAAGACCATGAATAGCCAAAACATTTCTTATAAAGTAGAGCAGAGCTGGAGGAATCATGTTCCATGATTTCAGAATATACTACAAACCTACAGTAATCAAACCACTATGACAGTGGCACTAAAACAGACACATATCAATGGTAAAGAATGGAGACCCAAAAATAAACCCATACTTTTATGGTCAGTTAGTCTATGACCTTGGAGGCAAGTATATATAATGGAGAAAAGAGAGTCTCTTCAATACCTGATACTACACAAATTGGTAGCAAACAGCTACATGTAAATGAATGAAATTAGAACATTCTCTAACACCATATATGAAAAAAAACCTCAAAATGGATAAAAGACCTAAATGTAAGACCAAAACCATAAACTCCCAGAGAAAAACATAGAACACTCTTTGACATAAATCACAGCAATATTTTTTTGGATCTGTCTTCTAAAGGAAAGGAGTTAAAAGCAAAAATAAGCAAATGCAAACTCATGAAAATTAAAAGCTTTTCACATCAAAGAAAGTCATCAACAATGACAAAGAAGGAGAACATACTGAATGGGAGAAGATATTGCAAATGATATGACCACCAATATATATATAACCAAAATATATAAACTGCTCATACAATTCAACATCAAAAACACAAACAAGTTCATTGAATAATGAGCAGAAGAGCTGGGTAGACATTTTTCCAAAGAGTAAATGCAGACAGCTGACAGGCACATAAAAAGATGCTCAATATAGCTAATCATCTGAGAAATGCAAATCAAAACCACAATGAACCATCACGTCACACCTGTTAGAATGGCTGTCATCAAAAAGGTAACAAATAACAAATGTTGGCAAGGATGTGGAGAAAAGAGAACTCTTGTACAATGTTGATGGAATTGTAAAGTGGTGAAACCACTGTGGAAAACATTATGGAGTTTTCTCAAAAAGCTAAAAATAACACTACTATATGACCAAGCAATTCCACTCCTGGGTATATATCAGAAGAAAACAAAAACACAATTTTGAAAAGACAGATGCACCCTAATATTGACAGCAGTATTATTTACAAATGCCAAGATAGTGAAGCATATATATATATATGTACACACACAATGCAATACTACTCAGCCATAAAAAATAAAGAATTTTTGCCATTTGCAGCAACATGGATGGACTTGGAGGGTATTATTCTAAGTGAAATAAGTCAGATACATAAAGAAAAATATCATTTGATATCACTTTTATGTGGAATCTAAAAAATACAACAAACTAGTGAATATAACCAAAAAGAAGCAGATTCACAGACATTAAAAACAAACTAGTGGTTAATCAGTAGGGGAAGGTGAGAGAGGCAATATAGGAGTAGGGCATTAAGAGGTACAAACTATAAATTGAGTATAACCATCAAAAAAGTGTGAATCACTATATTGTACGCTTGTAACTTACATAATATTGTGCATCAATTATACTTCAGTCTATGAAATCATCCAAAAAATGAACAAAATTAATACCTTGAGCAAAATAAAAATGGAAACCTAAATTTCCAAAATCTGTTGGCTGTAACAAAAGCAGTTCTTAGAATGACACATATCAATATAAGCCTGTCTGAGAGGGAACAAAAGTCCTCAGGTGACCTACAAGCAGGCGAGGGGGGCAAATCCAAACTCGAACCCCAGGAGTTGTGTGAAAGTAGAGAAAGGGAAATTTCTCCTAGCAGCCTCAGGAGCAGCGTATTAAATCTCCACAATCACCTTGATATACTCTACACCTGTGGAATACCTGAATAGACAATGAATCATACCAAATTGAGGAGGTAGACTTTGGGTGCAATGATATATACATATATTTCCCTTTTTCTCTTTTTGTGAGTGTGTATGTGTAGCATCTGTGTGTGATTTTGTCTGTATAGCTTTGCTTTTACCATTTGTCCTAGGGTTCTCTCTGTCTGTTGTTTTTGTTTTTTAGTTTTTTCTTTTTATCATATAATTTTAGTGCTTGTTATCGTTGGTGGATTTGATTTTTGGTTTGTTTGCTCTCTTCTTTCTTGTTTTTTTAAAAATTACCTTTCAATATTTTATTTTTAATAATTATTTTTTATTTTATTGTACTAACTTTATTTCATTTTATTTTTTTCTTCTGGTCTTTCTGTTTTTCTACCTTTCTTCTGAGCCATGTGGCTGACAGGGTCTGGGTGCTCTGGCCAGGTGTCAGGCCTGTGCCTAAGATGTGGGAGAGATGAGTTCAAGATATTGGTCCACCAGAGACCTCCAAGCTCAAAGTAATATCAAATGGTGAAAACTCTCCCAGAGATCTCCATCTCAACGCTAAGACCCAGCTCCACTCAACGACAAGCAAGCTAGAGTGCTGGACTCCATGTGCCAAACAACTAGCAAGACAGGAACACAACCATACCCATTAGCAAAGAGGCTGCATAAAATCATAATAAGGTCATGGAAAACCCGAACACATTATTGGATGCGGGCCTGTCCACCAGAGAGACAAAATCCAGTTCATCCAACATAACACAGACACGAGTTCCCTCCACAGGAAGCCTACAAAACCTACTGAAGCAACCTTAGCCACAGGAGACAGACACTAAAAACATCAGGAACTGCGAACCTGCAGCATTTAAAAAGGAGACCACAAAGACAGTAAGTTAAGCAAAATGAGAAGGCAGAGAAACACACAGCCAATGAAGGAGCAAAATAAAAAGGCACCCGACAAATGGATCAAGAGGAAATAGTCAGCCTACCAGAAAAATAATTCAGAGTAATGAGAGTAAAGATAATCCAAAATCTTGGAAATAGAATGGAGAAAGCACAAGAAACATTTAACAAGGACCTGGAAGAACTAAACAGAAAACAAACAATGATGATCAACAGAATAAATGAAATTAAAAATTATATAGAAGTAATCAATAGCAGAAAAGCTGAGGCAGAAGGACGGATAAGTGATCTGGAAGCTAACAGAGTGGAAATAACTACTGCAGAGCAGGATAAAGGAAAAAGAATGAAAAGAATTTGGGACAGTCTCAGAGACCTCTGGGATAACATTAAACACACTAACGTTTGGATTATAGGGGTCCCCGAAGAAGAAGAGAAAAAGAAAGGGACTGAGAAAATATTTAAAGAGATTATACTTGAAAACTTCCCTACATGGGAAGAGAAATAGTTAATCAAGTCCAGGAAGCACAGAGAGTCCCATACAGGATAAATCCAAGGAGAAACATACCAAGACACATATTAATCAGAGTATCAAAAATTAAATACAAAGAAAAAATATTAAAAGCAGCAAGGGAAAAACAAAAAATAACATACAAGTGTATCCCCATAAGCTTAAAAGCTGATCTTTCAGCAGAAATTCTGCATGCCAGAAGGGAGTGGCAAGATATATTTAAAGTGATGAAAGGGAAAAACCTACTGCCAAGATTACTCTATGCAGCAAAGATCTTGCTGAGATTTGATGGGGAAATTAAAACTTTTACAGATAAGCAAAAGCTAAGAGAATTCAGTACCATGAAACCAGGATTACAAAAAATACTAAAAACTTATCTGGGCAGGAAACGGAAGAGACCTACAGTAACAAACCCAAAACAGAAGTAAAAGACCTACAATAACAAATGGAAAACAATTAAGAAAATGGTAATAGGAACATACATATCGATAATTACCTTAAATATAAATGGATTAAATGCTCCAACCAAAAGACATACACTGGCTGAAAGGATACAAAAACAAGACCCATATATATCCTGTCTACGTGAGACACACTTCAGAACTAGCGACAGATATAGACTGAAAGTGAGGGGATGGAAAATGATATTCCATGCAAATGGAAATCAAAAGAAAGCTGGAGTAGCAATTCTCATATCAGAAAAAATATACTTTAAAATAAAGACTATTGCAAGGAACAAAGAAGGACACTATATAATGATCAAGGGATCAATCCAAGAAGAAGATATAAGAATTGTAAATATTTATGAACCTACATCAGAGCACCTCAATACATAGGCAAATACTAACAGTCATCAAAGGGGAAATCAACAGTAACACAATCATAGTAGGGGACTTTAACAACCCACTTTCACCAATGGGCAGATCATCCAAAATGAAAATAAATAAGGAAACACAAGCTTTAATGATACATTAAACAATATGGACTTAATTGAAATTTATAGGACATGCCATCTGAAAACAACAGAATTCCCTTTCTGCTCAAGTGCTCATGGAACATTCTCCAGGATAGATCATATACTGGATCACAAATCGAGCCTTGGTAAATTTAGGAAAATTGAAATCATATCAAGTATATTTTCTGACCACAACGCTATGAGACTAGGTATCAATTACAGGAAAAAAACCTGTAAAAAATACGAACACATGGAGGCTAAACAATACACTACTTAATAACAAAGAGATCACTCAAGAAATCAAAGATGAAATAAAAATTTCCTAGAAACAAATGACAATGAAATCATGATGATCCCAAAACTATGGGATGCAGAGAAAGCAGTTCTAAGAGGGAAGTTTAGAGTAATGCAATCCTACCTTAAGAAACAAGAACACCTTAAGAAACAAGAACAATCTCAAATAAACAATCTAATCTTACAACTAAATCACTTAGAGAAACAAGAACAAAAAAAACCCCATAGTTAGCATAAGGAAACAATTAATAAAGATCAGATCAGAAATAAATGAAAAAGAAATGAAGGAAACAATATCAAAGATCAATAAAACTAAAAGCTGTTTTTTTTGAGAAGATAAACAATATTGATAAACCATTAGTCAGACTCAACAAGAAAATAAGGGAGAAGACTCAAACAATAGAATTAGAAATGAAAAAGGAGAAATAACAACTGACACTGCAGAAATACAAAGGATAATGAGAGATTACTACAAGTAACACTATGCCAATAAAATGGAAAACCTGGAAGAAATGGATAAATTCTTAGAAATGCACAATCTTCCGGGACTGAACCAGGAAGGAATAGAATATTTAAACAGGCAAATCACAAGCACTGAAATTGAAACTGTGATAAACATCTTCCAAAAAAGAAAAGCCCAGGACCAGATGGCTTCACAGGCGAATTCTATCAAAGATTTACAGAAGAGCTAACATCTATCCTTCTCAAACTCTTCCAAAATACAGCAGAGGGAGGCACACTCCCCAAAACATTCTGTGAGGCCACTGTGACCCTGATATCAAAAATCAGACAAAGATGTCATGAAGAAAGAAATCTAAAGGCCAATATCACTGATGAACATAGATGCAAAAATCCTCAACAAAATACTATCAAACAGAATCTAGCAGCATGTTCAAAGGATCATACACCATGGTCAAGTGAGGTTTAACCCAGGAATGCAAGAATAATACAATATATGCAAATCAATCAATGTGATACACCATATTAACAAATTAAAAATATAAACCATATGATCATCTCAATAGATTCAGAAAGAGCTTTCAACAATGTTCAACAACATTTATGATAAAAACATAGAGGGAAAGTAGGCATAGAAGGAACTTATGTAAACATAATAAAGGCCATATATGACAAACTCACAGGCAACATCCTCTTTAATGGTGAAAAACTGAAACCATTTCCAATAAGGTCAGGAACAAGGCAAGGTTGCCCATGCTCACCACTATTATTCAACTTAGATTTGCAAGTTTTAGCCACAGCAATCATAGAAGAAAAAGAAATAAAAGGAAATCCAATCAGAAAACAAGAATTAAAGCTGTCACTGTTCGCAGATGACATGATTCTATACATAGAAAATCCTAAAGATGTTACCAGAAAACTACTAGAGCTAATCAATGAATTTGGTAAAATAGCAGGATACAAAATTAATGCACAGAAATCTCTTCTGTTCCTATACACTAATGATGAAAATCTGAACGTAAAATTAAGAAAACACTCCCATTTACCACTGCAACAAAAGAATAAAATA
The DNA here is from genome assembly GCF_005190385.1 of Monodon monoceros. NCBI lineage: Eukaryota > Metazoa > Chordata > Mammalia > Artiodactyla > Monodontidae > Monodon > Monodon monoceros. Next base: position 48,546,585 of record NW_021703779.1, on the reverse strand, counting down.
CCTAGGAATAAACCTACCTAAGGGGACAAAAGTCCTGTATGCAGAAAACTATAACACACTGATGAAAGAATCTAAAGATGATACAAATGTTCTTGCATTGGAAGAATGAACATCGTGAAAATAATTGTACTACCCAAAGCAATCTACAGATTCAATGCAATCCCTATCAAGCTCCCAGTGGCATTTTTCACAGAACTAGAACAAAAATTTCACCATTTGTATGGAAACACAAAAGACTTCGAATAGTGAAAGCAATGTTGAGAAGGAAAAACGGAGCTGGAGGAATCAGGCTCCCTGACTTCTGACTCTACTACAAAGCTACAGTAATCAAGGCAGTATGGTACTGGCACAAAAACAGAAATATAGATCAATGGAACAGGATAGAAAGCCAGAAATAAACCCTATCACATATGGTCACCTTATCTTTGATAAAGGAGGCAAGAATATACAATGGAGAAAAGACAGCCTCTTCAAAAAGTGGTGCTGGGAAAACTGGACAGCTATAAGTAAAAGAATGAAATTAGAACACTCCCTAACACTATACAGAAAAATAAACTTAAAATGGATTAAAGACCTAAATGTAAGGCCAGACACTATCAAACTCTTAGAGGAAAACATAGGCAGAACACTCTATGACATAAATCACAGCAAGATCCTTTTTGACCCACCTCCTAGAGAAATGGAAATAAAAACAAAAATTAAAAAATGGGACCTAATGAAACTTAAAAGATTTTGCAAAGCAAAGGAAACCATATACAAGACAAAGAGACAACCCTCAGGATTGGAGAAAATATTTGCAAATAAAGGAAATGCTAAAGGATTAATCTCCAAAATTTACAAGCAGTTCATGCAGCTGAATATCAAAAAAATCAAACAACCCAATCCAAAAATGGGCATAAGACCTAAATAGACATTTCTCCAAAGAAGATAAACAGATTGCCAACAAACACATGAAAGAATGCTCAACATCATTAATCATTAGGGAAATGCAAATCGAAACTACAATGAGATATCAGCTCACACCGGTCAGAATGGCCATCATCAAAAAATATACAAACAATAAATGCTGGAGTGGTTGTGGAGAAAAGGGGACCTTCTTGCACTGTTGTTGGGAATGTAAATTGATACAGCCACTATGGAGAACAGCATGGTGATTCCTTAAGAAACTAAAAAACAACTACCATACGACCCAGCAATCTCACTACTGGGTTTATACCCTGAGATAACCATAATTTAAAAAGGGTCATGTACCAGAATGTTCATTGCAGCTCTATTTATAATAGCCAGGACATGGAAACAACGTAAGTGTTCATTGACAGATGAATGGATAAAAGAGATTTGGCACATATATACAATGGAATATTACTCAGCCATAGAAAGAAACGAAATTGAGTTATTTGTGGTGAGGTGGATGACATAGAATCTGTCATACAGAGTGAAGTAAGTCAGAAATAGAAAAATAAATACTGTATGCTAACACATATAGGTGGAGTCTGGAAGAAAACAACGGTCATGAAGAGCCTACGGGCACTTTGGGAATAAAGACGCAGACCTAGTAGAGAATGGACTTGAGGATACAGGGAGGAGCAAGGGTAAGCTGTGAGAAAGTGAGAGAGTGGCATGGACATATATGCACTACCAAATGTAAAATCGATAGCTAGTGGGAAGCTGCTGCATTGCACAGGAAGATCAGCTCAGTGCTTTGTGACCTGCTAGAAGGGTGGCCTATGGAGGGTGGAAGGGCGGGAGATGCAAGAGCAAAGAGATATGGGAATATATATATGTATAATTGATTCACTTTGTTATAAAGCAGAAACTAAGACATCATTGTAAAGCAACTATACTCCAATAAGGATGTTAAAAAAAAATAGAGACTAGTACAAGCAACTCATATATAAAATGGACAAATTCTTAGAAAGGTATAAACTTCAAAGACTGAACAAGAAAAAAATAGCAAAAATGAACAGACCAATCACAAGTAATGAAATTGAAACTGTGATTAAAAACCTTGCAAAACACTAAGTCCAGGACCAGATGCCTTCAAAGTGAATTCTATCAAACATTTATAGAAGAGTTATCAACCATCCTTCTCAAACTCTTCCAAATATTTGCATAGGAAGGAACACTCCAAAACTAATTCTATGAGGCTACAATCACCCTAATACCAAAATCAGAAAAATATACTATAAAAAAAGAAAATTACAGACAAATATCACTGATGAACATAGATGCAAAAATTCTCAACAAAATACTAGCAAACAGAATCCAAAATCACATTAAAAGGATCATACACCATGGTCAGGTGGGATTTATCCCAGGGATGCAAAGATTCTTCAATATACACAAATCAATCTATGTCATGCACCATATTAACAAACTGAAGAATAAACTGCATATGATCATCTCAATAGATGGAGAAAAACTTTTAACAATATTCAACAACCATTTATGAAAAACACTACAGAAAGTAGGCATAGAGGGAGCCTGGCTAAACATTATAAAGGCCCTATAGAACAAACCCACAGCAAAGATCATACTCAATGGTGAAAACTGAAAGCATTTCCTCTAAGATCAGGAACAAAACAAGGATGTCCACTCTTGCCACTATTATTTTACATAGTTTTGGAAGTCTTAGCCACGGCAATCACAGAATCAAAACAAATAAACGGAATACAAATTGGAAAAGAAGTGAAACTGTCACTCTTTGCAGATGAAATGATACTATACATAGATAATCCTAAAGATACCACCAGAAAACTACTAGAGCTAATTAATGAATTTGGTAAAGTAGCAGGATACAAAATTAATGTACGGAAATCTCTTGCATTCGTATACCCTAATGATGAAAAATTTGGAAGAGAAATTAAGGAAACACTCCCATTTACCATTGCAACAGAAAGAATAAAATACCTAGGAATAAACCTACCTAGGGAGACAAAAGACCTGTATGCAGAAAACCATAAGACAGTGATGAAAGAAATCAAAGATGACACAAACAGATGGAGAGATACACCATGTCCTTGGATTGGAAGAATCAACATTTTGAAAATAAATATACTACACAAAGCAATCTACAGATTAAATGCAATCCCTGTCAAATTACTGATGACATTTTTTAAAGAACTAGAACCAAAAATCTTAAAATTTTTATGGAGAGGTAAAAGATCCTGAATAGCCAAAGCAATCTGGAGTGAAAGAAACAGAGCTGGAGGAATCACATTCCCTGACTTCTGATTGTACTACAAAGCTACGGTGATGACAACATTATGGTATTGGCACTAAAACAAAAATATAGATCAATGGAACTCTATAGAAAGCTTAGAGATAAATCTATGCACCTATAGTCAACTAATCTATGACAAAGGAGGCAAGGATATATAATGGAGAAGTGTCAGTCTCTTCAATAAATGGTGCTGGGAGAACTGGACACCTACATGTAAAATAATGAAATTAGAAAACTCCCTAACACCATACACAAAAATAAATTCAAAATGGATTAAACATCTAAATGTAAGACCAGACACTATAATACTCTTAGAAGAAAACAAAGAAAAAACTCTCTTTGACATAAATCCCAGCAAGATCTTTTTTGACTCACCTCCTAGAGTAATTGAAATAAAACCAAAAATAAACAAACGGGACCTAATGAAACTTAAAAGTTTTTGCACAGCAAAGGAAACCATAAACAAGACGAAAAGACAACCCTCTGAAGGGGAGAAAATATTTGCAAATGAATCAACAGACAAAGAATTAATCTCCAAAATATACAAGCAGCTCATGTAGCTCAGTATTTAGAAAGCAAACAACCCAATCCAAAAATGGGCAGAAGACCTAAATAGACATTTCTCCTAACAAGATATACAGATTGCCAACAAACACATGAAAGGATGCTCAATATCACTAATCACTAGAGAAATGTAAATCAAAACTACAATGAGGTATCACCTCACACCAGTTAGAATGGGCATCATCAGAAAATCTACAAACAAAAAATGCTGGAGAGGATGCAGAGAAAAGGGAACCATATTGCACAGTTGGTGGGAATGTAAATTGATACAGCCACTATGGAGAACAACATGGGGGTTCTTTAAAAAACTAAAAATAGAACTACCATATGACCCAGCAATAGCACTACTGAGCATATACCCAGAGAATAACATAATTCAAAAAGACACATGCACCCCAATGTTCATTGTAACACTATTTACAATATCCAGGTCATGGTAACAATGTAAATGCCCATCGACAGATAAATAGATAAAGGAGTTGTGGTACATATATGTAATGGAATATTACTCAGCCATAAAAAGGAACGAAATTGGGTCATTTGTAGAGATGTGGATGGACCTAGATACTGTCATACAGAATGAAGTAAGTCAGAAAGAGAAAAACAAATATCATATGTTAACACATATACATGGAATGTAGAAACATGATACAGATGAAGTGGTTTGCAAGGCAGAAATAGAGACACAGATGTAGAGAACAATCTTATGGACATCAAGGGGGGAAAGCGTGGGGTGGTGGTGGTGGGATGAATTGTGATATTGGGGTTGACCTATATACACTAATATGTATAAAATAGATAAGTAAATGGAACCTGTTGTATAACAGAAAGAAAGGAAGGAAGGAAGGAAGGGAGGGAGGGAGGGAGGGAGGGAGGGAGGGAGAGAGGGAGGAGGGAGGGAGAGAGAGAGGAAAAGAAAAGAAAGAAAGAAAGAAAAAAGAAAGAAAGAAAGAAAGAAAAAGAAAGAAAGAGAAAGAGAGAAAGGACGGAAGGAAGGAAGGAAGGAAGGAAGGAAGGAAGGAAGGAAGGAAGGAAGGAAGGAAGAAAAATCTGTTGTGTTTGTATACACTATAATTAAATATCAGAAAAAGTTTTTAAAATCCCATTTAAAATCACACCAAATATAGTAAAATACCTAGCAGTAAACTTCACCAAAGAGGTGTAAGATCTATAGTTTGTAATCTCTTTTAAATTATGTAGAAAGTAAAAAGTGGAATTAAGAACCAAATTATAGTAATAATGGCTTTCATATTTGCACATGTATTTACCTCTACTACATATTTTTATATCTTCATAATACTTCAAGTTAGTGTCGAGCAACCTTTTGTTTCAACCTGAATAATCCCCTTTTGCATTTTTTTCAAGGCAAGTCTTGTGGTAATTCCCCTAGCTTCTGTTTATCTGAGAATGTCTTAATTTCCCCCTTATTTATTTATTTAAAGAAGGTGTTTGGGGTAGGAGTTAATTAATTAATTTATTTATTTTTGCTGTGTTGGGTCTTCGTTTCTGTGTGAGGGCTATCTCTAGTTGTGGCAAGCGAGAGCCACTCTTCATCGCGGTACACGGGCCTCTCACTATCACGGCTTCTCTTGTTGTGGAGCACAGGCTCCAGATGCGCAGGCTCAGTAGTTGTGGCTCACGGGCCTAGTTGCTCCGCGGCGTGTGGGATCCTCTCAGACCAGGGCTCGAACACATATCCCCTGCATTAGCAGGCAGATGCTCAACCACTGCACCACCAAGGAAGCCCCTCTTCCTTATTTTATTTTTTTTAACATCTTTATTGGGGTATAATTGCTTTACAATGGTGTGTTAGTTTCTGCTTTATAACAAAGTGAATCAGTTATACATATACATATGTTCCCATATCTCTTCCCTCTTGCGTCTCCCTCCCTCCCACCCTCTCTATCCCATCCCGCCAGGCGGTCACAAAGCACTGAGCTGATCTCCCTGTGCTATGCAGCTGCTTCCCACTAGCTCTCTACCCTACGTTTGGTAGTGTATATATGTCCATGCCTCTCTCTCGCTTTGTCACAGCTCACCCTTCCCCTCCCCATATCCTCAAGTCCGTTCTCTAGTAGGTCTGTGTCTTTATTCCTGTCTTACCCCTAGGTTTTTCATGACATTTTTTCCTTAAATTCCATATATATGTGTTAGCATACGGTATTTGTCTTTCTCTTTCTGACTTACTTCACTCTGTATGACAGACTCTAGGTCTATCCCCCTCATTACAAATAGCTCAATTTCATTTCTTTTTATGGCTGAGTAATATTCCATTGTATACATGTGCCACATCTTCTTTATCCATTCATCCAATGATGGGCACTTAGGTTGTTTCCGTCTCCAGGCTATTGTAAATAGAGCTGCAATGAACATTTTGGTACATGACTGTTTTTGAATTACGGTTTTCTCAGGGTATATGCCCAGTAGTGGTATTGCTGGGTCATATGGTAGTTCTATTTTTAGTGTTTTAAGGCTCTCCCTTATTTTTGAAAGGCTGTTTGACTGTTCATAGAATTCCCAGTTAACAGTTTTATTTAAGCACTTTAAATGTACCATTTCCAGAGGAGATCAAGATGGCAAAAAAGGAGGACATAGAACTTACATCTCTCCACAAACACATCAAAAATACATCTACATCTGGAACAATTCTCACTGAAAACAAACTGGAGACTGACAGAAAAACTCCTGTACAGCCAAGGCTGTAAAGGAAGATCTACATTGACTCAGGCAGTAAGGGAGGAATAGCAATCAGGTCAGGACACACAACCCTAGGAGACGACACAGAATAAGTGGGGAATATCATGGGCGCAGAGGTCCTTCTAGGGGTCTGACATGGGAAAGATGAGTCCACTTAGCTGGTTTGAAAATGAGTGGAACTAACACGGGGGCTCTAAGAATCAGACTCCATTCATGAAGAGTGACCACAAGCTTGCTTACTCTCAGGAACAATGTGGAGGAAGCATATTGAAGCTGTACCTCCCAGTTTCTTGCAACCTCCCTGTGTGCACCCGGTACACGCCAAGCACCAGCTCCAGCCCCTCTAACTATCAGGTTCTTACTAGGGAGATAGCTTCTGTTGCCAAGGAAAGCGCCCAATTGTGAGGCAGAGAGCTGGCTCAGACACTGCACAGAATCTGAACTGGGTGAGAGCAGCCATTACTGGCATTCATGGAGGACGCAGATTAAGAGCAGTCTGGAGCTCTGACTGGTGTGCAGGAACTGCCCCAGCATGTTCCCCAGCAGACGCTGATTGCCCATTATGGCCATTTTTGCTCCAGTTCAGCTCCTCAGAAGCCCAAAGGTTGCCATTGATGAGGAGGGTGCATGGTTGAGGGGGATGGAACTGCATCTGAATGGGACGAGGGTAGCCATTAATGGTGCTCATGGATGCAGCAGATTGGTCGCTATTTTGAGCTCTGTGTGGTGTAACACAACAGCCCCAGCCTGCATCCTTCCCTACATTGTGAGCCAGATCTGTCCACTCTTGCTCCAGCATTGTTACCCTCTGGGGCAAAGATGCCATTGGTGGGAGAAGGGAGAGCACAAATTTAAAGGGAATGGAATCAGTAGGACTGATCCTCAGAGCTACTCCAACACATTAGGACACAATCCCTTCCCCCTGATAGGGTGGTAACAGCCACTGAGAATAGTAGAATCCCTGGATCACATCTGGCTCTGACTCTACCTCTAGCCCCTCCATCTCCAGCCCTACCTTCCAAGCAAATAGATAGCTGCCAGTACATACTAGAGTCAGACATGACCCATACTTACTTGATATCCATCTCCCTCACCAAAGCTACTGAGCACACATAGACTGCATAGGGACATACCCACACAAGGGTGGAATAGGTAACTGTTTCACCTAACTTCATAGAGACAGAGAAAGTTAAGAAATATGAGAAGACAGAGAAAGTTGTTTCAAATGAAAGAAAAGAAAAGAATGTAAAAAACAACTAAGGAGGGCTTCCCTGGTGGTGCAGTGGTTGAGAGTCTGCCTGCCGATACAGGGGACACAGGTTCATGCCCCCGGCCGGGAAGATCCCACATGTCATGGAGCGGCTAGGCCCATGAGCCATGGCCGCTGAGCCTGAGCATCTGGAGCCTGTGCTCCACAACGGGAGCGGCCACAAGAGTGAGAGGCCCATGTACTGCAAAACAACAACAACAAACAAACAAACAAAAAAAACCTAATGAGACAGAGATAATTTACCAGAGATAGAGTTCAAAGCATTAGCAATCAGAATGCTAACTGAACTAGGTAAAATGTAGATGAACACAGTGAGAATTTTAACTAGAATATATTAATTAATGAACTAGAAAATATTAAAAAGGATCAGTAGGAACAGAATAATACCATAAGTGAAATGAAAAACACACTAGAAGGAATTAATAGCAGACTAGGTTATACAGAACATATAAGTGACCTAGAAGATAAAGTAGTGAAAGTCATCCAAACAGAAGAGTAAAAGTAAAAGCAAATTTACAAAAATGAGCACAGTTTAGGGTAACTTTAAGACAACATCAAGCATAGGAACATTTGCATTATATGGGTCCTGGAAGGAGAAGAAAGAAATAAAAATGGTCAAAAATGTGTTTGAGGGAGGAGCTTCAAGACAGTTGAAGAGTAAGACGTGGAGATCACCTTCCTCCCCACAAATACATAAGAAATACATCTAAATGTGGAACAACTTCTACGGAACACCTACTGAATGCTGGCAGAAGACCTAAGACACCCCAAAAGGCAAGAAATGACCCCACGTACCTGGGTAAGGCAAAAGAAGAAAAGAAAAAACAGAGACAAAAGAATAGAGATGGGACCTGCAACTAGGGGAGGAAGCTGTGAAGGAGGAAAGGTTTCCACACACTAGGAAGCCACTTCGTGGGTGGAGACTGTGAGTGGTGGGGGGGAAGGTTCAGAACCACGGAGGAAAATGCAGCAACAGGAGTGCAGAGGGCAAAGTGGAAAGATTTGTGCACAGAGGATTGGTGCAGACCAGCACTCACCAACACGGGAGGCTTTTCTGCTCACCCACCAGGACGGCTGGAGACTGGGAGCTGAGGCTACGGATTCGGTCAGATCCCAGGGAGAGGACTGGTGTTGGCTGAGTGAACACAGCCTGAAGGGGGCTAGTGTGATACAGCTAGCTGGGAGGGAGTCTCGGAAAATGTCTCGAACTGCCAAAGAGGCAAGAGACTTTTTCTTGCCTCTTTGTTTCCTGGTTCATGAGGAGAGGGGATTAAGAGCGCCACTTAAAGGAGATCCAGAGATGGGCACAAGCCACGGCTATAAGCGCAGACCACAGAGACGGGCATGAGACTCTAAGGCTGCTGCTGTAGTTACCAAGAAGGCTGTGTGCAAGCACAGGTCACTATCCACACCTCCCCTCCTGGGAGCCTGTGCAGCCCGCCACTGCCAGGGTCCCCTGATGCAGGGACAGCTTCCACAGGAGAACACATGGCACACCTAAGGCTGGTGCAACGTCACACCAGCCTCTGTCACTGCAGGATCACCCCGTATTCCATACCCCTTTCTTCCCCTGGCCTGAGTGAGCCAGAGCTTCTGAAGCAGCTGCTCTTTTACCCCTGTACTGTGTAAGTGAAGAAGAGATGCCCTTAGCTGTGCAAAGAAGGAAGAGAAAGGGAAATCTCTCCAAGCAGCCTCAGGAGCAGTGGACTAAATCTCCACAATCAACTTAATGTACACTGCATCTGTGGAATACCTGAATAGACAATGAATTATGCCAAATTGAGGAGGTGGACTTTGGGAGCAATGGTATATATATATATATATATTCCCTTTTTCTCTATTTGTGAGTGTGTATGCGTATGCTTCTGTATCTGATTTTGTCTGTATAGCTTTGCTTTTACCATTTGTCTTAGGGTTCTTTCTGTCCGTGTTTTACTTTTTTTTTTTTAAGTATAGTTTTCAGTGCTTGTTATCATTGGTGGATTTGTTTTTTGGTTCAGTTGTTCCTTCACTCTTTCTTTTTTTATAATTTAATTTTTTTAATAATGATTTTTAAATTTTAATAATTTTTTATTGTATTCTATTTTATTTTATATTTTTTCTTTCTTTCTATCATTTTTTCTCCCTTTTCTTCTGAGCCAGTGGATGACAGGCTCTTGGTTTTCCAGCCAGGAGTGAGGGCTGTGCCTCTGAGGTGGGAGAGCCAAGTTCAGGATATTGGTCCACCAGAGACCTACCAGTTCCATGTAATACCAAACAGCGAAAATCACCCAGAGATCTCCATCTCAATGCAAAGACGCAGCTTCACTCAACGATAAGCAAGCTACAGTGCTGGAAACCTTATGCCAAGCAACTGGCAAGAGAGGTACACAACCACACCCATTAGCAGAGAGGCTGCCTAAAATCATACTAAGGTCACAGACACCTGAAAACACACCACAAGACGTGGACCTACCCACCAGACAGAAAAGATCCAGCCTCACCCACCAGAACACAGGTACTAGTCCCCTCCACCAGGAAGACTACACAACACACTGAACCAACTTTAGCCACTGAGGGAAGACACCAAAAACAATGGAAACTACGAACCTGCAGCCTGCAAAAAGGAGACCCCAAACACAGTAAGTTAAGCAAATTGAGAAAACAGAGAAACACGCAGCAGATGAAGGAGCAAGGCAAAACCCACCAGACCTAACAAATGAAGAGGAAATAGGCAGTCTACATGAAAACTATTTCAGCATAATGATAGTAAAGATGATCAAAAATCTTAGAAACAGAATGTAGAAAATACGAGAAATATATGCAAGGACCTAGAAGAACTAAAGAGCAAGCAGTGACGAACAACACAAACAATGAAATTTAAAATTCTCTAAAAGGAATCAATAGCAGAATAACTGAGGCAGAAGAACGTATAAGTGACCTGGAAGATAAAATAGCGGAAATAAGTACTACAAAGCAGAATAAAGAAAAAATAATGAAAAGAATTGAGGACAGTCTCAGAGACCTCTGGGACAATATTAAGTACACCAACATTCAAATTATAGGGGTCCCAGAAGAAGAAGAGAAAAAGAAAGGGACTGAGAAAATATTTGAAGAGATTGTAGTTGAAAACTTCCCTAATGTGGGAAAGGAAATAATTACACAAGTCCAGGAAGGACAGAGAGCCCCATTCAGGATAAATCCAAGGAGAAACACGCCAAGACACATATTAATCAAACTACCAAATATTAAATACAAAGAGAAAATATTAAAAGCAGCAAGGGGAATACAACAAATAACATACAAGGGAATCCCCATAAGTTTAACAACTGAAGTTTCAGGAGAATCTCTGCAAGCCAGAAGGGAGTGGTAAGACATATTTAAGGTGATGAAGGGGAAAAAACTGCAACCAAGATTACTCTACCCAGCAAGGATTTCATTCAGATTTGATGGAAAAATTAAGAGCTTTACAGACAAGAAAAAGCTAAGAGAATTCAGCACCACCAAACCAGCTTTACAACAAGTGCTAAAGGAAATTCTCTAGGCAGGAAACACAAGAGGAGGAAAACACCTACAATAACAAACTCAAAACAATTAAGAAAATGGTAAGTGGAAAATATATATCAATAATTGCCTTAAATGTAAACGGATTAAATGCTACAACCAAAAGACATAGACTGGCTGAATGGATACAAAAACAAGAACCGTATATGCTCTCTACAAGAGACCCACTTCAGACCTAGAGACACACACAGACTGAAGGTGAGGGGATGGAAAATGATATTCCATGCAAATGGGAATCAAAAGAAAGCTGGAGTAGCAATTATCATATCCAGGAAAATAGATTTTAAAACAAAGACTATTACCAGAGAGAAAGAAGGACACAACATAATGATCACGGATTAATCCAAGAAAAAGATATAACAATTTAAAATATTTATGCACCCAACATAGGAGCCCCTCAATGCATAAGGCAATACTAACAGCAATAAAAGGGAAATCGACAGTAACACAACCATAGTAGGGGATTTTAACACCCCATTTTCACCAAAGGACAGATCATCCAAAATGAAAATAAATAAGGAAATACAAACATTAAATAATACATTAAACAACGTGGACTTAATAGATATTTGTAGGACATTCCATTCAAAAACAACAGAATACACTGTATTCTCAAGTGCGTATAGAAAATTCTCCAGGATAGGTCATCTCTTGGGTCATAAGTCAAGCCTTCGTACCTTTAAGAAAATTGAAATTGCATCAAGTATCTTTCCTGCAACACAACAGTGTGAAACTAGATATCAATTACAGGAAGAAATCTGTAAAAGATAAAAAAAAACATTTAGGCTAAACAATACAATACTTAATAAACAAGAGGTCACTAAAGAAATCAAAGAGGAAATAAAAAAATACCTAGAAACAAATGACAATGAAAACATGATGACCCAAAACCTATGGGATTCAGCCAAAGTGGTTCTAAGAGGGAAGTTTATAGCAAAACAATTGTAACTTAAGAAACAGCTCAAATAACCCACCTAACCTTACACCTAAAGCAATTAGAGAAAGAAGAACAAAAAACCCCAATGTTAGCAAAAGGTAAGAAATCATAAAGATCAGATAAGAAATAAATGGAAAAGAAAGGTAGGAAACGATAGCAAAGATCAATAAAACTAAAAGCTGGTTCTTTGAGAAGAGAAACAAAATTGATAAAACATTAGCCAGACTCACCAAGAAAAAAGGGGAGAAGACTCAACTCAACAGAATTAGAAATGAAAAAGGGAAGTAACAACTGACATGGCAGAAATACAAAGGATCATGAGAGATTACTACAAGCAAGTATATGCCAATAAAATGGACAACCTGGAAGAAATGGACATATTCTTAGAAATGCACAACATCCGAGATTGAACCAGGAAGAAATACAAAATATGAACAGACCAATCACAAGCACTGAAATTGAAACTTTAATTAAAAGTCTTCCAACAAACAAAAGCCCAGGACCAGATGGCTTCACAGGCGAATTCTTTTCAAACATTTAGAGAAGAGCTAACACCTATCCTTCTCAAACTCTTCCAAAATATAGCAAAGGGTGGAACACTCCCAATCTCATACTACGAGGCCACCATCACCCTGATACCAAAACCAGACAAAGATGTCACAAAAAAGGAAAACTACAAACCAATATCACTGTTGAATATAGATGCAAAAATCCTCAACAAAATACTAGCAAACAGAATCCAAAAGCACATTAAAAGAATGAAACACCATGATCTGGTGGGATTTAACCCAGGAATGCAAGGATTCTTCAATATATACAATGCAATCAATGTGACACACCATATTAACGAACTGAAGGAGAAAAACCTTATGATCATCTCAATAGATGCTGAGAAAGCTTTTGACAAAATTCAACACCCATTTATTTTAAAAACCCTCCAGAAACTAGACATGGAGGGAACTTATCTCAATATAATAAAGGTCATATATGACAAACCAATAGCCAATAGGGTCCTCAGTGGTGAAAAACTGAAACAATTTCCACCAAGATAAGGAACAAGACAAGGTTGCCCACTCTCACCACTCTTATTCAACATAGTTTTGGAAGTTTTAGCCACAGCAATCAGAGAAGAAAAAGAAATAAATGGAATCCAAATAGGAAAAGAAGTAAAGCTGTCACTGTTTGCAGATGACATGATACTATATATAGAGAATCCTAAAGATGCTACCAGAAAACTGCTAGAGCTAATCAATGCATTTGGTTAAGTATCAGGATACAAAATTAATGCACAGAAATCTCTGGCATTCCAATACACTAATGACGAAAAATCTGAAAGTGAAAATAAGAAAACACTCCCATTTTCCACTGCACCAAAAAGAATAAAATACCTAGGAATAAACCTACATAAGTATCCAAAAGACCTGTATGCAGAAAATTATAAGACACTGATTAAGGAAATTAAAGATGATACAAATAGAAGGAGAGATATACCATGTTCTTCGATTGGAAGAATCAACCTTGTGAAAATGACTCTACTATCCAATGCAAGTTACAGATTCAATGCAATCCCTGTACAAACCAGCACTGGCATTTTTCACAGAACTAGAACAAAAAATTTCACAATTTGTATGGAAACACAAAAGGCCCCGAATAGCCAAAACAATCTTGAGAAAGAGAAACGGAGCTGGAGGAATCAGGCTCCCAGACTTCAGACTATACTACAAAGCTACAGTAATCAAGACAGTGTGGTACTGGCAGAAAAACAGAAATATAGGTCAATGGAACAGGATAGAAAACCCAGAGATGAACCCACACACCTATGGTCACCTTATCTTTGATAAAGGACGCAAGAATATACAGTGGAGAAAAGACAGCCTCTTCAATAAGTGGTGCTGGGAAAATCGGACAGCTACATGTAAAAGAATGAAATTAGAATACTCCCTAACACCATACACAAAAATAAACTCAAAATGGTTTAAAGACCTAAATGTAAGGCCAGAAACCATCAAACTGTTAGGGGAAAGCATAGGCAGAATACTCTATGACATAAATCACAGCAAGATCCTTTTTGACCCACCTCCTAGTGAAATGGAAATAAAAACACAAATAAAGAGGTGGGATCTAATGAAACTTAAAATCTTTTGCACAGCAAAGGAGACCATAAACAAGACAAAAAGGCAACTCTCAGAATGGGAGAAAATATTTTCAAATGAAGCAACTGACAAAGGATTAATCTCCAAATTTACAAGTAGCTCATGCAGCTCAATATCAAAAAAACAAACAGCCCGATCCAAAAATGGGCAGAAAACCTAAAACACATTTCTGCAAAGAAGATATATATATTTCCAACAAACACATGAAAGAATGTTCAACATCATTAATCATTAGAGAAATGCAAATGAAAAGTTCAATGCAATATCAACTCACATAGGTCAGAATGGCCATCATGAAAACATGTGCTAACAATAAATGCTGGAGAGGGTGTGGAGAAAAGGGAACCATTTGCACTGCTTGTGGGAATGTAAATTGATACATCCACTATGGAGAACAGTACGGAGGTTCCTTATAAAAGTACAAACAGAACTACCATACGACCCTGCAATCCCACTTCTGGGCATATACCCTGAGAAAACCATAATTCAAAACGTGTCACGTACCAGAATATTCACTGCAGCTCTATTTACAATACCCAGGACATGGAAGCAATCTAACTGTCCATTGACAGATGAATGAATAAAGAAGATGTGCCACATATATACAATGGAATATTCCTCAGTCATAAAAGGAAACCAAATTGAGTTATTTGCAGTGAGGTGGATGGACCTAGAGTCTGTCATACAGAATGAAGTAAGTCAGAAAGAGAAAGACAAATACCATATGCTAACACATATATATGGAATCTAAAAATAAAAAAAAATAAGGTTATGAAGAACCAGGGGCAAGACGGGAATAAAGATGCAGACCTACTAGAAAATGGACTTGAGGACACAGGTAGGGGGAATGATAAACTGGGAGAAAGTGTGAGAGTGGTATTGTATATATGGACATATATACACTACCAAATGTAAAATAGATAGCTATTGGGAAGAAGTTCCATAGCACAAGGAGATCACCTTGGTGCTTTGTGAGCAGTAGAAGTGTGTGATAAGGAGGTTGGGAGGGAGGGAGATGCAACAGGGAAGAGATATGGGGATATATGTATGTATAACTGATTCACTTTGTTATAAATCAGAAACTAACACACCATTGTAAAGCAATTATACTCCAATAAAAACGTTTAAAAATTGTGTTTGATGAAATTATGGATGAAAACTTTCCAAACCTGAAGCAGAAAATGGATATCTAGGTTCAAGAAAGCAGAGGGTCCCAAACTAGAGTAAGTCAAAGATACTCACACCAAGATATAGCATAATTTAAAATGGCAAAAGTTAAAGATAAAGAGAAAATTCTAAAGGTAGCATGAGAAAATAATGGTCACATACAAGGGAATTCCCATAGAGCTCTCAGCCAATTTTTACCGAAATTCTGCAGACTACAAGGGAGTGGTATAATAAATTTAAAATGCTGAAAGGGAAAAGTCTACAATCTAAGATTGTAACTAGCAAGGTTATCTCAGGCAACAAAAATTAACAGAGTTCTTCAATACTAAATTGATTCTAAAATAAGTGTTAAAGGGTTTTCTCTAAGTGGAAAAGAAAAGGGTACAACAAGAAGTAAGAATTTATAGGAAAGGATAAATCCCAAGTAAAGGCAAATATATAGTAAAGGCTGTGGATCGACCAATTAAATAATCTAGTATTAAGATTAAAGGCAAAATTGTAAAATTACCTGTCACTACAATAAACATTAAGATGTAACATATGACATCAAAAGCACAATGTAGGAGGACTTCCCTTGTGGTGCAGTGGTTAAGAATCTGCCTGCCAATGCAGGGG
Source organism: Monodon monoceros (assembly GCF_005190385.1). Lineage (NCBI taxonomy): Eukaryota > Metazoa > Chordata > Mammalia > Artiodactyla > Monodontidae > Monodon > Monodon monoceros. The sequence continues at coordinate 48,530,416 of NW_021703779.1, read as the reverse complement.
ACACAGGTTTGATTCCTGGTCCGAGAAGATCTCACATGCTGCAGATCAACTAATCCCATGTGCCACAACTCCTGAGCCTTCACTGTAGGGCTGGTGAGCCACAACTACTGAGGCCCATTCGCCTAGAGCCGTGGTCCACAGCAAGAGAAGCCACTGCAATGAGAATCATGTGCACCACAACAAAGAGTAGCCCCTGCTCGCTGCAACTAGAGAAAGCCCATGAGCAGCAACAAAGACCCAACACAGCCAAAATAATAAACAATTAAAAATAAATAAATCTACAAAAATGAAAATTATTAAAAAACACAATCTGGGAAAGGGAAGTAAAATATGTATATATTTTAGGATGCAATTGAACTTAAATGACTATCAGTTTAAAACAAGTAAATATAGATATAGCTCAACATATATAAACCTCCTTGTAACCACAAATAAAAAAGCTAAAACAGGTACATAAAAAATAGAGAGGAAGGAACACAAGCATACCACTAAAGAAAATCATCAAACCATAACAGAACAAACTAGAAGAAAAGAACAGATAACTACAAAACAACCAGAAAACAAAACAACAAAGTGGTAATAAGCACATACCTATAAATAATCATTTTAAATGTAAACAGCTTAAGTGTTCCAACAAAAAACAGAGTGGCTGATTAGATACAAAAACAAGACCCACCTATATGCTTCTTATAAGAACCTCACTTCAGTGCTTAAGACACACACACACTGAAAGTGAAGGGATGGAATAAAATATTTCATGCCCAAGTGTTTTGGGTAGTAGGGCCATTTTACCAATATTAACTTTTCCAATCCAAGAGCATGGGATAACTTTCCATTTCTTTTTATCATCTTCCATTGCCTTCATCAATGTTTTATAATTATCAGAGTATAGGTGTTTCACCTCCTTGGTTAAGTTTACCCCAAGGTATTTTATTCTTTTTGATGTGACTGTAAATGGGATTGTGGTTTTCTTTTAACTTTATCTTACTTATATTTTATTTTTTTGTATATAGAAATGCAACAGATTTCTGTATATTAATCTTGTATCCTGCAATCTTGCTAAATTCATTTATTATTTCTAATAGGTTTTCTATGGAGACTTTAGGGTTCTCTATATAAAGTATATCATCTATCAATAGTGACATTTTTACCTCTTTCCTTCCAAGTTGGATATTTTTCATTTCTTTTTCTTGCCTTATTGCTGTGGTTAGTACTTTCAATACTATGTTAAATAGAGGTGGCAAGGGTAGGCATCCTTGTAGCATTCCTGAATTTAGAGTAAAGACTTTCAGCTTTTCACCATTGAATATTATGTTGGCTGTAGGCTTGCCATAATTAGCCTTCATTATATTGAGATATGTTCCCCCCATACCGTTTGATGAGTTTATTTTTATTTTTATCAATGTATATTGACTTGTCAATTTCTTTTTTTGAATCTATTGAGTTTATCATGCGATTTTATCCTTCCTTTTGTTAATGAGGTGTATCACATTAATTTATTTGCAAATGCTGAAACACCCTTGCACCCCTGGAATAAATCCAATTTTATCATAGTGTATGATCTTTTACATGTATTGTTGGATCCAGTTTGCTAATACTTTGTGGAGGACTTTTTCATCTAAATTCATCAAAGATATTGGCCTATAATTTTCTTTTGGTTCTTTTTCATTGAGACTTGTTTTGTGGCCTCATGTGTGATCTATCCTGGAGAAAATTCCATGTGCCCTTGAAAAGAATGTGTATTCTCCTGTTTTTGTATGTAATGTCCTGTAGATACATATTAAGACCAACTGGTCTACTGTGTCATTTAAAACCACTGTTGACGTATTAATTTTTCTTCCTGGGTCATCAGTTCATTGATGTAATTAGGGTGTTAAAGTCTCCTATTATTATTGTATTATTTTCAATTTCTCCCTTCATGTCTCTTAGTATTTGATATATATGTATATGTATATATCATTATATAATGCTTTTCTTTGTCTTTTGTTATAGCCCTTGTTTTAAAGTGTATTTTATCTCTATTGGCCTGTTAATGCTGAGCCCATTATAGGCATTACCTTGCTCAATACAACTGTACTATGAAGTAGATACTTTTATTTCTGTTTTAATGTCATTTAACATCTCTATTGGAGTATAATTGCTTTACAATGGTGTGTTTGTTTCTGCTTTATAACAAAATGAATCAGTTATACATATACATATGTCCCCATATCTCTTCCATCTTGCATCTCCCTCCCTCCCACCCTCCCTATCCCACCCTTCTCAGTGGTCACAAAGCACCGAGCTGATCTCACTGTTATGCAGCTGCTTCCCACTAGCTATCTATTTTATATTTGGTAGTGTACATATGTCCATTATACTCTCACTTTGTCCCAACTTACCCTTCCCCATCCCCATATGATCAAGTACATTCTCTAGTAGGTTTGCATCTTTATTCCTGTCTTGCCCCTAGGTTTTCATGATCTTTTTTTTTTTAGATTCCACATATATGTGTTAGCATAAAGTATTTGTTTTTCTCTTTCTGACTTACTACACTCTGTATGAAAGACCCTATGTCCACCCACCTCACAAAAAATGACTCAATTTCGTTTCTTTTTATGGCTGAGTAACATTCCATTGTATATATGCAACATCTTCTTTATCCATTCATCTGTTGATGGACACTTAGTTTGCTTCCATGTCCTGCCTATTGTAAATAGAGTTGCAATGAACATTGTAGTACATGACTCTATTTGAATTATGGTTCTCTCAGGGCTTACGCCCAGTAGTGGGATTGCTGGATCATATGGTAGTTCTATTTTTATTTTTTATGGAACCTCCATACTCTTCTCTGTAGTGGCTGTATCAAATTACATTCCCACCAATAGTGCAAGAGGGTTCTCTTTTCTCCACACCCTCTTCAGCATTTATTGCTTGTAGTTTTTATGATGATGGCCATTCTGACAGGTGTGAGATGATATCTCATTGTAGTTTTGATTTGCATTTCTCTAATGATTAATGATGTTGAGAATTCTTTCATGTGTTTGTTGGCAATCTGTATGTCTTCTTTGGAGAAGTGTCTATTTAGGTTTTCAGCCCATTTTTGGATTGTATTGTTTGTTTTATTGATATTGAGCTGCATGAGCTGCTTGTAAATTTTGGAGATTAATCTTTTGTCAGTTGCTTCATTTGCAAATATGTTCTCCCATTCTGAGGGTTGTCTTTTTGTCTTGTTTATGGTTTCCTTTGCTGTGCAAAAGGTTACGTTTCATTAGGTCGCATTTATCTATTCCTGTTTTTATTTCCATTTCTCTAGGAGGTGGGTCAAAAAGGATCTTGCTGTGATTTATGTCATAGAGTGTTTTGCTTATGTTTTCCTCTAAGAGTTTTATAGTGTCTGGCCATACATTTAGGACTTTAATCCATTTTGAGTTTACTTTTGTGTATGGTGTTAGGGAGTGTTCTAATTCATTGTTTTACATGTAGCTGTCCAGTTTTCCCAGCACCAGTTATTGAAGAGGCAGTCTTTTCTCCACTGTATATTCCTGTCTCCTTTATAAAAGATAAGGTGACCATATGTGTGTGGGTTTACCTCTGGTCTTTCTATGCTGTTCCATTTATCTATATTTCCTTTTTGTGCCAGTACATAATCTATTGATTACTGTAGCTTTTTAGTATAGTCTGAAGTCCAGGAGACTGATAGCTTCAGCTCCGTTTTTCATTCTCAAGATTGCTTTGGCTATTCACTGTCTTTTGTGTTTCCATACAAATTGTGAAATTTTTTGTTATCGTTCTGTGAAAAATGTCAGTGTTAGTTTGGTAGGGATTACGTTGAATATGTAGACTGCTTTGGGTACTGGAGTCATTTTACAATGTTGATTCTTCCAATCCAAGAACATGGTATATCTCTCCATCTATTTGTATCATCTTTTATTTCTTTCATCAGTGTCTTATAGTTTTCTGCATACAGGTCTTTTGTCTCCTTAGGTAGGTTTATTTCTAGATGTTTTATTCTTCTTGCTGCAATGGTAAATGGGCGTGTTTCCTTAATTTCACTTTCAGATTTTTCATCTTTAGTGTATACGAATGCAAGAGATTTATGTGCCTTAATTTTGTATTGTGCTACCTTACCAAATTCATTGATTAGCTCTAGCAGTTTTCTGGTACCATCTTTAGGATCCTCTATGAATAGTATCATGTCATCTGCAAACAATGACTGCTTACTTTTTTTCTGATTTGGATTCCTTTTATTTCTTTTTCTTCTCTGATTGCTGTGGCTAAAACTTCCAAAACTGTGTTGAATAATAGTGGTGAGAGTGAGTACCATTGTGTTGTTCCTGATCTTTGTGGAAATAGTTTCATTTTTTCACCATTGAGTATGATGTTGACTGTGGTTTGTCATATATGGTCTTTGTTATGTTGAGGAAAGTTCCCTCTATGCCTACTTTCTGGAGGGTTTTTATCATAACTGGGTTTTGAATTTTGCCTAAAGATTTCTCTGCATCTATTGAGATGATCATATGGTTTTTTTCCTTCAATTTTTTAATATGGTGTATAACATTGATTGATTTGCATATATTGAAGAATCATTCCATAACTGCGATAAACCCCACTTGATCATTGTGTATGAGCCTTTTAACGTGCTGTTGGATTCTGTTTGCTAGTATTTTGTTGAGGATTTTTGCATCTATGTTCATCAGTGATATTGGCCTGCAGTTTTCTTTCTTTGTGACATCTTTGTCTGGGTTTGGTACCAGGGTGATGGTGGCCTCGTTGAGTGCATTTTGGTGTGTTCCTCCCTCTGCTATATTTTGGAAGAGTTTGAGAAGGATAGGTGTTAGCTCTTATATAAATGCTTGATAGAATTAATCTGTGAAGCCATCCGGTCCTGGGCATTTTTTTGTTGGAAGATTTTTAACCACAGTTTCAATTTTAGTGCTTGTGATTGGTCTGTTTACATTTTGTATTTCAGTCTCTGAAGGTTGTGCATTTCTAAGAATTTGTCCATTTCTTCCATGTTGTCCATTTATTTGACATTTAGTTTCTTATAGTAATCTCTCATGATCCTTTGTATTTCTGCCATGTCAGTTGTTACTTCTCCTTTTTCATTTCTAATTCTATTGATTTCAGTCTTCTCCCTTTTTTCCTTGATGAGTCTGGCTAATGGTTTATCAATTTTGTTGGTCTTCTCAAAGACCCAGATTTTATATTTATTGATCTTGCTTTTGTTTCCTTAAGTTCTTTTCCATTTATTTCTTTTCTGATCTTTATGATTTCTTCCCTTCTGCTAATTTTGGGGTTTTTTTTCTTCTTCTTTCTCTGCATTAGGTGTAATGTTTGGTTGTTCATTTGAGATGTTTCTTGTTTCTTAAAGTAGGAGTTTATTTCTATAAACTTCCCTCTTAGAACTGCTTTTGCTGAATCCCATAGGTTTTGGGTCATCCTGTTTTCATTGTCTATTGTTTATAGGTATTTTTTGATTCCCTGTTTGATTTCTTCAGAGATATCTTGTTTATTAATTAGTGTATTGTTTAGCCTCTGTGTGTTTGTATTTTTCCAGATTTGTTCCTGTAATTGATATCTAGTCTCATAGCATTGTGTTCGGAAAAGATACTTGATACGATTTCAATTTTCTTAAATTTACCAAGGCTTGATTTGTGACCCAAGATATGATCTATCCTGGAGAATATTCCATGAGCACTTGAGAAAAACTCTATTCTGTTGTTTTTGGATGGAATGTCCTATAAATATCAATTAAGCTCATCTTGTTTAATGTTTTATTTAAAGCTTGTGTTTCCTTATATATTTCCATTTTGGATGATCTGTCCATTGGTGAAAATGGGGTGTTAACTTCCCCTACTCTGATTGTTTTTCGGTCGATCTCCCCTTTAATGGCTGTTAGTATTTACCTTATGTATTGAGGTGCTCCTATGTTGGGTGCATAAATATTTACAATTGTTATATCTTCTTCTTGGATCGATCCCTTGATCATTATGTAGTGTCCTTATTTGTCTCTTGTAATAGTATTTATTTTAAAGTCTATTTTCCCTGATATGAGAATTGGTATTCCAGCTTTCTTTTGATTACCATTTGTGTGGAATATCTTTTTCCACCCCTTCACTTTCAGTCTGTATGTGTCTGTACATCTGAAGTGGGTCCCTTTTAGACAGAATATATATGGGTCTTGTTTTTGTATCCATTCAGCCAGTGTATGTCTTTTGGTGGGAGCATTTAATCCATTTACATTTAAGGTAATTATCGATATGTATGTTCCTATTACAATTTTCCTAATTGTTTTGGTTTGTCAATTTAAGTCTTTTCTTCATCTTGCATTTCCTGCCTAGAGAAGTTCCTTTAGCATTTGTTGTAAAGCTGGTTTGGTGGTGCTGAATTCTCTTAGCTTTTCCTTGTCTGTAAAGGTTTTAGTTTCTTTGTGAAATCCGAATGCGATCGTTCCTGGATAGTGTAAGCTTTGTAGTAGGTGTTTCCCTTTCATCACTTTAAATATGTCTTGCCATTCTCTTCAAGCATGCAGAATTTCTGCTGAAAGATCAGCTATTAATCTTATGGGGATTCCCTTGTATGTTATTTGTTGTTTTTCCCTTGCTGCTTTTAGTATTTTTTCTTTGTATTTAATTTTTGATAGTTTGATTAATATGTGTCTTGGCGTGTTTCTCCTTGGATTTATCCTATATGGACTCTCTGTGCTTCCTGGACTTGATTAACTATTTCCTTTTCCATATTATGGAAGTTTTCAACTATAATCTTTTCAAATATTTTCTCAGCTGCTTTCAATTTCTTTTCTTCTTCTGGGACCCCTATAATTCGAATGTTGGTGCATTTAATGTTGTCCCAGAGGTCTCTGAGACTGTCCTCAGTTCTTTTCATTCTTTTTTCTTTTTTCTACTCTGCAGTAGTTATTTCCACTATCTTTCAGGTCACTTATCCGTTCTTCTGCCTCAGTTATTCTGCTCTTCATTCATTCCACAGGATTTTAAATTTCATTTAAAGTGTTGTTCATCACTGTTTGTTTGCTTTTTAGTTCTTCTCGCTCCTTGTTAAAAGTTTCTTGTATTTTCTACATTTTATTTCCAAGATTTTGGATCATCTTTACTATCTTTATTCTGAATTGATTTTTAGGTAGACTGCCTATTTCCTCTTCATTTGTTAGGTCTGGTGGGGTTTTATCTTACTCCTTCATCTGCTGTGTGTTTCTTTTTCTTCTCATTTTGCTTAGCTTAATGTGTTTGGGGTCTCCTATTCACATGCTGCAGGTTTGTAAATCCCTTTGTTTTTTGTGTCTGCCCCCAGTGGCTAAGGTTTGTTCAGTGGGTTTTGTAGGCTTCCTGTTTGAGGGGACTAGTGCCTGTGTTTTGGAGTATGAGGCTGTATCTTTTCTTTCTGTTGGGCAGGTTCACGACTTGTGGTGTGTTTTGGGGTGTTTTTTGCCTCATTATGATTTTAGGCAGTCTCTCTGCTAGTGGGTGGGGTTGTGTTCCTGTCTTGCTATTTGTTTGGCATAGGGTGTCCAGCACTGTAGCTTGCTGATCATTGAGTGGAGCTGGGTCTTGCCATTGAGATGGAGATCTCTGTGAGATTGTCTCCATTTGAAATTACGTGTAGCTGGGAGAACTCTTGTGTACCAATGTCCTGAGGTTGGCTCTGTCACTTCAGAGGCATAGCTCTGATGCCTGGCTGGAGCATCAAGAGCATGTCATCCACACACCTCAGAAAAAAAGGGAGAAAAAATGAAAGAAAGAAAGAAGATAAATAAAATAAAGTTATTAAAATGAAAAATAATTATTAAAATAGAAAGAAAGAAAGAGAGTCACGAAACCATAAAACAAATCCACCAATGATAAGAAGCACTAAAAATTATACTAAAAACAAACAAACAAACAGAAATGGAGAGCCAGAACCGTCAGAAAAGTGGTAAAAGCAAAGCTGTACAGACAAAATCACACACAGAAGCATACACATACACATTCAGAAAAAGAGAAAAAGGGAAAATTGTATATATATTGTTTCTCCCTAATTCCACCTCCTCAATTTGGGATGATTCGTTGTGTATTCAGTTATTTCACACATGCAGTGCACATCAAGATGATTGTGGAGATATACTCCACTCCCCATAGGCTGCTGGGTGAGATTTCCCTTTCACTTCTTTGTTTGCACAGCTCCTGGTGTTCACCTTGGATTTGCCCCTGCCTCTGAGTGTTGGTCACCTGAGGGTGTCTGTTCCCCTCCCAGAAAGGATGGGGTTAAAGTAACAGGTGATTCAGGGGCTCTGGCTCACTCAGCCTCGTGGGAGTGAGGGGTATGGAATGTGTGGCAAGCCCACGGCGGCAGAGGCTGGCTTGACGTTGCACCAGCCTCAGGCATGCCGTGTGTTCTCCCGTGTAATTTGTCCCTGGATCATGGGACCCTGGTAGTAGCGGGCTGCACAGACTCCCGGGATGGGAGGTGTGGATAGTGACCTGTGCTCGCACACAGGTTTCTTGGTGGCTGTAGCAGCAGCCTTAGCATCTAATGCCCGACTTTGTGGTCTGCACTGATAACCGCAGCTCACGCCCGTCTCTGGAGCTCCTTTAAGCGGTGCTCTTAATCCCCTCTCCTCGCACACCAGGAAACAAAGCAGCAAGAAAAAGTCTCTTGTCTCTTCAGCAGCTCCAGTCTTCTACCCGGACTCCCTCCCAGCTAGCTGTGGTGCACTAGCACCTTCAGGCTGTGTTCATGCAGCCAACCCTAATCCTCTCCCTGCGATCTGACCTCAGAAGCCCGAGCCTCAGCTCCAAGCCCCCACCCGTCCTGACGGGTGAGCAGACAAGCCTCTCGGGCTGGTGAGTCCTGGTTGGCACCGATCCTCTCTGTGGGAATCTCTCTGCTCTGCCCTCTGCACCCCTGTTGCTGTGCTCTCCTCTGCAGCTCCGAAGCTTTCCCCCTCTGCCGCCCACAGTCTCTGCCCACGAAGGGGCTTCCTAGTGTGTTGGAACATTTCCTCCTTCACAGTTCCCTCCCCTAGTTGCAGGTCACATCCCTATTGTTTTGTCTCTGTATTTTTCTTTTTACTTTTGCCCTACCTAGGTACGTGGGGAGTTTCTTGCCTTTTGGGAGCTCTGAGATCTTATGCCAACATTCAGTAGGTGTTCTGTAGGAGTTGTTCCACATGTAGATATATTTCTGATGTATTTGTGGGGAGGAAGGTGATCTCCATGTCTTACTCTTCCACCATCTTGAAGCTCCTCTCTATTTCTGTTTTTAAAGTGAGGAATTTGAATGTTAAATGTGTTCCATCCCTTGAATAAAATCACATAAATCATTAAAAAAATAGTTTATCTAATAAGAGTATTGCTCCCCCCACTTTCTTGTCATTTCCATTTGCATGAAATATTTTCTATCCCTTCACTTTCATACTGTGTGTCTTTAGTCCCAAAATGAATCTCATGTAGGCAGCATGTTGAAAGGTATTGTTTTTTGTTTTTTATCCAATGAGCAACCCTATGTCTTTTGATTGGAACATTTACTCCATTGATATTTAAAGTAATTATTGATAGGTGTGTACTTATTCCTGTTTCACTACTTGTGTTCCAGTTGTTTTTGTAGTTCTTCTCTCTTCATTTCTTCCTGTTTTTGGTTCTAACACTGTGGTTTGATGATTTTCTTTAGTAGTATGCTTGAATCTCTCTCTCTCTCTCTCTCTCTCTCTCTCTCTCTCTCTCTCTCTCATATCTATTGTAGGTTTTTGATTAGTGGTTACCATGGGGTTCATATATGTTCACCCATCATTATATCTACTTGACTTAAACTGATAGTCACTTAAGCTCAAACACAATATCTTCAACTTTTTTACTGCTCTCCCACCCATTTTGTGTTTTCGATGTCATATTTTACACCTTTGTGCTTATCCATTTACCATTCATTGTAGTTACAATTGGTTTTACAATTTTTTATCTATTAATCTATGTGCTGGTGTTTAAGTGAGCTTAAATTCTTACTATACATTTTCCTTTCCTAGTGGGGTTTCCTTATTCCTATAGATCCTTACTTATTTTCCATTTAGAGAATACTGTTAAACATTGTTTTGAGTGTAGGTTTAGTATTGCTGAATTATTTAGTTTTTGCTCATTTGAGAAGTTCTTTATTTCTATTCTAAATGATAATGTTGCTGTGTATCATGGTTTGTAGGTTTTTCATTTCAGCACTTTGAATATATTATGCCACTCCCTTCTGGTGTATTTTTTTAATCTCAGATATTGAATTATCTATTTTTGATTGAGTACTTTTTTATTTTCTTTTTTCTTGTTAAAAAGATGTGTGTTTAGATGAATTCACTTCCCTAATTCAGTTAACATTTAAAAAGTTTTAAATTTGTATTTATTTTTTATTGAAGTATAATTGGTTTACAATATTGTGGTTGTTTCAGGTGTACAGCAAAGTGATTCAGATACACACATGCACACACACACACACACACATATATATGTATAATTTCTGATTATTTTCCTTAGTAGTTATTACACGATACTGAATAGTGTTCCTTGTGTTATATAGTAAATTCTTATTGCTTATCTATATTATATGTAGTAGTGTGTATCTGTTAATCCCATACTCCTAATTTATCCCTCCCCTCTCCCTTTCCCCTTTGGTAACCATAAATTTGTTTTCTATGTCTGTGAGTCTGTTTCTGTTTTGTAAATAGATTCATTTGTATTATTTTTGAGGTTCCACATATAAGTGATATAATATTTGTCTTTCTCTGTCTGACTTACTTCAGTAAGTATAATATTCTCTAGGTCCATCCATGTTGCTGCAAATGACAGCAAATATAGTTATACTGGTCCATAGCTATGTATAGCTGTAGCTATAGCTATATATATCTTAAGCCATTCATCTGTTTATGGACACTTATGTTGCTTCCATGTCTTAGCTATTGTAAATAGGCTCTTCTGAATATGAGGGTGCATGCATCTTTTCAAATTAGAGTTTCTGTCTTTTCCAGATACATGCCCAGGAGTAGGATTATCGGATGATATGGCAGCTATATTTTTGTTTTTAAAGGAACCTCCATACTCTTTCTCATGGTGGTTACACCAATTTACATTCCCACAAGACAGTGTAGGAGGGTTCCCTTTTCTCCACAACTTCTCCAGCATTGATTATTTGTAGACTTTTTGATAATATCCATCCTGACTGGTGTGAGGTGGTACCTCATTTTGGTTTTGATTTGCATTCCTCTAATAATTAGCGATGTTGAGCATTTTTTCATGTGCCTGTTGGCCATCTGTGTGTCTTCTTTGGGGAAGTGCCTATTTAGATATCCTTCTTATTTTTTGAGTGTGTTCTTTTATTTTGTTTGTTTATTTGTTTGTTTTCTGATATTGAATCATCCGAGCTGTTTTTATATTTTGGAAATTAACCCCTTATTAGTAAAGCTAGCATTTTTTATTACAAATGTTTTGAATTCTTTATCTGGTATATTGTCAATTTCTGTTTATTAATTTTTTCAGGGTTTTTCTCTTGCTCTTTCAATTGAGAGTAGTTCCTCTGTCTTTTCATGTTACTTAACTTTCTCTGTCTATATGAATTTACATTAAACAGTTACCTATTGTGCTCTTGAAGTGGTGTTCTTATGTGGGACTACCCCATGTAGGGTGTGTGTGTCCAAAACCTTTGGTCAGAAGGCTGGATTTGACCTGAATGACAGTCACATCTTTCCTCAGGGTGTGCTAGCAGCTATCACCTTGGCATGGGGTGTGGTTGATAATGGAGGAGCTAGAGCCTGCTTAGGAGGTGGGGAAGGTCTTCCTCTCTGCTCATTGGCCATCAGTGCCCTGTCAGGGGTTGTGTCTTCTCCCAAGTTGCTGGAGCAGAAGCCCTGGAGTCAGGCTCGAGCTGACTCTTTTATGTTTAATTGAGTGTTTTTCCTTCTCCTTGCACTGGGAACTTTGCCCCAAAGGAGGGGAGTACTGAAGCAAGTGTGGTTCACGTACCTACTGAGGTCCAATGCTTTGACTCTGTAGGGGTCTGCAGCTCCACTCAGTTGCAGCCCATGATTACATATTTTCCCTTTCATGGCTGCCCCAGATGTAATGCTAGCAGTGATGTGGAGTGAGTACGGTTGGAGCATTTGATTGGCTAGTGCTCAGGCGTGTAGTGAGATGGTCAGGGAAATTCTGGTATCCTCACTGCCATAAGAAGTCTGGACTGCTTCTGGGGTGTTGCTTGAGTAGGTGCCAACAGGAGCCATCGCCTCCCAACCTGGGCTATGCCCCAGGCCCCTGGGCCATTTCTACATCCCTAGGTCAAGAATATTCCCAAGTTCTGGCTGCCCTAGGTCAAGTGCCAAGCTGTGACATGTAGTGAGTGGAGCTGGGGCATGGGGAGCAAAGCAATGTGGAATTCCCTAAGAAAGACCTCTCACTGCCCTGCCTGGAGACAAGCTAGAACCCAAACAACCCTCATGAGTGGAGTCTAGGCTTCTCCAGCCGTTTTCTTTGTCCCAGTGATTCTCCAAGTAGACAAGGGGTCTTGTGTCCTACATTTAGGACCCCAGGACTGGGACCCCCAGTCTGTGGCTTGACCCACTCACTCCCCAGAATGAGTGTCCACCTGTGTGATCTCCTTTCTCCTCTGAGTCCCTTCCCAGGGGCACAGGTCCCAACTCAATGCTTTTCTTCCCATCCTACCTGATTCTGTTTGTATCTTTCTTACAGCCTTGGTTGTACAGGAGTACTTTTGACAGCTTCCAGTTAGTTTTCAGTGAGAAATGTTCCACATGTAGATGTATTTTTGATATGTTTGTAGTGGAAAGTGAGCTCCACGTCTTCTACTCTGTCAGCTTGATCTCTCCTCAGTAAGGTTATATTAACAATATTATTTTTCTAATCTGTGAGCATGGTATATCTTTCCATTCATTTGTGTCTTATACTTTTTTATTGATCAATGTCTTACAGTTTTCCGATTGCAGGTCTTTTACCTCATTAGATTTGTTCCTCAATATTTTTTTTATTTTTGATGTGAATATAAATGAGATTGTTTTCTCAATGTCTTCTTCTGTTAGGTCATTGTTAGTTTATAGAAACACAAGAGATTTCTGTATATTAATTTTGTATCCTGCAACTTTCCTGAATTCAATGATGATTTCTAATAGGTTTTGGTGGTGTCTTTAAGATTTTCTATATACAGTATCATGTCATTGGAAAACAGTGACTGTTTTACTTCTTTTTTCCACTTTGGATTTGTTTTTCTTGTCTGATTTCTGTAGCTAGATCTTCCAATACTAAGTTGAATAAAACTGGTGTGATTGGGCATCCTTGTCTTTTTCCTGATCTTCAACGACATGCTTTCAGCTTTTCACCATTGAGTATGATGTTGGCTGTATGTTTGTCATATATATTCTTTATTATGTTGATGTATGTTTCCTCTATACCCATTTGTTGAGAGATTTTTATCATTAATGGGTATTGAATTTTATAAATTCAATAATGATAATTACTGAGCTTACCATTTGATTTTTAATTTTCAATTTGTTGATGTGGTGTATCATTATTGACTGATTTTGGATATGCAATCATTCTCACATCCCTAGGATAAATCTCTCTTGATTACAGTTTAAAATCTTTTAAGTGTACTGTTGAATTCTGTGTGCCAATATTTTGTTGAGGAGTGTTGAATCTATGTTCATCAGTGATGTAATCCTGTGATTTATTTTGTGAGTGTGGTAGCTTTCTCTCATTTTGATATCAGGGTCATGCTGACCTCACAGAATGAGTTCTGAAGGGCTGTTTCTTCAAATTTTTGGTATAGTTTGAGAAGGATAGGTGTTAATTCTTCCTTCAATGTTTAGTAGATTTAACCTGTGACATTGTCTGTTCCTAGACTTTTGCTTGTTTGGGAGTTTTTTTTTTAAATTATTGATTCAATTTCTTTACTTGTAATTCTTTTGTTCATACTTTCTATTTCTTCTTGATTCATTCTTGGGAGAGTGTACATTTCCAGGAATTTATCCATTTTTCTTAGGTTGACCATATTATTGGCATATACTTGTTCTTAGTAATTGCTTATGATCATTTGTATTTCTATTGGGTTAGTAGTACCTTATCCTTTTTCATTTGTGATTTTATTTATATGTAACCTCTTTTATTTTCTTGATGAATCTGACTAAAGTTTATCAATTTGTTTATCTTTTCAGATAACCAGCTCTTAGTTTTGCAGATATTTTCTATTTTTTTTAGTCCCTATTTTACTTATTTCTGCTTTGGTATTTATTATCTCTTCTACAAATTTTGGGTTTTGTTTGTTCTTTTTCTAGTTTCTTTAAGCATAATGTTATGTTGCTCTTTTGAGTACATTCTTGTTTGCTGAGGTAGACTTGTATCACTATAAACATCTTAGAATTGCCTTAGTTATGCCCCATAGATTTTTAATCATTTTAGTTCCATTTTTATGTGTCTCCATATAATTTTTTATTTTCTCTTCCATTTCTTCAGTGACCTGTTGGCTGTTTAGTAGCATATTGTTCAGCTTTTTTGTATTTTTGCAGTTTTTTTCTTATAGTTGATTTCTAGTCTCCTATCATTGTGGATGGAAAAGGTGCTTGATATGATTTCAATCTACTTAGCTTTGAGACTTATTTTGTTTCCTAACATGTGATCCTGGAGAGTGTTCCATGTGCACTTGAAAAGAATATGGGGATTCCCTGGTGGTGCAGTGGTTGAGAGTCTGCCTGCGATGCAGGGGACACGGGCTCGTGCCCCGGTCTGGGAAGATCCCACATGCCGTGGAGTGGCTGGGCCTGTGAGCCATGGCCACTGAGCCTGCACGTCCAGAGCCTGTGCTTCGCAACGGGAGAGGCCACAACAGTGAGAGGCCCACATACCGCAAAAAAAAAATAAAAAGAATATGGATTTTTCTGCTTTTGGATACACTGTTCTCTCTCTATATATAAAGTCCATCTGGTCTAATGTGTCATTTTAAGGCCAGTTTTTCCTTATTGATTTTCTGTCTGGATGATCTGTCCAGATATAATTGGGGTGTGAAAATTCTCCACTATTATTGTGTTACTGTCAATTTCTCTATATTTTTATAATTTGATTTATGTATTTAGGTGCTTCATTTTGGGTGCATATATATTTACAATTGTTATATCTTCTTGTTGAATCAAACCCTTGACCATTATTTAATATCCTTCTTTGTCACTTGTTACAGTCTTTGTTGAAGGGTCTATTTTTTCTGATATCAGTATTACTATTCCAGCTTTCTTTTTATTTCCATTTGCATGAAATATTTTTCCCATCCCCTCACTTTTAGTCTGTACTTGTCTTCAGATCTGAAGTGAGTCTTTTTAAGACAGCATATATGTAGGTCTTGTTTTGAATCCTTTCTGTCACTCTGTGTTTTTGATCAGAACATTTAGTCCACTTACATTTAAAGTAATCATTACCTGGTATGTAGTTGTTGCCATTTTAATTGTTTACGTGTTGTTTAGTAGTTCTTTTTGTTCCTTTCTTTTCTTTTTCTCTCTTCCCTTGTGATTTGATGAATACCATTAGTGTTATGTTTGGATTCCTTTCTCTTTTTTATTTGTGTATAAATTATAATTTTTTTTGTTTGTTGTTACCCTGCAGTTTATATATAGTAAATAATATATATATGATTATTTTAAATTGACGATGTATGAAGTCAAATCCATTCTAACAGCCCTGACTTTTTATTCCCACTTTTATGTTTTTGATACTTCATTTTAATTCTTTTTGTTTTGTGTATCCCTTAAATATCCATTAACTACTTATTGTGGTTATAGATGCTTTTGAGAATCATGTTTTTGTTTATGCTTGTTTGTTTGTTTTTGGCTGTGTCATGTGGCTTGGGTGATCTCAGTTCCCCAACGAGGGATTGAACATGGGCCCTGGCAATGAAAGCCTGGAATCCTAAACACTAGGCCACCAGGGAACTCCCTGCTTTTACTACTTTTGTATTTTAACATTCCTCTTAGCTTTATTTATTTACTATATATTTGCCTGTATCAGTGAGGTTTTTCCTTTTGTAATTTTTATATTTCTACCTGTGATCTTTTCTTCTCCACTTAGAGAAGTCCCTTTAACATTTTTTTTATAAAGCCAGTTTAGTGGTGCTGATCTCTTTTAGCTTTTGCTTGTCTGTAACACTCTTTATCTCGCTTTCAAATTTGAATGATAGCCTTGCCATGTAGTGTATTCTTGTTTGTAGGTTTTTTCCTTTCATCCTGTCTAATGTATTGTGCCACTCTAATCTGTCCTGTAAATTTTCTGCTGAAAAGTCAGCTGACAGTCTAAATGTTTCCTTCTTGTAACTAGTTGCTTTACCCTTGATGCTTTTAATATTTTCTCTTTATCTTTAAATTTTGCTATTTTAATTACAATGTGTTTTTCTGTGGCCTTCTTTGTGTTGATCATTTTTGAGACTCTCTGTGCTTCTTGGACTTGGATATCTGTTTCTTTTCCCAGCTTAGGGAAATTTTTAGCTATTATTTCTTCAACTAGGTTTTCTTTCTCTTTCTTTCTTCTCCTCCTGGGATCCCAATAAAGCAGATGTTTGTTAGTATGTTTGACGTTGTCCCATAGGTCTCTTAAACTTTTCTCATTTTTTAATCCTTTTTTTAGCTATAAAGCTTGGGTTATTTCTACCACTCAATCTTCCAGTTTGCTGGTCCATTGCTCTGTAACTTCTAATCTACTGTTGATTTCTTCTAGTGAATTTTAAATTTCAGTTATTGTATTCTTCAGCTGTTTTGTTCTTCTTCATATATTCTAACTCTTTGTTAAACTTCCCACTGTGCTCATCCATTTTTCTCCCAAGTTCACTGACCACCTTAATGATCATTATCTTGAACTCTTTATCAGGTAGATTCCTTATCTCCTGTTTTCTTAGTTCTTCTTCTGGTGTTTTATCTTACTAACTCACTTGAAACACATTCCTTTGTCATCTCATCTTGCTTAATTTTCTGTGTTTATTTGTATGTATTTGTAGGTCAGTTACATTTCCCAATCTTAGAGAAGTGGCATTATGTAAGAGAGGTCCTATGGGGCCCAGAAGCACATTCTCCACATGTGACCAGAGCTATATGATCTTGGCATGTCCCCTATGTTGGCTGAGTTGACCCTTCTGTTGTGGAGGGGCTGACTACTGTGGGAATGCTTGTAGGTGGGGCTGTTCCTTGGCCTGTTGGCTGCCAGGCCCTGTCTCTTGTGGAGGCTGCTAGCTGCTGGTGGGCAAGGCTGCATCCTGGCAAGGTTGAATCTGCACCCTTAGTATTCCTGAGTCTGGCTCTGGCCCACTCATGGGTTGGACCATGTCCTGGCATGGTTCAGTGTGACACATGGGGGTTCCTGGGGATGGTGCCTGTCCACAAGTGAGTGGGGCCAGGACCTTAAGAGTTCCAGGACTGGTCCTAACCTACCTGTTGGCAGAGCTGGGTCCTGGGGCTGTTAGGTGTGGTGTATTTTGGGACTTAGGACTGGTCTGGCCCACTTGTGGGGATGGCTGGCTCCCAGGGAAGCTGGCTGTGAAGAACAAGTGTTCAGGGGCTGGTGTCTACCCATTGGTGAGTGGGGCTATATCCTGGCATGGCTGAGTACAGGGCCAGGGTGCTTCAGTGCTGGTGCTACTCACTAGTGGCCTGGGTCATTGGGCACTTGAGTTGATTTCATGTCTTGGTTATTTTAAATAGTGTTGTTATAAACATTGTCATGCATGTATCTTTTCAAATTAGTGTTTTTGTTTTTTTGGATATATACCCAGAAGTAGAATTGCTGGGTCCTATGGTAGTTCTATTTTTAGTTTTCTGAGAAACCTCCGTAACTGTTTTCCACAATGGTTGCACCAATTTACATTCCTACCAAGAGTGCATGAGGGTTCAGTTTTCTCCACATCCTCTCCAATATTTGTTATTTGTAGACTTTTTGATGATAGTCATTCTGACAGATGTGAGGTGATATCTCTTTTTTTGATTCGTATTTCTCTAGTAATTAGCATTGTTGAGCATCTTTTCAATTATAAGAGAATGCTATTATAAAGGAAATTCTTCTCTGTTGTACACTTGATACTAATGTAATATTGTAAATCAACTTTACTTAAATAAAAGAAGGAAATTCTGCTATTTGCAATAACATAGATGGAACTTGAGGGCACTATGTTAAGTGAAATAAGTCAGACACAGAAAGACAAATACTCTATTATCTCACTTATATATGGAATCTTTTTTTAAACACTACTTATTTTATTTTTGGCCACTTGGCACAGCTTGTGGGATTTTAGTTTCCCGACCAGGTATTGAACCCATGCCCTTGTCAGTGAAAGCACGGAGTCCTAAACACTGTACAACCAGGGAATTCTCCTGGAATGAGAAATCAAGCTCACAGAAAAAGAGATCAGATTTGCGGTTTCCAGTTTACCAGAGTTGGGGCCTAAGGTGTGGGGGAATTGGATGAAGGCAGTCAAAACAAACAAATATCCACTTATAAGATAATACTAGGGATACAATGTACAACATAATGACTGTAGGTAATAGTGCTGTGTGGTATATTTGAAAATTTTTAAGGGTGTTGATCCTAAGAGCTCTCATTATAAGAAAAAAAACTTTTTTTTCTTTTTTCTATCTATATATGATAATGGATTTAACTAATTTTTTTGGAAATATTTCACAATACATTTAAGTCAACTGCATTATGCTGTATGTCTTAAACTTATACAGTTCTGTATGCCAATTATATCTCAATAAAGAAAAAGAGGGAAGGAAAGAAAAAATTATAGAAAGGAAGGAAGAATGGAACAAAAGAAGGAAGGATGGAAAGAACAAAGGAAAGAAAGATAGAAAGCTAGGAAAGAATAAAGGAAAGAAAAAATTTGAGCATACTAAAACAATAAATAAAAGGATAATGAGACCACTATGAACAATTATATGTCAACAAATTGGACAAATTAGAATAAATGGATAAATCCTGAGAAACATACAACCTACCAATTGTGAATCATGAAGAAGTAGGAAATCTAAACACAGCAATAACAAGTTAAGGATATTGAATCAGTAATCAAAATCTTCCCAACAAAGAAAAGCCCAGGACCAGATGGCTTCATGGGTAAATTTTGCCAATCACCTAAATAAGAATTAATGTCAACCCTTTTCAAACTCTTCCAAGAAATAGAAGAGGAAGGAACAGTCTCAAACTCATTTTACAAGCCCAGCACTACAATGATACCATGGTCATATAAGGATATTACAAGAAAACAATATCTCTGGTTAAATTATATACAAAACTATCAACGAAATACTGGCAAACAACATTCAATACCTTATTATAAGGATCTTACATTATGAAAAAGTGTGCTTTATAGAGATGCAATTATTTGTTCAATATACCAAAATCAACAGATATGATACACCACATTAATTTATATGAAAGACAAAAATATGGTCATCTCAATGAGTGCAGAAAAAGATTTTGACAAAGTACAAGATCCTTTCGTGATAAATCCCTCAACAAATTGGGTATAGAAAGAATATACCTCAAAATCATAAAGGCCATATCTGACAAAGCCACAGATAACAGTATACTCAACAGTGAAGTGTTGAAAGGTTTCCTCTACGATGAGAAACAAGAAAAGGGTGCCCACTATCCCTGCTTCTATTCAACATATTACAGGAAGTCCTATCTAGAGCAATTCAGTCAAGATAAATAAATAAAAATTATCTAAATTGGAAAGGAAGAAGTAAAATTGTTGAAGATGATATGATATATAAAATATTCTTAAGACGTAACAAAAAACTGTTGGAACTAATCAATGAATTCAATACAGTTGCAGTATATGAAATCAACATGCAGAAATCAATTGTGTTTTTATACATTAACAGTGAAATAGCTGAAAAAAAATTTAAACATCTATTTACAATAGCACTGAAAATAATAAAATACATGGGAATAAATTTAACAAAGGAAGTGAAAGATCTGTACAATGACAACTACAAGATTTTGATGAAATACATTGAAGAAAACACAAACGTATAGAAAGTTATTCTGTGTACATGGATCAGAATAGTTAATATTGTTAAACTGTCTGTACCACCTGAAACATCTATAGAACCTATGTAATCTCTATCAAAATTCCAATGTCATTTTTCACAGAAACAGAAAAAATAATCCTACAATGTGAATAGCAAAAACAAACAAAAATCCAGTTAAAGATTGGCAGAGGACTTGAGTAGACATTTTACCAAAGAAACATACAAGTGGCCAACAAGTATGTAAAAATGTGCTCAACATCACTAATCATCTGGGAAATGAAAATCTAACCATGATCACTTCTCACCTCTTAGAGTGGCTATTATCAAGAAGTCAAGAGATAACAAACACGGGTGAGGATGTGGATAAAACATAACCATGGTACACTATTGATGGGAATGTAAATTGGTATATCCTCCTGGAAAACAATATGGAGTTTTCTTAAAAATTTAAAATAGAATTACCATATGATCCAGAAATCCCACTTCTTTTCTTTTTGAATTTTATTTAATTTATTTTTTATACAGCAGGTTCTTATTAGTTATCAATTTTATACATATTAGTATATATATGTCAATCCCATTCCCCCAATTCATCACACCACCACCCCCACCACCACTTTCTCCCCTTGGGGTCCATACGTTTGTTCTTTATATCTGTGTCTCAATTTCTGCCCTGCAAACCAGTTCATCTGTACCATTTTTTTAGGTTCTACATATATGTGTTAATATATGATATTTGTTTTTCTCTTTCTGACTTACTTCACTCTGTATGACAGTCTCTAGATTCATCTACGTCTCTACAAATGACCCAATTTCATTCCATTTTATGGTTGAGTAATATTCCATCATATATATGTACCACATCTTCTTTATCCATTTGTCTGTCGATGGGCATTTAGGTTGCTTCCATGATCTGGCTATTGTAAATAGTGTTGCAATGAACATTGGGCTGCATATGTCTTTTTGAAATATATATTTTTTCTGGGTATATGCCCAGTAGTGGGATTGCTGGGTCATATGGTAATCCTATTTTTAGTTTTTTAAGGAACCTCCATACTGTTCTCCATACTGGCTGTATCAATTTACATTCCCACCAACTGTGCAAGAGCATTCACTTTTCTCCACACCGTCTCCAGAATTTGTTGTTTGTAAATTTTCTGATGATGCACATTCTAACTGGTGTGAGGTGATACATCACTGTAGTTTTGATTTGCATTTTTCTGATAATTAGTGACATTGAGCAGCTTTTCATGTGCTTCTTGGTCATCTGTATGTCCTCTTTGGAGAAATGTCTATTTAGGTCTTCTGCCCATTGTTTGATTAGGTTTTTTTTTTTTAATATTGAGCTGCATGAGCGGTTTATATATGTTGGAGATTAATCCTTTGTCCATTGATTCATTAGCAAATATTTTTTCCCATTCTGAGGGTTGTCTTTTCATCTCGTTTGTGGTTTCTTTTGCTTTGCAAAAGCTTTTAAGTTTCATTAGGTCCCATTTGTTTATTTTTGTTTTTATTTCCATTACTCTAGGAGGTGGATCAAAAAACATCTTGCTGTAATTTATGTCAAAGAGTGTTCTTCCTATGTTTTCCTCTAAGGGTTTTTTGGTGTCTGGTCTTACATTTAGGTCTTTAATCCATTTTGAGTTCATTTTTGTATATGGTGTTAGGGAGTGTTCTAATTTCATTCTTTTACATGTAGCTGTCCAGTTTTCCCAGCACCACTTATTGAAGAGGCTCTCTTTTCTCCATTGTATATCCTTGCCTCCTTTGTAATAGATTAGTTGACTATAGGTGTGTGGGTTTATCTCTGGGTTTTCTATCCTGTTCCATTGATCTATATTTCTGTTTTTTGCCAGTACCATATTGTCTTGATTACTGTAGCTTTGTAGTATAATCTGAATCAGGGACTCTCATTCCTCCAGCTCCGTTTTTTTCCCTCAAGACTGCTTTGGCTATTCGGGGTCTTTTGTGTCTCCATACAAATTTTAAGATTTTTTTTTTGTTCTAGTTCTCTAAAAAATGCCATTGGTAATTTGATAGGGATTGCATTGAATCTGTAGAAGCAATCCCATTTCTGAAAGAGGTGAATTCACTCTCTTGAACAGGTATGTGTTTTTCCATATTCAATTCAGCATTATTCACAATAACCAAGACATAGAAACAACCTAAGTTTCCTTCAACAGATGAATGGATAATAAAAATGTTATATATATATATATATATATACACATACATATACACACTCACATATATATATATAGTTGAGTATTATTCAGCTATCAACAAGAAGGAAATCCTGACATTTTCAATAGCGGATGGACCTTTTAGCCATATTGTTAAGTGAAATAAGTCAAAGACACATATTCTATATTCTTACTTATATGTGAAATCTAAAAACATCAAACACATAGAAACAGAGAGTAGAATTGTGTTTTCCAAGGCCTGAGTCATGGGCAAAATACAGAGATGTTGGTCTAAGATTATAAACTTTCAGTTATAAGATGAACAGATTCTGGGGACCTAATAAATAGCATGGTGAGTATAGTTAACAATACAGTATTGTACACTTGAGAGTTGCTATGAGAGTAGAACTTTAATATTCTCACTATAACAACAACAAAATGGTAATTATGTTAGGTGAACGACATGTTAAGTAACCTTATTGTGGTAAAAAATTCACAATATATGTGTATCAAACCGCCACATTGTATACCTTAAACTTACACAATATTATTTGTCAATTTTATCTGAATATAGCTGGGTTAAGGGAAAAGAAAATATAATTTGAAGAAAATGTTGAGGGAAAATATCCCATCTACAAATAAGATTATAGCAACAGATCCAGATAGTCAGCATGAGGAGCCAAACCTTCAGGTCAGTTCTCATTTCACCCCTCACCTCTTGAAAAGTGCAAAAAGCCTGTGTTCTGGGTCTCTCATTCTTAGCTATTCTGGCTTCTTATGATCCCTTGTCCAAGATGCAATAGTTACTTGCTGTGGTTTCACCAGGATATGCACCTTAACCCTTGCTGACCTACTCATTCTTCTAAAAATGTACCTGGTCCCATTCTCTTCTATCCCCACTCACTCTCTGCCCAGTGACTGTAGCTAACCTGATAAATGAATCAGGGTAATATAATTGTAGGTGTTCAAATATGAATATACATATTAATTGTCCCAAGTAACTCCTGTGTATTTTTTTTAACATATTTCAGAAGAGAAGTGCCTTTGGGTTCACTGTTCCTTTAACCATATTCTCTGACAGCCCTACAAGATGCTTCCCTCCTGAATTCTTACAGATTTATTTTAAACCCTCAAGCTGAGGTTCTTCATTTCTCTTAATACAAAGGCACAGTAATCTGGTTGGTCTGGATCCTTCCAAAACAATATTGTTTGAAGGTCTTTCCATACAGGTTAATATGGATCTACCCCATTCCCATTGACTACTGCATTATGTTCCACAGTATAACTTATACCATAGTTTACTGTCATTCCCCTTTTGATAGATGTTTAGGTTATTTATATTTTTTAATGATTATAATCAATGCTGAAATAGACATCTTTACTGTATATGCACCAACCTCTCTGTAGACACTCAAAAGTGAAATTTCAGGGACATAGAGTATTTGGTCTTTTTGGTAACAATAAACAAAGAAAAAGTTCCCTCCAGTATGACTACCATTTTTTATCTTCAGCCAGTAGTGTATAATAATTACCCATTTCCATATATTTTGCCAACACTTGTTCTTATGAAACTTGTAAATATTTTCCAGTCAAATGAGTGGAAAATTGTTCTCATTTTACTTTTTATTATTTATTTTTAAATTTTTATTGGAGTATAGTTTATTTAAAATATTGCATTAGTTTCTGCTGTACAGCTAAGTGAATCAGTTATACATATACATATATACACCCTTTCTAAGATTATTTCCCCATATAGGTCATTACAGAGTATTGAGAAGAGTTCCCTGTGCTATACAGTAGGTCCTTATTAGTTATCTATTTTATATATAGTAGCGTGTATATATGTCAATCCCAATCTCCCAATTTATCCCTCCCCCCTTTTCCCCTCTGGTAACAATGTTTGTTTTCTACATATGTGACTCTATTTCTGTTTATAAATAAGTTCATTTGTCCTATTTTTTCTTTAGATTCCACATGTAAGCAATATCATATTTGTTTTTCTCTGTCTAACTTACTTCACTCAGTATGACAATCTCTAGGTCGATTCATATTGCTGCAAATGACATTATTTTGTTATTTTTAAATTGAATTTCCATGATTAGTAGTGAGGTCAAACATCTTTTTATAGGTTTATTGCCTATATAAAATCCATCTGTGAATTGTTAATTTTTAATTCATGTTGCATTTTTAAATTATTTGTATGATTTTTATGTGTACTAGACATAAATCTTGTGTTATATGTGGCTACCTTAACTTTTTATGTTATCTTTTACTGTTTAAATGGTTTTAATTTTCAGTAATATGGAACATATATCTATTATGAGACTTAAGAGATTACTGTGTTTTTTTTTCATGCTGGTATCTCTTCTTAAGGAGTGAATTTCTTGAGAGCAGCTGTGTTTTATTCATGTCCATAGCAACCAGCAAAAAGCCTGGATTATTGGTAGCTTTTCAGTCAATGTATTTGTAGCATCGAGTTGATGATGCTTTTAACCCAAAGGGATGACAGTGACTCTCAGAATAAATAAATGAGTAAAAAGAAATTTGGGGGAAACTTATAAAGCTTGAGATTCCTTGTTTTATAATTTGTAGTAATAATCCCTTTCTGTCAGCTCTAAGAAAAGTTAATCTTCAATCTGTTCTTCTAGCTCTTGGTCTAAATCTCTCACAGTATTTCTCCCTTTTACCTTTTTCCCCAGCATCTCTCTGAGAGATGAAGTTTCCCAAAGCAGAATCAGTTTCCCAGATCCCCACCCAGGGGTGGTATTTGTACTGAGGTAGCTTTGAAGTTTAAAGCTGTCCCAATACCCTACTCTCTTGAATTCCTTCTCAGGAAAAAAACAATGTGGTGAAGGGAACAGGGATAGGCAGGGAAACCTTACCAGCTGAGCCTGTATCATACAGGGTGATTCTCTGTAAGAAATATGCAAAAGAAGCACAGTCTCCATGCAGTCCCATTCAGGGACATGCTGAATAGATTTCCAAGAATGGGGAGGGCCTCATGTACTTAGAGAAATTATTGTGTTTAAGACAGCCCAGCTTCCTTTCTTGCCCCATGCTAGTATAAAGTAGTTTCACCATAACTTTACCCAGTTAAGGGAAGGAAAACGAAAACGATTTACTGGTGCCATGCAATGTTGTGGAAATGTAAATGAAGACAAATTCAAGATAACAGCCATGGATTCTGAAGTTTCAAATATTTTTTTATTAATAAAAAGTACAATAATCAAACGTAACAAGATTGTTTAGTTCCCAAACATACACCCTGCCTGGATGCCACAGAGGAAATGTCCCATTGAGCGAGAACGTAGTAATCTATAAGTGACCATGCTAACTGAGGCAGTTTTTGAGTATCTCCAGGGACCTAACAGGCTTGAATATGAGAGATTGCTCACAATCTTAGTCTCACAGCCATGTCGCTGGAGCAAGAACTAGTATAAAATAGAGAAAAAACAGGGTGCTGCTCTAAAGTACTGAAATAACAAGGCAGAGACATGAGTAATAAATACTAAAGCTTAATATACTGTTCTATAACTTCTTTAAACAAACAATGACAAAAAACAATCAATCATTTCACTGCAGGCTCCTTTCCCCAACACAAAAATGAACAGTCAATTTCTGGCACTGTTTTCCCACTGTGTCCTCCTGTCAAAAAACAAGGATGGACACCACTAGGGATTCTCTTCCTCTTTTTATTCAGAAATACAATGAAAACAGCACTGCATACAACATAGTTATAATGTCCAAAACAACTACTTATACTGATCCTGGGAAACATCTACTGGAAAGGAAGGAGAGTTTCTTAATAAACAAAATAGTGTCTCTCCCCCTGTCCCCAACCCACCACCAGAAAAAGAAATGGGAGGTAAAACCAGTATTTGAGAATCAAAGAAATATCCTGCCACTAGTATAAGTTCTATTCTCTTCCGTCCCACTCCCACCCCAACCACCCCACCCCACTTCCCTTCTACCTATACTGTTCAGAATATAATAAGTGTGGAAAGACAAAATGTAACTGGTGATGCTGGACTGGCCAAAGTTTGAAGGGCTGTGGGAGATTGCCTCTGTGCTTCTGACAGGGTGACATGTAATGTGGTCCAGGCAGAGTGAGGAAAGGGGAAGAATACAGCTTTTACAGCAATGGATTTTGCCTACTTATTCCTTTAGACCCTAATATGCTTTGAGTATAAAAACAGATGAGAATCTTATAGTTAGCAATGAGGAGAATGTAGGGAAAGTGAGAGGAAGAGATAATATTGCTTCCAGCGACCACTCTTCAATTATCCTTGTTACTTACTCAAATTTAGCTCTTTATCATCCAGGAAGCCTAATCTTCTCCTTTTTCTAGGGTAAATATAGAGTACTATAATTATCATCATAATGGTAATCATAATACTTTGTTGTTCATTTAAGGATCACTTGTAATTTTTGCCAACATCCATTAATGAGAATCCTCACAACAATCCTGTGAGGTAGGTATTTGGATCCCCATTTTACAGATGGGTTAACTGAGGCACAGAGAGGCGATGTGACTTGCCTAAGATCAATAAAGTGAGAGATGGGAAAATATGGAAGAGAGGTAACTTAGGGTAGCACCTCTATTGTCAGAGAGCCATATTTACCAGTGAGAAAAGACAGTGCTAAGTGTTTCTTTAAATTGGGCACACCTACTTTCTTCAGTATACCTATTTCTATATAGCTATTAACACACTAGGGAGGATCAATAATTTCCCTTGGCTTATTAAAGATTAGATCAATTCCCAATGGTTTTGCTCTTCGGAAAACCTTTTGAGGGTAGGATACACCCCAAGTTCCTGGAACTCAGGTCATCGACTCCTGAATTTTGCAGATCACTTTGTTTCAAAGAGCTGTTAGAGTTCTAAAACTGTTACTATCATGTACATAAGCACTGTGTTCTAAGTGTTCCCACAGGTGTACAGGCTAACAATTCAGATACCACTATACAGGTACTCTGGAACTGAACAAGTAAGTAAGTAGATGGCAACGTGTGGGAGCCAGGTTTCTCACTGTTGGAGTGGAAGGTTAGAGTGAACAAAGGCAAAAGGCTAGGATAAGATGATCCATGTGGTAAGGGATTGGAGTAGGAGACATCAGTATGAACTCATGTTTAGCTTAATAAAGATATGGATGACTACATACAGAAATATTTGTAGATATGTATGTATAGATATACATGGGTTAGTGCACACACATATATTTCCTTGCTCTGTTAGCTGAGATGACTTAGAAGCGAAAATACAAGTAGCAACAAGCATACCTAATGCCCAGATCTTCATTTCTAATACAATTCTCCATTAAAAGAAACCAGGACTCCTTAAAGAAATGGTTGATTACAGGATTCGGCAAAAAAACATATACAGGATGAGCTTGCAGCATCTTGTAGTGCTGGAAAATAAAGGTGTGCTAAAAAAAAGATGGGGGTCTGTCAAAAGAACATGGAAATCAACCCAAAAGTGTGCCCAATGACCAACGCTGGAACAATTTGAGTAACAAAATAAGTTGCATTGGACTATAACCCAAAGTACTAAATAAATATCCATGAGTCCATACTGATACAAGAAAATGATTGCATAAATAAATAAATGAGGGAGAAAAGACAACTCTACCACGCAGAATTCCAAATAATTTATGTAGATACTCACCCTCAGGCATGTAGTGCATAGCTAACCACTCCTTAAGTGTGGGCTGCACATAGTGATTTCCTTCCAAAGGGTTTCCTTCCACCTTATGGAAGTGATTTCCTTCCACCTTATGGAAGGTGGGGTGGAATACAGAGGAGAAACCTGACAAACACTATCTCAGCCAGGTGATCAAGATTAACATCAAGGGTATAAGTCATGTTAATATGATGTGATGAAAATGGCAGTTCACCTCTGTGGTCTTCCTCCCCCAAACCCATAAGCTCAGTTTAATCATGAGAAAAACATCAGACAGATATTAATTGAGGGACCCCTTGAAACTACCAAGGTCATAGGAAACAAGGAAAGTCTGAGAAACTGTCACAACCAAGAGAAGCCTAAGGATATATGACTACTAAATGTGATGTGGTATCCTGAACAGGATGCTGGAAAAGAAAAAGGATATTAGGTAAAAACTAAGAAAATCTGAATAAAGTTTGGACTTTAATTAATAATAATGTATCAGTACTTCATTAATTGCAACAAATGTACATCTAATGAAAGATGTTAGTAATAGGGAAAACTGGGTTTGAGATATAGGGAAACTCTGTACTATCTTCAGAATTTTTCTGTAAATCTAAAACCGTCTTAAAATAAAAACTTTATTTAAAAAGAATTTAAGAATTTATTCTCACAAACCTTTCTGTCTTGCCTATAATGCACTCCACCTAATGTACTCAGCAGTTCATATTCTTCATAGTTTTTCCTGAATTTTCCAATCATAATTATCAATAGTAATGTTCAATTGCCAATCATCTACAACTGGAGGAATTCCACTGCAATAAATTCCAAGATATTATTCAACCCTATCGATCAAGGCCATTTTCCATGCCCTAGGCAACTGTCCACATAATGGTGGTTAGCTGGTGTGAGCACAGCAAATTCAATTAATTCCAAATGCTACCTAAGAGAGACAATTATTTTCCATCTCACTGTCTATTTAGCAAAGTTCTATGTGCTTTTGGTGTGGTACAGTATTATACTGTATTCGAGTACCTGTGCTCCATGAAATACTCTTAATGAATGTTGATATATTTCTTAAAGAATATGGAAATAATTTGTAAAGATTTTATCATTATTTGGAGGGAAGAGGGCAATGAAAATAGGGTTAGAATTGTTTCCTGACCATAGACAATTAATAAAGCATTAACAAAGTCCCTCATTACTTTGCAGGAAAAATTTTGAATAAAGGCTTAGAGATATCAATATTTGGAATTCTAATTTGATTATCCTAGTTAGTACAACACTATGTTTTATAGTCTTTATTTATAAATAGATCATATGCTCCAATGCAAAAGATCCTGATGGACACAGGTCAGTTATGAACCCTGGAAAAGGAGTCTAAAATCCAAACTCTGGAGAAAATGGGTAAGCCCTTAGACTCTACTGTGAAATACCATATCAACTACTCAATTATAAGCTTAACTTATGTATGATGGCAATTCACCTTTAACAACCTGTCTTACACCTGCATAGAAGTCCCCTTTAACAGATTGGCCCTAGATATTTCCTAGTGCTTTAACAATTAGTCTACAGTGTGGAACTTGCACACTTAAAGTCAGGGTAAAACATATCAAAATAACAAGGCTAAAATAGTAAAAATCTACATATCATTTGGAAAAATACAGGTAGTCCTTAAATTTATGAGGGTTTATGGTCTGAAAAGACACTGTAACTTGAAATGAGGTAAAGCAAACCTGAGATATTATAGAAAGTGTTAGAATAGAAAAACTGTGTTCCTAATGTTATATATCAACGACCACAAGCACATTTTACTTACAATTTAGTCAACTGTAAATGATTTTGTGAGTGGTCTAAATTTTTCTGAAGCCTAACATATAAACTTGGGCAAATACTGCAACCAATCATGTAAAATTTTCTTTAATTTGGTTTAATAATGTGATCTCTGGGAGAATGGGTGTCCAGGTCTGTAAGGCCTCAAGGAAACATCTGGGGAAGGAATCTGACCCGTATTTGTCTCATCTGTAAAATATTAATGATGGGTAGGACTAGATAGCTAATAGGATCCCTTCTTGGTGCTAGAATTCTATGATTTAGTCAGACTAGGTGGCCTTGGGAAGTAATGACCTGAAGTATTCAAGAGAGACTGGTTGAATATCTGCCAAGGAAAAGGGGTACCGTATGAAGACAACCTTTTCCAGGAGAGAGGCTGTGTCCACAATTAAGTGATGCAAACCTCCCCTCCCTGACCCCAGGAGAGGAAATATGCCAGGTGGAGGTAGATCTGAGGTCCAGGGCCTGGAACAGAGGGTTTTATGTCCCAGAGACTATTATAAAACATTGATTGGGTAAACAAGTGTGTATATTATGCAACATGCTATAATGGCTAAAATAAATGGCTTAGACGTTCATAGCAGTTGCAGAACATCAAATTGCTTTCTGTTTGTCAGTTTTCACTAAATGCCTCTTATAGTTCCATTTGAAACATAGGAATGCATGCTAATAATGCCATGTACTTAACACATTTTTTTCTTCCAACCCCTCATCTCTGTATAACATGGCCCCAGTGTGTCATTTCTTATCATGCAATATGCACATAACAGTTGCTTTATGTAAACAGAAGAATAAACAGTACAGTGTAGCCCCTCAAGACATTGTCTCAACAGATTGCCATTTGAATGAGACTTGTGATTATAGCACTTTTGATATCCTATCCATAAAAAGTCCTCCTCTATTTGTTTTCAGGATCATCCTGGGTCTACTTGTTCCTGTCACTGCCCAACTTACTCTCCTGGAACACTTTTTACGCTACTGGCACGTCGATGTGTGCTTTGAATTTTTGTTCAAATTTAACAAAACAAAGAATGTAATTGTGCAGCAAAATCTTTAATCCTGAAGGAGGAGGAGGAAGAAGAGGAGGAAAAGGAGAAGAACAAAAAGATCCTTTCATTCCCTTTGATGGACTAAAGAAGCAAGAAGCACCAGCACTGTCTGAAAACCAAACTGTAAGAACAAATAGGATTGGCTTTACAAAACCTTGGAGCTTGGTATGGGACTCAGCTTATTCACTGAGAATGTGCCCTATACTCAGGACCCAAATCCCTGTAAATCTTACCAGCCAACTACAATGTTATGCCCTCTTCTGTCTAGGAACTTGAAAAAAGTCAATTTAGGACACTACCAACCACTTTGATGTACTGATTCAGAAATATGATAAGAATTCTATAAAACAAGAGGAAAATAAGAACAAAAAGCAGCGTATGTTTGTTCACAGCCTTGAATTTGATTCCTGTTTTCTTATTGTAGGAAAAATGTCCTATCTCATAACAGGGACGGGAGGGGGGCAACCATGGGTGCCGCACTGGAATTCAACCCATGCGGAGGTTGAAAAAACTGGGGACTAGTCAGTGGAGAAATGAACGTGGAATATAAAGAGTCCCTATGGAAGATCAGCTATATTTTCCTCCAGTTTCGTCAGCCTGGCTCAGTGAACTGTTCCAATCCCATCCCAGAGGCAAGCTGAGTCAAAGAGGAAAAGATGGTCATGATTCCATTGCGCGCGCGCACACACACACACACACACACACACACACACACACACACACACTCAAGAAAGAGACCAGTGCAGCTCTTCTAGTGCAGTCTGTGCCGCTCACATGGTGTCATGGCGCCGGCGGTGCAGAGACAGGTGGTCAGAGCGAGAAAAGCTACGATTGCAGTCTGTGCACCGGAAAGGCTTGATGCCTGTGTGCTTGCGGAAATGGCGGGTTAGCTCATCTGAGCGAGCAAATTTCCAGGAGCAGCCATCCCAGGTGCATTTATAAGGCTTCTCTCCTAAAAAAGGGAATATGACAAAACAAAGGGAGTCAGATAAGAGACGTTTGGATCCCGAAAAGATAACAGAGTACATAACCTTTTATAAAGTCAAAAAATTAAGCAATCACTTTAAAGACATGTTCTCTTTCACCTTTACTGAAGTCCCAAAGAGAAGCCACGATGGTTGAATGGAAAACACATAGGCTGTGCCTCAAACAGGCCTTTGCTCGAATCCTGGCTCTAGTACATAGTAGTTGTGTGACCTTAAATAAGTCACTTCTCCCTGGCTGGATCTCTGTTTTTTCATCTCTAAAGAGGGATAAAAATATCTCACAAGGTTGTATGAAACATTTTATCCTTTAAACACAGCCAATAAATGATAAAACTGGGATCAAAACCCAAATCTTTGACATTTTCCACTATACCACACGGTAGTAACCGTATTTTCTCCTCTAATAGCTCCCCAAAAATAATAGTCTAAAATAGAGCCATACACACAGGAAGAATGTGTGGTTCACTGGAATGGGTCTTCAGTTAAGACTACAGGCCTTTTTCTGTGAAAGATCAGAAACTCAGTGGCATGGAGTGGGGTGAGGAGAAGTGTCAAGTCAAACTTTTTGAAATAGTTACATGCTTGCTCAGTACCCCCAGGTTGCACCTGGGTTATATATGGAATATGTATGCTTTGGGTAGAAAACTATATGAAAAAAAAAGTCATATAAAAAACATTAACACAGTATAACCCCATAATGGTGTATATGTCACATAACACATATTTATATACTCAGAATAAAGGCAATATCAACACACTTAAATATAAATTATGAGAGAAATTATTAACAGTGAGTGAATATCTGAAAAGTGAGGATGAGAATGAGAAGAGAAGAGGAGAATCAGGTGAGAAGAGGATTTTTACTTTTCACCTTCCTGTATTGTTGGAATGTTTTAAAAATCATGTAGCTGTATCTTATAATAAAAATTTAAACGTAAAAAGGTAAGACGGTATGAGCAAAAAATAAATATTAACTATGGTTAAGTTAAGATTATGGGGTTAGGGTAACGATTGTTTTCTTTTTAATGTGCTTTTCTACTTCCCATCTTCTACGATGAGCATGTATAATCTTATAATCATAAATAAGAGATAATGTAGGTATTGGGTTGGCCAAAAAGTTCATTTGGGTTTTTCTGTAACATCTTATGGAAAAACTCGAATGAACGTTTTAGCCAACCTGTACAAAATGTATTGGTATTTTAATGGTCTTTCTTACTTTGGCTCTTTCTCCTCTTCTCCTTATAAATACTCCAGAGCATTTTATTTTATGTTGTTCTAAATTCTGGTGGCAATCTGGTTTGCATATGCTGTTTTTCAACTTACTGCTCAACACTTATCAATCCTCCTAAGTGCTTACTAATTAACTGTACAGCTTTCAAACAATGGGCAACAGAATGGAATTCACTCTGACTCACAGTTGTGGACAATACCAAGGCAACTATTTTGAGGATTAAATATGCCAATTACTGATCACTTCAATATACAGAAATTGCTGCATTAGCTGCTAAGAAGAATGAGATAGAGTTGGATGTAGTGAGACCAAAAGATGGCCAATGAAATGTTATAAAATGAAAAGAAAAAGCTACTGAATGGCTATGCACCACACACATACACACACACAGAGTAGGATCCCATTTATGTTCTCTAAACTTCTCTACCTCTGTGTCTCTGTGTCTGTCTCTCTGTTTCTCTCTCTCTCCCTCTCTCACACACACAC
Source organism: Monodon monoceros (assembly GCF_005190385.1). Classification (NCBI taxonomy): domain Eukaryota; kingdom Metazoa; phylum Chordata; class Mammalia; order Artiodactyla; family Monodontidae; genus Monodon; species Monodon monoceros. The sequence goes on along the minus strand of NW_021703779.1, from coordinate 48,496,971 downwards.
AACCCCCAAACAAAGAGAAAAGATCTGGAAGACTACACAGCAAATTACCAGTGGAAAGGAGAATGAGACTGTAGATGGTGTTTAGTGTGTAAATGGGATTTTTCAGTTTGGTCTATATAATTCCATTCCATCTCCACACCTCCAAACACTGCTATATATTTTGTTGCAATCTCTCAAGAATTTCTCCTACTTCTATCTTCTCTACAATCAAATGAAGAAAATTTGACTTGTAAAGCAGTGACACCCTGTGGTGATAAGAGCTCATTGCTAGAATACACAGATTACACAATTCAGCAAGGAGACCAATTTTTCCTATTGCAAAAGCTGTTACCTTTTATTATCATTGAACAGGCTCCTGTTTGTGCTAATGCACTTCATGTGGCACAACTCAACTCATGACCTTCATCAATACATCATCGATATTGAAGAACAAAACATACAAAGGGAAAATAATAATATAAAATGTACATATTAGGGGCTTCCCTGGTGGCACAGTGGTTGAGAGTCTGCCTGCCGATGCAGGGGACGCGGGTTCGTGCCCCGGTCCGGGAGGATCCCACATGCCGCGGAGCGGCTGGGCCCGTGAGCCATGGCCGCTGAGCCTGCGCGTCCCGAGCCTGTGCTCTGCAACGGGAGAGGCCACAACAGTGAGAAGCCCGCGTACCGCAAAAAAAAAAATGTACATATTAGCTATGTGACAAAGTATGATATAAGTTCCAAGGCTTAATAATCTGTGCGCTAGTGTGAAGGCATTAAGCTTGAAACATGGGTAGGTTTAGATGGGTAGAACAGTAGGTGAAAAGCAACCCAGTCAGTTGGGGGCATGGGCCAGTAGGAAGCACCATAAATGATGCATGGGGCATGGGATCAGCCATCCTGAATTCTGTAAAAATCTTTACAGAATTTCCATGAGATGGTCCCTATTACAAAGGCCAGACTAAAGAATTTGGATTTTAGCATGAAATGTAGTGACATACCAAAGAGGGGGCAGTGAGAGTAGTCTGCCTCAGATATAGGCAATAAGGGGGATGCATTGACTATAAAGAATTTTAAAACAAAATAAACTAAAATTTTGCTCTTTGTTATCATCATGTTCCAGTTGTAAGTCAATGATAAGATACTCCTTCTGGCTATGACATCTCCCACTGCCCTGTCCCTCTTGGTACACCACTGCCAGAAGGCAGTGGTTGGGGGGTGGGGGGAGTGTGCAACACTAAACACCTTTTGAACTTGAGAGTGACTTGATCAAATCTGAATGTTGAAATGATCTAGCCATGATATGCAAGATGGATTACAATGAATACAAGGCTACTGGTGTAATCTATTGTCTGGCACATACTGGTACTCAAATCATTTATTGATTTGATGAAGGAATCAATAATAAATGTCACAGAAGATTGAAGTAAATAAAATCAGAAATAAGAGAAGAGACATTACAATGGATGCCACAAAAATAAAAAGGATTATAAGGGACAATTATAAACAGTTATATGCCAAAAACTAGACAACTTATAAGAAATGGATAAATTCCTAGAAACATAACCTACAAAAACTGAATTAAAGCATAGTAAGCTTGAATAGATCAATAAAAAAAAAGGAAATTGAATCAGTAATCAAAAATCTCTAAACAAAGAAAACCCCAGGACCAGAGGTCTTCACAAGTGAATTCTACATCCAAAGAAATTATACTAATTCTCCTTAAATCTTCCAAAAAATGGGAGAGGAAGGAACACTTCCAAACTCATTCCATGAGAACAGCATCACCCTGATATCAAAACTAAACAAAGCACAAGATAAGAAAACTATAGGCCAATATCCTTGATGAATATACATGCAAAAATCCTCAATAAAATCCTAGCAAACTGAATTCAACTGCACATTAAAAAGATTATAGGGGGCTTTCCTGGTGGCGCAGTGGTTGAGAGTCTGCCTGCCAATGCAGGGGACACGGGTTCGTGCCCCGGTCCGGGAAGATCACACATGCCGCGGAGCGGCTGGGCCCGTGAGCCATGGCCGCTGAGCCTGCGCATCCGGAGCCTGTGCTTCGCAACGGGAGAGGCCACGACAGTGAGAGGCCCACGTACCACAAAAAAAAAAAAAAAGAAAAAAAGATTATACACCATGATCAAGTTGGACTTATCCCTGGGATGATGCAAGGATGGTTCGATATACTTAAATCAATGAACGTGATAAAACACATTAACAAATTTAAGAAAAAATCTGCATGATCATCTTAATAGATGGAGTAAAAGCACTTGAAAAAGTTCAGTATCCATTCATAATTAAAATGCTCAACAAAGTAGGTATATAAGAACTTACTTCAACACAAGACATACACGACAACAACTAACATCACAATCAATAGCAAAAAACTAAAAGCTTTTGTCCTAAGATCCAGCACAAGGTAAGGAAGCTGACTCTTCCCCTTTCTTTTCTTCATAGTACTGGAACTCGTAGCCATAGCATTATACAAGAAAAGGAAATAAAAGTCACCCAAGATGCTCAACATCACTAATTATTAGAGAAATGCAAATCAAAACTACAATGAGGTACTACCTCACACTGGTCAGAATGGCCATCATTAAAAAGTCTACAAACAACAAATGTTGGAGAGGATGTGGAGAAAAGGGAATCCTCCTACACTATTGGTGGGAATGTAAGTTGGTACAGCCACTATGGAAAACAGTATGGAGTTTCCTTAAAAAACTTAAAGGAAAGTTGCCATATGATCCTGCAATCTCATTCCTTGGCATATATCTGGACAAAACTAAAATTCAAAAAGATACATGCAATCCCTATGTTCATAGCAGCACTATTCATGATAGCCAAGACATGGAAACAACCTAAATGTCCATAGCCAGATGAATGGATAAAGAAGATGTGGTACATATATACAATGGAATATTACTCAGCCATAAAAAAGAATGAAATAATGCCATTTACAGCAACATGGATGGACCTGTAGATTATCATACTAAGTGAAGTAAGCAAGAGAAAGACAAATACCATATGATATCATTTATATGTGGAATCTAAAATGTGACACAAATGAACCCATCTGTGAAACAAAAATAGATTCACAGACATAGAGATCAGACTAATGGCCAAAGGGGAGGGAGTTTCGGAGAGGGATGGATTGGGAGTTTAGTGTTAGCAGATGCAAACTATTATATATAGAGTAGATAAACAAGGTCCTACTGTATAGCACAGGGAACTATATTAAATATCCTGTGATAAACCATAATGGAAAAGAATATAAAAAAGAATGTAATGTATACGTATGTATAACTGAATCACTTTGCTCTACAACAGAAATTAATGCAACATTGTAAATCAACTACACTTCAGTAAAAGAAAGGCACCCAAAACAGAAAGGAAGAAAAAAGTTATCTTCATTTGCAGATGATATGATCATATATATAAACAACACCAATTTTTTTAACATCTTTATTGGAGTATAATTCCTTTACAATGGTGTGTTAGTTTCTGCTTTATAACAAAGTGAATCAGTTATACATATACATATGTTCCCATATCTCTTCCCTCTTGCATCTCCCTCCCTCCCACCCTCCCTATCCCACCCCTCTAGGTGGTCAAAAACCACTGAGCTGATCTCCCTGTGTTATGTGGTTGCTTCCCACTAGCTATCTATTTTATGTTTGGTAGTGTATATATGTCCATGCCACTCTCTCACTTTGTCACAGCTTACCCTTCCCCCTCCCCATATCCTCAAGTCCATTCTCTAGTAGGTCTGTGTCTTTATTCCCGTCTTACCCCTAGGTTCTTCACGACTTTTTTTTTTCTTAGATTCCATATATATGTGTTAACATACAGTATTTGTTTTTCTCTTTCTGAACTTACTTCAACACCAAATTTTAAACAAACAAAAACTGACCTAATTAAAGGATTTAGAATTAATTAAAGAATTCAGTAAACTTGCAATATACAAAATCAAAAGAGAAAAATCACTCATGTTTCTAAACACAAACAACAAAGTATCTGAAACAGAAATGAAGGAAACAATACAATTCAAAATAGCTACAAAAAGAATAACACAGTTAGGAATAAATTTAACCAATGAGGTTAGAGACTTGTACACAGAAAATTATACAACACCAATGAAGGAAATTAAAGAAGGTACAGACATCTTTCCATCTGGAAAGATATCGCATGTTCGTGGATTGGTAAAATTAAAATTGTTAAGATATCCATAACTCAAAATGACCTACAGATTCAATGTGACTCCTATCAAAACCCCAATGGTGTTCTTTACAGTAATAGAAAAAAGAATTCTAAAGTTCATGTGGAACTGCAAAGGACCCTGAATAGTCAAAGCAATTTTGATAAAAAATAATAAGGTTGGAGGCATTCCAAGTCCTGATTTCAAAATATATTACAAAGCTACAGTAATCAAAATAGTAAAGTACTGACATGAAAATAGAGATATAGACCAATGGAATAGAGAGCTCAGATAGAAATACATGCATCTATAGTCAATTGATCTTCAACAACGTGTCTATAACAAACAATGAGAGAATAATGTCGTTGATGAATGGTGTTGGAAAAACTGGATATCCACATACAGAAGAATGAAATTGGACCCTTATCTCATATCATATACAAAAATAAGCTCAAAATGGATTAACATCTAAAATGTAAAACCAGAAACCATAAAATTACAGAAGTAAACATAGGGGGAAGCTTCTTTTATTGAAGTATAATTGATTTACAATGTTGTGTTAGTTTTAGGTGTAGAGCAAAATGAACTAAATCATTTCACTGTATACCTGAAACTAATACAACATTGTAAATATAAATAAATATATATTTGAAGTTATATTTATACATGTATATTTCTTACCAGATTATTTTCCGTTACAAGTTATTACAAGATACTGAATATAACTCCCTATGTTATGCAGTATATCCTTGTTTCTTATCTATTTTAAGTATAATAGTTTGTATCTGTTAATCCCATAAATCTAAATTATCCCTCCCGTAATCCTTTCCCCTTTGGTAACCATAAGTTTGTTTTCTATGTCTATGAGTCTGTTTCTATTTTGTATAGAGATTCCTTTGTATTGCTTTTTAGATTCCACATGTAAGTGATATCATATATTTGTCTTTGTCTGACTTACTTCACTAAGTATAATATTCTCTAGGTCCATCCATGTTGCTGTAAATGGCAATATTTCATTCTTTTTTATGGCTGAATAATATTCCATTATATATATACCACATCTTCTCAAACCAATCCTCTGTTGATGGGTAACTGTTTTTTTTTTTCTGTGTCTTGGCTGTTTTAAATAGTGCTGCTATGAACATGGGGTGCACGTATCTTTTCAAATTAGAGTTTTTATCTTTTCTGTATATATAATCAGGAATGGGATTGCTGGATCATATAGTAGCTTTACTTTTAGTTTTTAAAGGAATCTCCATACTGTTTTCAACAGTGGCTGCACCAATTTACATTCCCACGAACAATATAAGAGGGTTCCCTTTTCTCCACACCCTCTCCAACATTTACTATTTGTAGATTTTGATGATAGCCATTTTGACTAGTGTGAGATGATACCTCATTGTGGTTTTGATTTGCATTTCTCTAATAATTAGCAATGTTGAGCATCTTTTCATGTCCCTGATGTCCAACTGTATGTCTTCTTTGGAGAAATGTCTGTTTAAGTCTTCTGCCCATTTCTTGATTGAGTTGTTTGTTCTTTTAATATTGAGTTATATGAACTGTTTGTGTATTTTGGAAATTAATCCATTGTTGGTTGCATTATTTGCAAATATTTTCTTCAATTCCATAGGTTGTCTTTTCATTTTCTTTATGATTTTCATTGCTGTGCAAAAGAGTTTAAGTTTTATTAGGTACAACTTATTTTTGCTTTTTTCCCTTTTGCATTGGGAGACTGATGTAAGAAAATGTTCCTATGATTTATGTCCAAGAATGTTTTCCCTATGTTCTCCTCTAGGAGTTGTATGGTGTCATGTCTTATATTTAGGTCTTTAAACCATTTTGAGTTTATTTTTGTATATGGTGTTAGGCAGTGTTCTAATTTCATTGATTTATATTAAACTGTCCAACTTTCCCAGCACCACTTGTTGAAGAGACTGTCTTTTCTCCATTGTATGTTCTTGCCTCCTTTGTCATAGATTAATTGACCATAGGTGTGTGGGTTTATTGCTGGGCTCTCTATTCTGTTCCACTGAGCTATATGTCTGTTTTTGTGCCAATACCACAATGTTTGGATTCCTGTAGCTTTTTAGTATAGTCTGAATTCTGGAAGGGCTATACCTCCAGCTCTATTCATTTTCCTCAGGATTACTGTGCCAATTCTGTTTTTCTGTAGTTCCATACAAATTTTAGGATTATTTTCTCTAGCTCTGTGAAAAATGTCACATGGGTACTTTGAGAAAGATTGCATTAAATTTGTAGATTGCTTTGGGTAGTATGGCCATTTTAAAAATATTAATTCTTCTAATCTAAGAGCATGGGTTATATTTCCATTTCTTTGAATCCTCTTCAATTTCCTTTATGAATGTTTTATAGTTTTCACCTCCTAGGTTTAGATTATTCTTAAAGATTTTTGATGTGACTTTAAATGGTATTCTTTATTGTTAGTGTAAAGAAATGCAACAGATTTCTGTATATTAATCTTGTCTCCTGCTAACTTTCTTAATTCTTTTGTTAGTTCTAATAGATTTTGTGTGGAGACTATAGGGTTCTCTCTCTATATAGATGATCATTTCATCTGCAAATAGTGACAGTTTTACCTCTTCTTTTCCAAGTTAGATACTTTTTATTTCCTTTTCTTGTCCGATTGTGGTGGCTAGAAATTCCAAAACTATGTTGAATAGAATTGGTGAGAGTCAGCGTCCTTGTCTTATTCCTGAATTTAGCTTGAAGGCTTTCCGCTTTTCACCATTGAGTATTGCATTGGCTGTGAGTTTGTTATAAATGGTTTTTAATATGTTGAGAAACATTCTCCCTATACCCACTTTTGTGAGTTTTTATCATGAATGGATGTTGAATTTTGTCACATGCTTTCTCTGCCTCTATTGAGATGATCATGTGTTTTTTGTCTTTCCTTTTGTTAATATGGGGTATCACACTGATTGATTTGCAAATGTTGAATCATCTGGAATGATTATGGTGCATGATCCTTTTTAGGCACTGTTGTATTTGGTTTGCTAGTATTTTGTTAAGGATTTTTGCCTGAATATTCATCAAAGACATTGGCCTGTAATTTTCTTTTTCTTTTTTGTAGTGTCTGGTTTTGGTATCAGGGTGATGGTGGCTTCATAGAATGAATTTGGGAGTGTTCCATCCTCTTAAATTTTTTTGGAATTGTTTTAGAGGGATAGGTATAATCTCTTCTTTGTATGTTTGATAGAATTCCCCAGTGAAGTCCTCTGTTCCCCGACTTTTGTTTGAAGGGAGTTTTTAAAATTACAAATTCTATTCTACTTTTAGTGATTAGTCTATTCATATTGTCTGTTTCTTTTTGAATCACTCTTGGCAAGCTGTATGTTTCTAGAAACTTGTTCATTTCCTCCAGGTTGTCCACCTTTTTGGTACATAACTTTTCATAGTATTCTCTTATAATGTTTTTTATGTCTGTGTTATCAGATATTTCTCCTCTTTTATTCCTTATTTTATGTATTTGGGTCCTCTTTCTTTTCTTCTTGGTGAGCCTGTCTAGAATTTGTTGATTTTGTTTATCTTAAAAAACAAAAAACAAAAAACCCCCAAAACAGCTCTTGGTTTTATTGACCTTTTCTGTTATTTAAAAAAATCTATTTTATTTATTTACCCTCCAGTCTTCATTATTTCGTTCCTTCTGCTGACCATTGGTTTTGTTTGTTCTTCTTTTTTGAAATTCTTTTAGGTGGTAAGTTAGGTTGTTTATTTGATTATTCCTGTTTCTTGAGGAGGTCCTGTATTGCTATGAACTTGCCTCTTAGAACTGCTTCTGCTGCATCCCATAAATTTTGTAAGGTTGTGTTTTCATTTTTGTTTGTCTTTAGGTATTTTCTGATTTCTTCTTGATTTCATATTTGACCCATTGGTTATTTTAGTAGCATGTTCATTTTCCTCATGTTTGTTCTGTTTCTGTTTTTCTTTCTGTGTTTAATTTCTAGATTCACACTGCTGTTTTCATAAAGATGCTTGAAATTATCTCCATCCTCTTAAATTTATGAGGCTTGTTTTGTTACCTAGTATATGGTCTACCTTAGAGAACATTCCATGCACACTTGAAAAGAATGTGTATTTTGATGTTTTGCTTTGTTTTGTTTTTTGGATATTGTGTCTTGTAGATATAAATTAAGTTCAACTGGTCTACTGTGTCATTTAGGACCTCTGGTGCCTTATTGAATTTTCTGTCTAAATGATATTTCCATTGATGTCAGTGGTTATTAAAGGCCCCTACTATGGTTGTATTACTATCCCTTTCTCCCTTTATGTCCCTTAGTATTTATTTTATATATTTAGGTGCTCCAATATAGGGTGCATAAATTTAACAAGTGTAATATTGTCTTCTTGTATTGATCCCTTTATAATTTATGATGTCTTTCTTTTTCTTTCTTTATGGCATTTGTTTAAAAAACTTACAACCAAGAATACTCTAACAAGCAAGGTTCTCATTCACATTCGATGGAGAAATCAAAAGCATTACAGACAAGCAAAAGCTAAGAGGATTCAGCACCACCAAAGCACTATACAACAATTGCTAAAGGAACCTCTCTAGGCAAGAAAGACAAGAGAACAGAACAAAAGAGGTAAGGAAGAAAAAAGGCCTACAAAAACAAACCCAAAACAATTAGGAAAATGGCAATAGGAACATACATATTGATAATTACCTCAAATGTAAATAAATTAAATGCTCCAACCAAGAGACATAGACTGGCTGAATGGATACAAAAACAAGAGTTATATGTATGCTATCTACAAGAGACCCACATCAGACCTAGTGACATATATAGACTGAAAGTGAGGGGATGGAAAAAATATTCCAGGCAAATGGAAACCAAAAGAAAGCTGGGGTATCAATACCCATATCAGACAAAATAGACTTTAAAAAGAGGCTGTTGCAAGAGACAAGGAAGGACACTACATAATGATCAAGGGATCAATCCAAGGAGAAGATATAATATTTGTATATATTTATGCACCCAACATAGCAGAATATCAATATATAAAGCAAATACTAACAACCATAAAAAGGGAAATCAACAGTAACACAATAATAGTGGGGGGCTTTAACACCCTACTTACACCAATGGACAGATTATGCAGACAGAAAATTAATCAGGAAACACATGCCTTAAACGACACATTAGACCAGATAGACTTAATTGATATTTATAGGACATTTCATCCAAAAGCAGCAGAATACACTTTCTTCTCAAGTGCATGTGGAACATTCTGCAGGATAGACCACACCTTGGGTCACAAATGAAGCCTTGGTAAATTTAAGAAAATTGAAATTGTACCAAACATCTTTTCCAACCACAATGATATGAGATTAAAAATCAATTACAGAAAAAAATCTTTAAAAACCACAAACACATGGAGGCTAAACAATATGCTACTAAATAACCAATGGATCACTGAAGAAATCAAAGAGGAAATCAAAAAATACCTGGAAACAAATGACAATGGAAACATGATGACCCAAAACCTATGTGATGCAACAAAAGCAGTTCTAAGAGGGAAGTTAATAGCAATACAACCCTACTTCAAGAAACGAGAAAAATCGCAAATAAACAATCTGATCTTACACCTAAAGCAATTAGAGAAAGAAGAACAAACGAAACTCAAACTTAGAAGGAAAGAAATCATAAAGATCAGAGCAGAAATAAATGAAATAGAGAGAAAGAAAATAGCAAAGATCAATGAAACTAAAAGCTAGTTCTTTGAGAATATAAACAAAATTGATAAAATTTTATCCAGACTCACCAAGAAAAAAGGGAGATAATTTAAATCAATAAAATTGGAAATAAAAAGGGAGAAGTTACTGGCACCACAGAAATACAAAGGATCATAACATACTACTACAAGCAACTATATGTCTATAAAATGGACAACCTGAAAGAAATGGACAAATTCTTAGAAAGGTAAAACCTTCCAAGACTGAACCAGGAAGAAATAGGAAGTATGAACAGACCAATCACAAGTAATGAAATTGAAACTGTGATTAAAAATATTCCAACAAACCAAAGTCCAGGACCAGATGGCTTCACAGGTGAATTCTATCAAACATTTAGAGAAGAAACACTTATCCTTCCCAAACTCTTCCAAAAATTGCAGAGGAAGGAACATTCCCCAGCTCATTCTATCAGGCCAATATTACCCTGATACCAAAACCAGACAAAGATATCACAAAAAAAGAAAATTACAGGCCAGTATCACTGATGAACATAGATGCAAAAATCCTCAAAAAAATACAAGCAAACAGAATCCAACAACACATTAAAAGAATCATACATCCTGATCAAGTGGGATTTATCCCAGAGATGCAAGGATTCTTCAATATATGCAAAACAATCAATGTGATACACCATATTAACAAACTGATGAATAAAACCCATATGATCATCTCAATAGATTCAGAAAAAGCTTTTGACAAAATTCAACAACGATTTATGATAAAAACTCTCCAGAAAGTGAGCATAGAGGGAACCTATCTCAACATAATAAAGGCCATATGTGACAAACCCATAGCAAACATCATTCTCAATGGTGAAAAGCTGAAAGCATTTCCTCTAAGACCAAGAACAAGACAAGGATGTCCACTCTCACCATTATTATTCATCATAGTTTTGGAAGTCCTAGCCATGGAAATCAGAGAAGAAAAATAAATAGAAGGAATCCAAACTGGAAAAGAAGTAAAAATGTCACTGCTTGCAGATGACATGATACTATACATGGAAAATCCTAAAGATGCCACCAGAAAACTTCTAGAGCTAATCAATGAATTTGGTAAAGTTGCAGGTTACAAAATTGATACACAAAAATCTCTTGCATCCCTATACACTAACAATGCAAGATCAAAAAGAGAAATTAAGAAAACAATCCCATTTACCATTACAGCAAAAAGAATAAAATACCTAGGAATAAACCTACCTAAGGAGACAAAAGACCTGTCCTCAGAAAACTATAAGATACTGATGAAAGAAATCAAAGATGGCACAAACAGATGGAGATATATAAGATATTCTTGGATTGGAAGAGTCAATATTGTTAAAATGACTATACTACTCAAAGCAATCTACAGATTCAGTGCAATTCCTTGTAAATTACCAAGGGCATTTTTCACAGAATTAGAACAAAAAAGTTTACAGTTTGTATGGAAACACAAAAGAGCACAAATAGCCAAAGCAATCTTGAGAAAGAAAAACAGATCTGGAGGAATCCAGCTCCCTGTCTTCAGACTATACTACAAAGCTACAGTAATCACGACAGTATGGTATTGGTGCAAAAACAGTAATATAGATCAAGGGAATAGGATATAAAGCCAAGAGATAAACCCATGAACCTATGGTCACCTAATCTATAACAAAGGAGGCAAGAAAAAACAATGAAGAAAAGACAGTCTCTTCAATAAATGGTGCTGGGAAAACTGAACAGCTACATGTAAAAGAATGAAATTAGAACACTCCATAACACCATACAGAAAAATAAACTCAAAATGGATTAAATACCTGAATGAAAGGCTGGACACTATAAAAGTCTTAGAGGAAAACATAGGCAGAACACTCTTTGAGATAAATTGCTGTATGACCTTTTTTCATCTACCTCTTAGAGTAATGAAAATAAAAAGAAAAATAAACAAATGGGATCTAATTTAACATAAAACTTTTGCATAGCAAAGGAAACTTAAAAAAAAAAAAAAACGAAAAGACAACCCACAGAATGGGAGAAAAATTTTGCAAATGAAACAACTGACAAGAGATTAATCTCCAAAATATACAAACAGGTCATAGAGTTCAATATCAAAAAAACAAATAACCCAAACAAAAAATGGGCAGAAGATCTAAATAGACATTTCTCTAAAGAAGACATACAAATGGCCAAAATGCCCATTAAAAAAGATGCTCAACATCAGTAATTATTAGAGAAATGCAAATCAAAACTATAATGAGGTATCAACTCACACCATTCAGAATGGCCATCATCAAAAAATCTACAAACAATAAATGCTGGAGAAGATGTGGAGAAAATATAAGCCTCCTACACTGTTGGTGGGAATGTAAATTGGTACAGCCACTATGAGAACAGTACGGAGATTCCTTAAAAAACTAAAAATAGGGCTTCCCTGGTGGCGCAGTGGTTGGGAGTCCACCTGCCGATGCAGGGGATGCGGGTTCATGCCCCGGTCCGGGAGGATCCCGTGTGCCGTGGAGCGGCTGGGCCCGTGAGCCATGGCCTCTGAGCCTGTGCGTCCGGAGCCTGTGCTCCACAGCGGGAGAGGTCACAACAGTGAGAGGCCCGCGTACCGCAAAAAAAAAAAAAAACTAAAAATAAAACTACCATATGACCCAGCAATCCCACTCCTGAACATATACCCAGAGAATACCATAATTCAAAAAGATACATGCACCCCAATATTCATTGAAGCAGTATTTACAATAGCCATGACATGGAAGCAACCTAAATGTCTTTCAAAAGAGGACTGGATAAAGAAGATGTGGTACATATATGCAATGGAATATTACTCAGCCATTAAAAATAATAAAATAATGTAGCAACATGGATAGACCTGGAGATTATCACACTAAGTGAAGTAAGTCAGAGAAAGACAAATATTATATTACATCACTTATATGCAGAATAAAAAAAATGATACAAATGAACTTATTTACAAAACAGGAACAGACTCACAGATTTAGAGAATGAATTTTTGGTTGTCAAGGGGGAAAGGTAGCAGGGAGGGATATTTAAGGAGTTTGGGATTGACATGTACACACTGCTTTATTTAAAAAATAATAATAATAAATTATCAGAAGTAGTGTTCAAAGCATTACTAATAAAATGCTAAAAGAACTTGCAAAAAGAACAGTTGAACACTTTAGAATTTCACTAGAAACTAGAAAATATTTTAAAAAACAGTCAGGACTGAAGAATATAATAACTGAAATTAAAAATTCACTAGAAAAAAATAACAGAAGACTAGGTGATACAGAAAAATGCATAAGTGATCTGCAAGGTAGAATAATGGATATCACCCAATCAGGACAGCAAAAGGAAAAACAATTTAAAAAATTAAGGTAGTTTAAGGGACCTTTGAGACAATATCAAATGTTCTAACATTCACATTATAGGGATTCCAGAAGGGGAAAAGAGAGAGAAAGTGTCAAAAATGACGTTGATGAAATTGCAGCTGAAAACTTCCCAAATGTGAAGAAGGAAACAGATATCCAGGTGCAGAAAGCACAGAGAGTCCTAAACAAGATGAATGCAAAGAGACCCATACCCAGACATTTCATAATGAAAATGGCAAAAATTAAACACAAAGAGAGAATTCTAAATGCAGCAAGAGGGGGATTGATCAAGGTGGAGGAGTAAGAGGACATCGAGCTCATCTTCCCCATGAACACAGCAAAAATTCAACTATACATGAAACAAGTCACACAGAAAGCTAGCTGAAAACTGGCAGAAAGACTCGTATACAACCAAGGCTGTTAGAAAGATCCACATGTAATGTGGTAGGAAGGAAAGAAAAGTGATTGGGTCAGGATCTGTGCCCCTGGAAGGGGCCTCAGAAGGAAGGGGAGAATGCACAGGCAGACACCAGCCCTTGGAAATGAGCCATGAGAGCCATAGATTGGGCACCCAAATCCTGGACCCCTGAGCGGGGGAGATGAGCTCACTTGGTTGGTTGGAGGAATGATTGGACTAACAGGAGGGCTGTGGGAAGCCTGGACTTCACTAGTGATAAGCACGTGTGTATGTTGGCTTGCCTCTGAGGCAGGATGGAGAGAAGACTGATCTAATGATTGCCAGATTTCCATGGCCTTCTCTGCATGCATCCCAGCCTGAGCCCAGCAAATGCTTTGGCCTGCTTACTTCTTGCCACAGTGCCACACTGGATCTAGGGTTGCCATGACCAGGAAGAAGACTTGGCTGTAGAATGCAGAGGATACTGATTCCCAGAGGAGAGCCTGGGTAGAGTGGTGGTAGCTATTGTTAGTGCTTACTCAAGCAGTGCATCAGATGTAGCCCAAAACTCTGACAGTGGCCACTCTACCACACCTCATGCCCTGTATATGCTGAGAATCCCCACAGGGCTCCCACCTGCCCTGCATTATGATTCCACAACTGAGTGGGTGCAGCAGAAGCTAGGGACTAAATCAGCTGTGAGGGACAAAAGGGACTTCCATCCAATGCTGTGTCTGAGCCAAGCAAGGAAAACAATTGTGGGTGCCTCCACAGGCAGTAAAATGGAGATAGCTTCATCCTCTGTCTGTAGCTGACATGAGTCTAGAGCTTGCACAGAGTCACATTGCTTCAGCACTCTGCCACTCTGGGGCAAGGACCCCAATCCTACGAGAAGGGAAAACACACACTTAAACAGAGACAGCTCAGGCCTGACCCTCAGGGTTTCTGCTCCAGCAACATGGGATTAGACCCCACCTCTGATAGGGCCATGATGGCTACTGAGAAGAGGGGAAGTTCCACCTCACACCCAGCTCCATCTCTAGCTTCTCCATCTCCAGCCCCACCAAAGTGATAGCTGCCAGCACACCCTGGGGAAAGAAATGACTTGTATCCACATCAAATCCAGCTCTCCAAGCAAAGGCATTGGGCACACACATTCTGTACAGGGCACTCCCACATAAGAACACCCCTTCAAGAAAGTAATAGGTAACTGTTTCACCTAAATTAATAGAGACAGAGAAATTTAAGCAAAATGAAAAGGCAGAGGAACTGCTCTCAATCAAAAGAGCAAGAGAATATACCTGCAGAAAATGAATAATGAAACAGAAATAAACAATTTGACAAATAAAGAATTCAAAGCATTGGTAACAAAAATGTTAAGTAAATTTGGGAAGACTATAGATGAACACAGTAAAAATTTTAACAAGTAGAAAACATTTAAAAAGCGCCATTAAGAAATGAAGATTTAAATAAGTGAAATAAAAAACACACTAGAAGGAATGAATAGCAAATTAAGTGATGCATAAGAACACATAAGTGATATGGAAGGTAGAATACTGGAAATCACCCAATCAGAACAGCAAAAAGAAAAACAAATTTAAAAATAAAAGCAGTATAAGATATCTGGGATAACATTAAGCATACCAACGTTCACATTATAGGGGTCTCAGAAGAAGAGAGAGAGAAGGGGATTGAAGATGTATTTGAGTAAATTATGGCTGAAAACTTCCCAAACTTAAAGATGGAAACAGATATACAAGTACAGGAAGCACAGAGGGTACCAAACTAGATTAACCCAAACAGATCTACACCAAGACATACCATATTTTTACAAATAACAAAAGTTAAAGACAGAATTATACAGGAATCAATAGAAAAACAAAGTCATATACAAGGGAACATCCATAAGACTATCAGCTAATTTCTCTGCAGAAACTTTGTAGGCAAGAAGAAAATGGTATAATATATTCAAAGGGTTGAAAGGGAAAAAAACCCCTGCAACCTATGATACTCTACCCAGCAAGATTATCATTCAGAATCAGAGAGATAAAGAACTTCTCAGACAAGAAAAAACTAAAAGAGTTCATCAATACTAAACCTACCATAAAAGAAATGTTAAAGGGTCTTCTCTAAGTGGAAAAGAAGTAAGAATCTATGGTAAAGGGAAAATCCCACCAGGAAAGGCAAATATATAGTAAGGATTGAAGATCAACCAATTAAGGAAGCCAGTACAAAGATTAAAAAGACAACATATTATAAAAGCAACTATAACTACATAAACAGTTAAGAGATAAACATGAAGATGTAAAATATGATGTCAAAAAAACCAAAACATTGGGGAGGGAAGAAAAAAATGCGGATTTTTTAGAATGTGTTTGAACTTAAACGACTATGAGTTTAAAAGAGTAGATATAGTTATAGATCAACATATATGACCCCCATGCTAACCACAAATCAGAAACCTATGTAGAGACCCAAAAAATAAAAATAAGGGAATACAATAATACTACTTTTAAAAAAATCATCAAACCACAAGGGAAGAAAAACAGAAGAAGAAATGAACAGAGAAGAACTACAAAAACAATCAGAAAACAAATAATAAGATGGGAATAAGTACATAACTATCAATAATTACTTCAGATGTCAATGGACTAAATGCTCCAATAAAAAATATGGTGACTGAATACCAAAACAAGACCCATGTGTATGTTACTTACAAGAGACTCACTTCAGAGTTAAACACACACACAGAAGGAAACTGAGGGGTTGGAAAAAGATATTTCATACAAATGAAATAAATATGAAAGTAGAGGTAACAATACTCAAAGACAAAATAGACTTTAAAACAAAGGCCATAACCAAAGACAAACAAAGGCATTATATAATGATAAAGGAATCAATACAAGAAGATGATATTTTGTTAACATATAAGAGCCCAATATGGGAGCACCTAAATACATAAAACAAAATGACAATAATTCAATAATAGTAGGGGACTTTAACACTCTACTTATAGCAATTGACAGACCATTTGTACAGAAAATCAATAAGGCAACAGTGGTCTTAAATGACACAATAGTCCAGTTGGACTTAATAGATATCTATAGGACATTTGATCACAAAACAGCAAAATATACATTTTTTTCAAGTGCACATGGAACATTCTCCAGGATAGATCACATGCTAGGCCACAAAAGAAGCCTCAATAAATTTAAGAGGATAGAAATAATATCATGTACTTTTTCCCAACAACAATGGTATAAAACTAGAAATCAATTACAAGAAGAAAAATGGGAAAAGCACGAACACATGGAGACCAAACAACAGGCTTCTACAAAAACCAATGGTTCAATGAAGAAATCAAGGAGGAAATCAGAAAATACCTCCAGGTGGATGAAAATGGAAACACAAGTTTCCAAAATCTATGGGATGCAGCAAAAGCAGTTCTAAGAGGGAAGTTTTGTCAATACAGGCCTACCAGAAGAAACAAGAAAAATCTCAAAAAAACAATCTAAACTTCCATCTAAAAGAATTAGAAAAAGATGAACAAAGAAAGCCCAAAGTCAGCAGAAGAAAGGAAATCATAAAGATCAGCGAGGAAATAAATAACATGGAGATCAAACAAAAACAAAACAATAGAAATGGTCAATGAAACTAAGACCTAGTTTTTTTGAGAAGATAAACAAAATTGATCAATCTTTATGCAGGCTCATCAAAAAGAAAAGAGAGAGGATACAAATAAAGAAAACAAATGAAAGAGGAGGAAATAACAATGAATTACACAGAGATAAAAAAATTAAAAGAGAAAACTATCAATAGTTATATGTCAACAAAATGGAAAACCTAGAAGAAATGGACAAATTTCTAGAAACATACAACCTTCCAAAACTGAACTAGAAAGCAATAGACAACCTAGTCAGAATGATCACTAGTAGTGAAATTAAATTTGTTACCAAAAAAACAAAAATATTTCCCAGCAAACAAAATTTCAAGGTCTGTTGAATTCAAAGGGAAATTCTACCAAACATTTAAAGAAGAGTTAGAGTTTCCCTGGTGGTGCAGTGGTTAAGAATCTGCCTGCCAACATAGGGGGCATAGGTTCGAACCCTGGTCCGGGAAGATCCCACATGCCACAGAGCAACTAAGCCCATGCATCACAACTACTCAGCCTGCACTCTAGAGCCTGCGAGCCACAACTCCTAAGCCCATGTGCTGCAACTACTGAAGCCCATGTGCCTAGAGCCCATGCTCTGCAACAAGAGAAGCCACTGCAATGAGAAGCCCGTGCACCACAACGAAGAGTAGCTCCTGCTTGCTGCAATTAGAGAAAGCCCTCATGCAATCAATGAAGACCCAATGCAGCCAACAATAAAATAAGTAAAATAAATTTTTAAAAAATAAAGAAGAGCTAATACCTATTCTTCTCAAACCATACAAAGAAATTATAGAGGATGGAGTATTCTCAAATTCATTATACGAGGCCACCATTACCCTGATACCAAAACCAGAAAAAGAAACTATAAAATCAAAATTATGCACCAATATCTCTGATGAATATAGATGTAAAAATCCTGAACAAAATATTAGCAAACGGAATCCAACAGTACATAAAAAGGATCTATGGTTAAGTGGGACTTATTCCAGGGTTGCAAGAATGGTTCAATATTTGCAAATCAATCAAAACAGATTAACAAAAAGAAGAATAAAAATCATGAGATAATCTCAATAAGCACTGAAGAAGTGCTTGACAAAATTCAGCATGTTTATAATAAAAACTCTCAAAAAGTGAGCATAGAGGGAATATACCTCACCATAATAAAGGCAAGCCTACAGTTAACATCAT
The DNA here is from genome assembly GCF_005190385.1 of Monodon monoceros. Taxonomy (NCBI): domain Eukaryota; kingdom Metazoa; phylum Chordata; class Mammalia; order Artiodactyla; family Monodontidae; genus Monodon; species Monodon monoceros. The sequence continues at coordinate 48,478,462 of NW_021703779.1, read as the reverse complement.
ACTCAATGATGAAAAGATGAAAGCTTTTTCTCTAATAGAGTGGTCCCCAACCTTTTTGGCACCAGGGACCAGTTTCATGGAAGACAACTTTTCCATGGACTGGGGTGGCGGAGATGGTTTCGGGATGATTCAAGTGCATTACATTTATTGTGCACTTTATTTCTATTATTATAACATTGTAATATATAATGAAATAATTATACAGCTCACCATAATGCAGAATCAGTAGGAGCCCTGAGCTTGTTTTCACTTGCCACTCATTGATAGGGTTTTGATATGAGTCTGCAAGCAATTGATTTATTATGGTCTCTGTGCAGTCAAACCATTCTGCTAATGATAATCTGTATTTGCAGCCACTCCCCAGCACTAGCATCATTTCCTCAGCTCTACCTCAGATCATCAGGCATTAGATTCTCATAAGGAGTGTGCAACCTAGATCCCTTGTATGCACAGTTCACAGTAGGGTTCGTGCTCTTATGAGACTCTAAGGCCACCACTGATGTGACAGGAGAAGGAGCTCAGGCAATAATGCAAGTGATGGGGAGCAGCTGTAAATACAGATGAAGCTTCACTCGCTTGCCCACTGCTCGCCTCCTGCTGTGCAGTTTGGTTCCTAACAGGCCACAGACAAGTACCAGTCAGTGGCCCGGGGGTGGGGACCCCTGCTCTAATACAAAGAACAAGACTAGGATGCCCATTATTGCCACTTTTGCTCAACATAGTATTGGAAATTCATGTTAGAGAAGTTAAACAAGAAAAAGAAGTAAAAGGCATCCAAATTGGAAGGGAGGAAGTAAAACTGTCACTATTTGCAGATGACATAGAAAACCTGAGGTTTATACCAAAAAGCTATTAGAACTGATAAATGATTTCAGTAAAGTTACAGGATACAAGATTAATATACAGAAATCTGTAGATTTTCTATATACTAATAATGAACTAGAAGAAATATAAATTAAGGAAACCATCCCATTTACAATCACATCAAAAAGAATAAAATACCTAGGAATAAACTTAACCAAGGAGATGAAAGACCTATACTCTAAAACTATAAAACATTGATAAAGAAATTTGAAAATAATACAAAAAAAGGAAATATATTCCATGTTCTTGGATTTGAAGAATTAATATTGTTAAAATATCCATACCACCCAAAACAATCTACAGATTTAATGCAATCCCTATCCAAATACCCATGACATTTTTCACCGATCTAGAACTAGTAATCCTAAAATTTATATGGAACCACAAAAGACCCTGAATAGCAAAAGCAATCATCAGAAAAAAAGAACAAAACTGAAAGTGTCATGCTCTCTGACTTTAGACTATACTACAAAGCTACAGTAATCCAAACAGATTGGTACTGGAACAAAAACAGACACATATATCAGTGGAACAGAACAGAGAGCCCAGAAATTAACCCATATACATATAGCCAATTAATCCATGACAAAAGGCACAAAAATGTACAATGAGGAAAAGACAGTCTTTTCAGTAAGTGGTGCTGGGAAAACTGGACAGCTACATATAAAAGAATGAAATAAAGCATTTTCTAACACCATATAAAAAATAAAATCAAAATATATTAAAGACCTAAATTTAATACCATAAACCATAAAATGTCTAGAAGAAAGCATATGGGGGACACTCTTTGACACAATTTGTAGCAATATTTTTTTGGATCTGTCTCCCCAGGCAAAGGAAACAAAACAAAAATAAATAGATGGGACCTAATTAAACGTAGCAGCTTTTGCACAGCCAAGGAAACCATCTACAAAATGAAAAGGCAACGTACTGAATGGGAGAAAATATCTTGAAACAGTATGTCCAATAAGGTGTAAAATCATATATATATATATATATATATATATAATGAAAACTTCATATAAAAAAAGAAGAACCTAATGAAAAAATGGGTAGAAGACCTGCAGACACATTTTTCTAAAGACATATACATGGCCAACAGGCACATGAAAAAAATGCTCAACATCACTAAACATCAGGGAAATGCAAATCAAAACCACAAAGAGGTATCACCTCACACCCTTCAGAATGGCTAATATCAAAATGTCTGCAAATAACAAATGTTGGATAAAATGTGGAGAAAAAGAAACCCTAGTACACTTTTGGTGGGAATGTAAATTGGTGTAACCATTATGGAAAACAATATGGAGGTTTCTCAAAAAACATAAATAGAACTACCATATGATCCAAGCAATTCCACTTCTGGGTATATATCTGAAGAAAATGAAAATGCTAGTTTGAAAAGACTAGTATTTTCAACGTTGGAATAGCACCCCAATGTTCATAGCAGCATTATTTACAATAACCAAAATATGGAAGCAACTTAAGTGTCCATCCACAGAAGAATGGATAGAGAAGTGTATATATATACTCAATGGAATATTACTAGGCATAAAAAAGAATGAAATTCTGCCATTTGCAGCAGCTTGGACGGCCCTAAAGAGTATTATGTTTAGTGAAATAAGTCAAACAGAGAAAGACAAATATTTTATGATATCACTTACATATGGAATCTAAAAATAATATAAATGAGTGTATATGCAAAATAGAAACAGACTCACACGTGTAGAACACAAACTTGTGGCTACCAAAGCAGAAAGGGAAGCGGGGAAGGGGTAAATTAGGAGAATGAGATGAAGAGATATAAACTACTATGTATAAAATAGATAAGCAACAAGGATATATTGTATAGCACAGGAAATTATAGCCTTTATCTTGTAATAATTTATAATGGAGTATAATCTGCAAAAATACTAAATCACTATGCTTTATACCTGAAAATGATATAATATTGTAAATCAACTATACGTCAATAAAAAAAGATGTGGTACACACACACACACACCACACACACACAAACACACACACACAGTGGAATATTACTCAGCCATAAAAAAATTAAAATCTTGCCATATGAAACAAAGTGGATGGACCTGGACAGTATTATGCTTAGTGAAATAAGTCAGACAGAGAAAGACAAGTATAAGTTTTCACTTACATGTAGAATCTAAAAGAAGAAAACAAATGAATAAATATAACAAAACAGAAAGAGAATCACAGATATAGAGAATAAACTAGTGGTTACCAACGGGAAGAGGAATGGTGGGTACAAATTTCAGTTCTGCAAGATAAATAAGTCCTAGAAGTCTAATGTACAACAATGTGAGTGTAGTTAACAATATTGTATACTTGAAATTTGCTAAGAGGGTGTATCTTAGGTGTTCTCATGAGACACACACACATACACACAAGGTAACTTTGTGAGGTGATGGACGGGATAATCAGTTTGTGATGAATATTTCAGAATGTATACATATCAAATCACCCATTTTTACATCTTAAATATGCACAATTTTAATTTTCAACTATAAAGTTGGAGGAGAAAAAGAATAAATTAAGACAAAAAGCCTAACTGTGTGGAAGTGAGACTGGAATTGAAAGGATACAAATAATAGCTCACATATATTGAGAGTTTACTATATGTCAGACAGTATTCTAAGTGTTTAAGCTATTAATATTCCCAGATAAAGAAACTGAGGCAAAGAAAGGTGAAGTAACTTTCAGCTAATGAGTGATAGGCTGGGATGTCAAATTCAGGCAGTGTAGTTTCACAGTGTATGCTCTTGGCTATTATGTTTACATCCTCAATAAATGAGCTATTTGAAGAAAGAAATAATAGAAGTTTAGAAACACATAACTGGGGGCACAGAGAATGTTAAGAATCAATCATTAATTTTGAGCCTGAGTGAATGGGTGATGCTGTTATTAAAAACTGGGGCTTAACTGTATGTTAAATGGAAATTGTTGTATCTGTACTTTCTGCTTTGCATGATTGTAAGCTCAAAGGAGATGAAGGGCTGCATTGCATACTAGAGGTGGTATCCAGATAAGCTAGAGCCTCATGGCTCTCTGCTGAGAATATCTACCAGAGACAAGGATATCACTCTCTGGAACCCCTCGCAATGAACCCCAATCTTTAGAGTGCAATAAAGCAGGCATTTCTTCAGCTGTCTCAGTTCCAAAGAACCTGTGGAATACCAGTAATAGAAAAAAGTATACCCAGGTTGCATACCAAGGTTGGGTTCTATACAAACTCTAATACAGTATATGTTTACAAGAAAAGAGGCCCCCTTCCTAGTCCAGGGTGTCCAAATCTCACTTCTGAGCTGGAGATGATTGGGGATGAGAAGTCTTCAAGGAGAGGGTACAAACTGATGACTAAAAAGCTATTTCTGGCCCATAGGCAGGTTTCTTTGAATCTATGGTGTTATAAAATTTGTTTAATTACATGACAACATTCAAAATCTAGGATGTTTCACATAAAAATCATGATTCTTGGGCTTCCCTGGTGGTGCAGTGGTTGAGAGTCCGCCTGCCGATGCAGGGGACGCGGGTTCGTGCCCCGGTCCGGGAAGATCCCACGTGTCATGGAGCGGCTGGGCCCATGAGCCATGGCCGCTGACCCTGCGCGTCCGGAGCCTGTGCTCCACAACGGGAGAGACCACAACATTGAGAGGCCCACGTACCACAAAAAAAAAAAAAATCATGATTCATTTTAATTTGGGAGATTTGGTAATACTTATTTGGAGTTGAGTGATAGTTCTCCTTCAGATGGGGCAATTTGCTCACTCCCTCAGCACCCCCCTCAGCCCCCAGGTCTGCTTTACTTATTCTTTCTAATGTCCACCTTTCATTTCTAATGAGAACAAAGATATGTTATAGGTTGGTAAATGATGCTGAGCTCCAAAAGCCTGCTTTAATTTCACTGTACTTTTCAATACTCAGTAAAACTTGTGGGGCTCTGGTAGTAAGGGAGGGAGTCTTATCTGCCTTAATCTTCTTATAAATGTTATGACTTCCCAATTAGAAAGACCTACAGGTGCTCAATGGGAATGATAACTATTCAGAAGACACCAGGTTTAGTGTTTTCTTAGGCTGGTTTCATGAAAGCTACCGTAGAGTAGAAACAAGACATAGGGGTAAAAGCCATGAATGGAACCTGTGCCCATGAGTATAACTAGATCAACCTTTGTTTCAAGACTTTCTTCTCTTCCTGTCTCTCAGAGACTGTGTGTGTGTGTGTGTGTGTGTGTGTGTGTGTTGGGGGTAGAGTGGAGGTGGGCAGACCTGTATGGATTCTTCGGTGGGCCTTCAGGTGAGAGCTTTTGGTGTACACTTTGCTGCATCCCGCAAAGTCACACTGGTGAATCCGTCTTCTCTTCAAGTCAAGGGACTCTTCTCCCTGCATTTGGCTCATTGCTGCTGGCCTGAGCAAAGAAAGAGAGATAAGGCCAAATAGTGATTTTAAAGTGGAGGCTAAATAAATGGACTTACATATAATGGGATCACCTCATACATGCATTTAATTTATGCAAATTTAATACCAGCCCCCCCCAATAATTGAAATAGCTCAAGCAATTCCCTCAACTAAGCCATTCTGCTCAGTAAATGCAGGTCCCAGAAGGTGGTAATGTTTCTTTGGGTGGTTTCTGTTCCCAAGCAATATGAGCATTTCACTCTAATAAGTTTCATTCTTAGGTTTAAAGAAATGTATTTTTCATCCAACGTGGTTGCTAAAACACAAGCCAATGATAAGTTTGCTTTAAACTTACAGAGAGAAACAGAATGCAACTGTACTTTATAGGAAATTTGTATATTTTCCAAGGGTAAAAATTGATGATCTACAATTAAAACATTACTGTGTCATAACACCCATGTCCATGCACATGTGTGCATACAAGCTCATACCTTCGCTGAAAAGGCAGTTTACTTATATTTTGTTGTCCTCGAATTCTTACTATTGTGTCTGAGAATTTGTTCCACTTTTACCACAGACACACACATATATACACAGAGACAGACCTGAAGTAAAGATAAAAGTACTTACTCTTGTACCTGAATACCCTGTAAAGCTGAGGATCCACTCTCAATTGCACTCTCCTCACTGTCACTTGGGATCTCCAGTGGAGACATGGAGGTGGGGTCAACTTTAACTAAAAGCAAAGAAAAGGAGCAGTGTGGGCTACAAATATATGAACCTCTAATCATTTTCAGGATTCCCAGTTTGGCCCACAATGAAAAGTAGCAGCAAGATAGAGAAATAAAGAAAAAGCAAAGATGGAAGAAGTATATTTGTATGGAAGGAAAAGAAGAGCATTTAAAATTTTAGCAGAGCAGGATAAAGAAATTCCTTTGAGGGAAGGGTAGTGTGGAGCATTGTCACTAGAATGAGCTTCTCTAGGATAGTGAGCAAGATAAGATAGTGGGTTTCTCTAGGATAAGGTCTGGGTATGATTCAACTCCCTATCTCCAGGACCCAAGACAGTGTCTGTTGAAGTCAGGTTCAATTTGTATTTGTTGAATCAAACTCTAAATAGTTCCCTGGCTGTCCTCAGATCAATGCCTAGGCTCATGCTAGAGATGAGAACATCCCCTTTGGCTTTTGTGTTCCTTAATGGAAACGAGTCATTGAGATGAGACACATAATGCATGTCTAGCAGGTGCTTGATACATGTTAACGTCCTTCCCTTCCACCTATGTTGGCAGAAGCCCTTAAATCTTTATTGTCAACCAGTGGTGTTCCTGACGCCTAACAAAACTCAGTTACATGGTCAGACACCTAGATCTAGTGAAAGCTTCAAAATTTCTATATAGAAGAAACTTAAACGTGGCAATAAAGTTGGGGATGGGGAGTATTTGGCTAGAGCAGTCACCTCCATACATTGTGTATCATTCACTAAAACGTTTTAAGCATATATCTGTGTCTGTGTCTCTGCATGCGTATGTTGTGTGTTTATGATATAAATGTACTAGCATCCTAAAATTTTGTGTACATTATGAAAAATAAACAAAATATCATGTAAAGGGTGAGACAATACAAATAGAAGTTTTGATGCTTTCTTTTTGTGCTCCAAATACTTTGTGCAATACCCCCTTTGCCCCCCACGAAGGTGTAAGCATACCATTTGGAGACCACTGTGCTAATGGTCTTAGCTTGAAACTACATTGAACACCTTACAATTTATTCCATTTATTTAAAATGGTTCTGATGGGGCTTCCCTGGTGGCGCAGTGGTTGAGAGTCCGCCTGCTGATGCAGGGGACGCGGGTTCGTGCCACGGTCCGGGAAGATCCCACATGCCGCAGAGCGGCTGGGCCCGTGAGCCATGGCCGCTGAGCCTGCGTGTCCGGAGTCTGTGTTCTGCAACGGGAGAGGCCACAACAGTGGGGCCTGCATACCGCAAAAAAAACAAAAAACAAAACAAAACAAAAATGGTTCTGATGGACTGATGGATATTATGATGGGGGGGAATTCAAAGCCCATCAAACCATCCCTTGGTGTTACCACTGCCTTGATATCAGTAAATTCTCACACAAAGAATTTTATTTTCCCATCTCCTGTTTTGTTTGGCTCTCTCCCTATATGAAAATTTATAATTGTATTTTAAATAAACCCCTCAGGGGATCTCAAAAACAAGATTGTTATGAATACTTATCATTACCACAACTAACCACTAATCGATAACGGCATTTTTATTCAAAAGAACACAGCGGAGTCTCAGCAGCTTGATGCTTAGTATGTCATTCTCCTACGTTTAGTGATGGAAAGATCACAAGACATTAAATTTCAAAGGTAGAAAACTCTTAGAAAGTTTTTTTTTTACACTGAGCTGAAATCTGGTTCCTAGTTATTTCCACCCGCATATCTCCCCTTTGGTCTTTTTAATTCATGCTAAACAGTTATCATCTCCTTTCTGACATGGGTTTTAGTCCTCTCATCATCTTAATCTTTCTCCTCTGATTATACTCCAATTTCCCAACATCCTTCCTAAAACTGAACATCCAAAACTGCTTGTAATTCTACAGATGTGGTGAAGGTAAATATCTTGAACCACTTCAAGAAGCCATATAATTTTCTTCCATCATTCTCCATTACAAACTAGATATGTCTCTAGGAGGGGAACTGGGTGGCTGGGGGATAGTGGTGAAAGGGAGATAAACATACCTTTCTGAATTCTGAACTTATTTTAAAAATAAATAAAAGGTAAGATTACAGCATATGAACTCTCTCCTGGAAAAATTTTCAAGTTTGTTCATCACATTATTTTTTACAAGACAACTACTATCTACCACTGTCCTCTCTGGAGATGCACAAAGAAAAATAAGATGGAGTCTTGTCCTCGAGAAATTTACAATTCAGTTGGGAAGAATGCCCATACACTTGTGATACAGACATGTAAAAAATAACGTGGAAGGTGATAGATGCTAAATGAGGTGGAACACAGGAAAGATGGCAAAATTTCAAAGAAGACTATTTTACCTGTAGGGAAGAGAAAAGGTACAGTGCTGGGAGAGGCTGGGAGATAAGGCTGGCTATGTATGTAGGGCTAGAAACATTCTCAACTTTTCTACCAAAGCATTCTTAATGGCATAGAAGACTAAACACATCCTCCTGGAAAGTCCCAGTGTAGTTGCTTTAGTAGTTTAAAACTATTTTTGAAGGTCATGTTTTAAAATATTATTCAAATATTATATTTTCTCTTTAATAAAATCATATTTTAAAAATATAAAATGTTTTAAATTACTTACTGTCAAATAATATAGAGGTTCCAGGAAGATACATAGTATTTCACTCAAAGATATGTATACCCCAGTTTGAGAAACATGGGCTAAATGAAAAATATTCTTTGTACATTTGTAAGCATTGAAGAGACATGATAAAAACAGTATTTATGAAAAATTGCTCTTAAAGCTGTATGCAAGAATAATTGGAAAAGAAATAGGAGATACAATATTCAAAAAGGGAATAGATGAAGGAAGGTAAAGTCCAGCAAAGGGGCAGATTGATGCTCACCTGATCCAGCATTTTTGCCATCTCCTCCAATGAGTGGGACTGTAATGGCTGCAGGGCTCCCATCTGCAGGCAAAGTAGTATACACCATGGGCAGTGACTGCACCATCACTGGGATGGCCTTCAGGCTACCCATCTTATTTGGCAGATTGACTGAGGGCATGCTGTGAATCACATGTAAGATCTGCTGACCACCAGTGCCCTGAGAGGAGGCCAGGATAGAGCCTGGGGTCAGAACAGTAGGGATGTTTGCTGAAGTGCCTGTGTCTGATGTTGAAGTGGATACTACAAGTGTCTGGGAAGCAGACTGTGGCTTGGGAGGACGTATTGGAGCTTGCAGCATACTGGCAGGCTGAAGAGGAGACTTTGGCTTGTGAAAGGAGAGGTCAACTGGTTCCACCTGGGGCAGGTTGAAATCATTAGCCAGAAGTTCTTCTGGGGGCTCAATCTTGATGTCATTTAACAGTGCTGGGTTCTCCATGGGGTTGGCATCCAGGAGTGGTGGAGATGTCATATTACCTCTGTCTGCTGCCTTAAGGGAATCTCTAATTTTAACAGGGCCAGTGACCTAAAATAAATACATAAACAAATGAGAGGTGCAAACAGTGAGTGTTAGTACCCTGAAGAAGAGAGATGGGAGCAATGAAAGAAAGAAATCTCTATTCTGTTGTCATGGACAGAATATACAGGGAGTTGAGAAAAATGAGGCAAGAGGAAAAAGTAAAACAAGAGTAAAGAGGAAAAAAGAGGGAAACTTTATTGAGTACCAGCATCAGGCACTGTATAAGGCAATTAATACAAATTGTTTCATTTAAACTTTACAATAATTCTGCAAGATTAATTAGAATCAACACATCTGAGTACCCACTATTAGTACTGTGTTAAGCCCAGTGAGGGCACAAATGAATAAGGTATAGCCACGAAGTACATACTAACATACCAACTACAATGATAGAATAATATGAGTAGCTTATAAGTCATACCATAATAAGTGATGCAGTAGATATGCAAGCAAGGTATTTTAGAAAAAGAAAAGGGAATGATTCATTCTGTCTAGAAGATCAGGGAAGGTTTCAAGGAGGAAGTGATATTTCAGATGAGTCTTAGAGAATTAATAGAAGTTCTGTAAGAAGAGAAAGGGTAAAAAAAAATTTCCACCTACAGAGACATACCAACAGACAATATGCTTAGGTAATAATGATGCAGTACAGTCAGTTTTATTAAATGAAAAATATATCTGTGCAACTTTTAAATTTAAAAATACCAATTAAGGGACTTCCCTGGTGGTCCAGTGGTTAAGACTCTGTGCTTCCAATGCAGGGGCCGCAGGTTTGATTCCTGGTCAGGGAACTAAGATCCCACATGCAGCGTGGCCAAAAAATAAATACTAATTAAATGATCACTTTATAGGTAATATATAAAATAACATAAAACCTCAACCTAATTACAATTTTTCTGAGTTGAATGAATTCAAAGATCAAGGATATCCCCAATTAAAAAATGGGTAGACGGGAACAGTCACCAACAGGAAGACATTGGAACTCACCAAAAAAGATATCCCACATCCAAAGACAAAGGAGAAACCCCAGTGAGACAGTAGGAGGGGCACAATCACAATAAAATCAAATCCAATAGTTTCTTGATGGGTGACTAACAAACCAGAGAACATTTATACCACAGAAGTCCACCCACTGGAATGGAGGTTCTGAGCCCATGTCAGGCTTCCCAACCTGGGGGTCTGGCAAGAGGAGGAGGAATTCTTAGAGAATCAGACTTTGAAGGCTAGTGGGATTTGATTGCAGAACTTTGACAGGACTGGGGGAAAGAGAGACTCCACTTTTGGAGGGCACACACAGGGTGGTGTGTGCATTGTGACCCAAACAAGGGAGCAGTGATGCCATGGGAGAGAGAACCAGACCTGCCTGTTGGTGCTAGAGGCAGGGGGTGGCTGTGTCTCACCGTGAGGACAAGGACACTGGCAGCAGAAGTTCTGGGAAATACTCCTTGGTGTGAGCCCTCACAGGGTCCGCCATTAGCCCCAACAAAGAGTCCGGGTAGGCTCCAGTGTTTGGTCGCCTCAGGCCAAACAACCAACAGGGAGGGAATCTAGCCCCACCCATCAGCAGACAAGTAGAATAACGTTTTACTGAGCTCTGCCTACCAGAGCAACAGACAGCTCTACCCACCACCAGTCCCTTCCATCAGGAAATTTGCACAAGCCTCTTAGATAGCCTCACCCACCAGAGAGCAGACAGTGGAAGCAAAAAGAACTACAGTCCTACAGCCCGTGGAACAAAACCCACATTCACAGGAAGATAGACAAAATGAAAAGGCAGAGGACTATGTACCAGATGAAGAAACAATATAAAACCCCAGAAAAACAACTCAATGAAGTAGAGATAGGCAACCTTCCAGAAAAAGAATTCAGAATAATGATAGAGAAGATGATCCAGGACTGTGGAAAAAGAATGGAGGCAAAGATAGACAAGACGCAAGAAATGTTTAACAAAGAACTAGAAGAATTAAAGAACAAACAGAGATGAAAAATGCAATAACTGAAATGAAAAATACACTAGAAGGAATCAATAGCAGGATAACTGAGGCAGAAGAACGGATAATTGATGTGGAAGAGAGAATGGTGGAATTCACTGCTGAGGAACAGAATAAAGAATAAAGAATGAAAAGAAATGAAGACAGCCTAAGAGACTTCTGGGACAATATAAAATGCAACAGCATTTGCATTATAGGGATCCCAGAAGGAGAAGAGAGAGAGAAGGAACTGAGAAAATATTTGAAGAGATTATAGTCGAAAACTTCCCTAATGTGGGAAGGAAATAGGCACCCAAGTCCAGGAAGTGCACAGAGTCCCATACAGGATAAACCCAAGGAGAAACAAGCTGAGACACATAGTAATCAAATTGGCAAAAATTAAAGACAAAGAAAAATTATTGAAAGCAGAAAGGGAAAAATGACAAATAACATACAAGGGAACTCCCATAAGGTTAACATACAAGGGAATTCCCATAAGGTTAACAGCTGATTTCTCAGAGGAAACTCTCCAAGCCAGAGGGAATGGCATGACATACTTAAAGTGATGAAGGGGAAGAACCTACAACCAAGATTACTCTACCTGGCAAGGACCTCATTCAGATTTGATGGAGAAATCAAAAGCTTTACAGACAAGCAAAAACTAAGAGAATTCAGCACCACCAAACCATCTCTACAGCAAATGTTAAAGGAACTTCTCTAAGTGGGAAAGACAAGAGAAGAAAAGGATCTATAAAAACAAACCCAAAACAATTAAGAAAATGGTAATAGGAACATACATATCAATAATTACCTTAAACGTGAATGGATTAAATGCTCCAACCAAAAGACACAGGCTCATTGAATGGTTACAAAAACAAGACCCATATATATACTGTCTACCAGAGACCCACTTCAGACTGAGCGACACATACAGACTGAAAGTGAGGGGATGGAAAAAGATATTCCATGTAAATATCAACAGAAACCTGGAAGCAATTCTCATATCAGACAAAATAGACTTTAAAGTAAAGAATGTTACAAGAGAAAAAGAAAGACACTACATAATCATCAAGGGAGCAATCCAAGAAAATATAACAAATATAAATATATATGCACCTAATATAGGAGCACATCAATACATAAGGCAACTGCTAACAGCTATAAAAGAGGAAATCAACAATAACACAGTAATAGTGGGTGACTTTAACGCCTAACTAACACCAATGGACAGATCACCCAAACAGAAAATTAATAAGGAAACATAAGATTTAAATGACACATAGACCCGCTAGATTTAGTTGATATTAATAGGACATTCCATCCAAAAACAGCAGATTACATTTTCTTCTCAAGTGCACACAGAACATTCTCCAGGATATATCACATCTTGGGTTACAAATGAAACCACAGTAAATTTAAGAAAATTGAAATCATATCAAGCATCTGTTCTAACCACAATGCTATGAGATTAGAAATCAGTTACAGGGGAAAAAACCATAAAAAACACAAACACATGGAGTCTAAACAATATGTTACTAAATAACCAAGAGATCACTGAAGAAATCAAAAAGGAAATAAAAAAATAACTAGAGACAACTGGCAACACAAGCACAATGATCCAAAACCTATGGGATGCAGAAAAAGCAGTTCTAAGAGGGAAGATTATAGCAATACAAGCCTACCTCAAGAAACATCTCAAATAAACAACCTAAACTTAAACCTAAAGGAACTAGAGAAAGAAGAACAAACAAAACGCAAAGTTAGCAGAAGGAAAGAAATCATAAGGATCAGAGAGAAATAAATGAAATAGAAACAAAGAAAACAATATCAAAGATCAATAAAACTAAAAGCTGGTTCTTTGAGAAGATAAACCAATTGATAAACCATTAGTCAGACTCATCAAGAAAAAGAGGAAGAGGCTTTAAATCAATAAAATTAGAAATGAAAATAGGAGAAGTTACAACAGACACCACAGAGATACAAAGCATCCTAAGAGACTACTACAAGTAAATCTATGCTAATAAAATGGACAACCAGGAAGAAATGGACAAATTATTAGAAAGGTATAACCTTCCAAGACTGAACTAGGAAGAAATAGAAAATATGAATAGACCAATGACAAGTAATGAAATTGAACCTGTGATTAAAAATTTTCCAAAATATAAAACTCCAGGACCAGATGGCTTCACAGGTGAATTCTATCAAACACTTAGAGGAGACTTAACACCCTTCCTTCTCAAACTCATCCAAAAAGTTGCAGAGGAAGGAAAACTCCCAAACTGATTCTATGAAGCCACCATCACCCTGATACAAAAACCAGACAAAGATACTAAAAAAAAAGAAAATTACAGACCAATATCACTGATGAATGTACATGCAAATATCCTCAACAAAATACTAGTAAACAGAATCCAACAGCACATTAAAAGGATGATACACCATGATCAAGTGAGATTTATCCCAGGGATGCAAGGATTCTTCAATATACACAAATCAATCAATGTGATACACCATATTAACAAACTGAAGAAGAAAAACCATATGATTATCTCAATAGATGCAGAAAAAGCTTTTGACAAAATTCAACACCCATTTATGATAAAAACTCTCCAGAAAGTGGGCATAGAGGGAAATTACCTCTACAAATAAAGGCCATATACGACAAACCCACAGCAAAGTTCATTCTCAATGGTGAAAACCTGAAAGCATTTCCTCTAAGCTCAGGAATAAGACAAGGATGTCCACTCTCACCACTATTATTCAACATAGTTTTGGAAGTCCTAGCCACGGCAACCAGAGAAGAAAAAGAAATAAAAGGAATACAAATTGGAAAAGAAGAAGTAAAACTGTCACTCTTTGCAGATGACATGATACTATACATAGAGAATCCTAAAGATGCCACCAGAAAACTAATAGAAGTAATCAATGAATTTGGTAAAGTTTCAGGATACAAAATTAATGAACAGAAGTCTCTTGCATTGCTATACATTAATGGTGAAAAATCTGAAAGAGAAATTAAGGAAACACTCCCATTTATCATTGCAACAAAAAGAATAAAATACCTAAGAATAAACCTACCTAGGAAGAAAAAAGACCTGCATGCAGAAAATTATGACACTGATGAAAGAAATTAAAGATGATACAAAGAGATGGAGTGATATACAACGTTCTTGGATTGGAAGAATCAATACTGTGAAAATGACTATACTACCCACAGCAATCTATAGATTCCATGCAATCCCTATCAAATTACCAATGGCATTTTTTACAGAATTAGAACAAAAAAACCTTAAAATATTTATGGAGACACAATAGACCCCAAACAGCCAAAGAAGTCTTGAGGGAAAAAAAAACAGAGCTGGAGGAATCAGACTCCCTGACTTCAGACTATACTACAAAGCTACAGTAATCAAGACAATATGGTACTGGCAAAAAAACAGAAACATAGATCAATGGAACAGGATAGAAAGCCCAGAGATAAACCCATGCACCTATAGTCAACTAATCTATGACAAAGGAGTTAAAGATATACAATGGAGAAAAGACAGTCTCTTCAATAAGTGATGCTAGGAAAACTGTACAGCTACATGTAAAAGAATGATATTAGAACACTCCCTAACACCATACACAAAAATTAACTGAAAATGGATTCGAGACCTAAATGTAAGACCGGACACTATAAAACTCTTAGAGGATAACATTGGAGGAACACTCTTTGATATAAATCACAGCAAGATCTTTTTTGATCTATGTCCTAGAGTAATGGAAATAAAACCAAACATAAACAGATGGGACCTAATGAAACTTAAAATCTGTTGCAAAGCAAAGGAAACTACAAACAAGATGAAAAGATAACCCTTAGAATGGGAGAAAATATTTGCCAATGAATCAACAGACAAAGGATTAATCTCCAAAATATATGAACAGCTCATGCAGCTCAATATTAAGAAAAACAGAGAACCCAATCCAAAAATGGGCAGAATACCTAAATAGACATTTCTCCAAAGAAGACATACAGATGGCCAAGAAGCACATGACAAGCTGCTCAACATCACTAATTATTAGAGAAATGCAAATCAAAACTACAATGAGGTATCACCTCACACCAGTTAGAATGGGCATCATGAGAAAATCTACAAACAACAAATGCTGGAGAGGGTGTGGAGAAAAGGGAACCCTCTTGCACTGTTGGTAGGAATGTAAATTCATACAGCCACTATGGAGAACTGTATGAAGGTTCCTTAAAGAACTAAAAATTGAATTTTCGTATAACCCAGCAATCCCACTTCTGGGCATATACCCAGAGAAAACCATAATTCAAAAAGTCACATGCACCCCAATGTTCATTGCAGCACTATTTACAATAGGCAGGCCATGGAAACAACCTAAATGCCCATCGACAGATGAATGGATAAAGAAGATGTGGTACATATATACAAGGGAATATTACTCAGCCATATAAAGGAAAGAAATTGGGTCATTTGTAGAGACATGGATGAATCTAGAGACTGTCATACAGAGTGAAGTAAGTCAGAAAGAGCAAAACAAATATCGTATATTAACGCATATATGTGGAACCTAGAAAAATGGTACAGATGAACCGTGTTGCAGAGCAGAAATTGAGACACAGATGTAGAGGACAAATGTATGGACACCAAGGGGGGAAATCGGCAGGTGGGGTGGTGGTGCTGTGATGAATTGGGAGATTGGGATTGACATGTATTCACTGATGTGTATGAAATGGATAACTAATAAGAACCTGCTGTGTAAAAAAATAAAATTAAATTAAATTAAAAAATTTAAAAAAATTGGGTAGAAGATGAATAGACATTTTCCAAAGAAGACATACAGATGGCCAACAAGCATATGAAAAGATGTTCAACGTTGTTAATTTTCAGAGAAATGCAGATCAAAACAACAAAGAGATATCACCTCACACCTGTCAGAATGGCTATCATCAAAAAGTCTACAAATAACAAATGTTGGAGAGGATGTGGAGTAAAAGGAACCCTTCTGCACTGTTGCGAATATCAACTGGTGTAGCCACTATGGAAAACAGTATGGAGATTCCTCAAAAAGTTAAAAATACAACTATCATATGCTCCAGCAATTCCACTCCTGGATATGCATCAGGAAAAACAACAACAACAACAAAAAAAAACACTAATTCAAAAAGATACATGCACCACAATATTCACAGCAGCACTATTCGTAACAGTCAAATATGGAAGCAACCCATGTCCATCAATAGACGAATAGATAAAGAAGATGTGGTATATATATATATATATATATATATATATATGTATATATATATATATATATACACATACATACACACACATATACACACAATGGAATATTACTCAGCCATAAAAAATGAAATTCTTCCTTTTGCAGCAACTTGGATGGTCCTGGAGAATATTATGCTTAGTGAAATAAGTCAGACAGAAAGATACTGTATGATATCACTTATATAAGGAATCTAATATATAATACAGGGAATTCTCTGGTTGTCCAGTGGTTAGTACCCAGCACTTTCACTGCAGGTTCAATCGCTGGTCGGGGAAATAAGATCTTGCATGCTGCATGGCACAGCCAAAAAAATAATAATAATAATACTATCAAATGTATATGCAAAACAGAAACAGATTTATAGATATAGAAAACAAACTAGTGGCTACCAAAGGGGAGTAGACAAATTAGGGGTAGGGGATTAAGAGATAAAAACTACTATGTATAAAATAGATAAGCAACAAGGATATATTGTATAGCACAGGGAATTATAGCTATTATCTTGTAATAACTTCTAATGGAGTATAATATGTAAAAATGCTGAATCACTATGCTGTACACCTGAAACTAATATAATATTGTAAGTCAACTATACTTCAATTAATAAAAAAATGGTCAAGGATATTGTGGACTGTTTACTGCCGTTGCCAAGCAATATCTGGACCTTGAAGATGGCTTTGGAGATAGTAGTGCTACTTAGCCAGTAAACAAGCAAGACTCCATTCTCTATCAGGATCATACTGAGCTGTAGGAGTTCTGAATTATGAGAGATGTTCAGGAATGCAGCCCTTACACAAAATATGACTATGCTTTATTTTTGGAATATGAGAGAAGGTGAATTTCAAGGAAAGGCTGGGTGAGATAAAAGATAATTGTTTTGAGGAGGGGAGTGACATGGGCAGAGCTATTTCTGTGATATTTAACTAGCTCCTTAATGAAGGATAGATTAAAGAAGGAATAAGACAGGATTTAAAGAGGTCAAAATGGAAGCATAAGGAAAAATCTTGGTAAGACATTTATGAGACAATTGGATAAATTTGAATATTAACTGCATATTGGATGATATTAAAGAATTATTGGTAATTTTTAAAGTACTCAATCCATAATATCATTATCCACAATATCATTATCAAGTGGTATTATGGTTATGATTTTAAAATTTTAGATGAAAGATAATATGGGCCTAAACTCAGAGAATGATGACGGGCAAGAGTAGGCAGTGTTCTCTTGTTCTGACTTTCTTTAAAATACCCTCAGAGCATGCTGAGCATGAATAAACGCACCAAGAAGTACCCACATTTTACTCACAGAATTTAGCCAGACAGCCATCTGCTTTCTCCCTCTGCTATGCTATGATATTTTTGGTTTCTCGATTTACAAGACCTCATCCCAACTCACGCCTTGTTTGTGGTCCACATATTGCTTCAATCTGCCCCTCTAAGACATGTCTTCTGTGATTTGTCTCACTGTTTGACATACTTCTAATGTAATCCATCCTTCATGGGTGGATTCACTCCATCCAGGTAAGGTGAGCAGTAGAATTCTGTTGGTGGGGAGGGGGAGGATGTGGAGAAGTTGTCAAGAATGGCTGTGCTGAGCTTAAAAATTCCTTCTCCTCTGAATCCCTCATATAAACTTAAGCTCCTATTTTTCCCATATTTCCTACTTGTCCCTTCACTTAACTAGCTCCTTTCCCAGATTAAAGAGGCAGACTCCCAGGAATGTCTGGGATAACAGAGATTATCCTGAAAACACTGAGAAATAGAGTTACAACAGAAAGCATAAGAAGAGGTTCGGTTGGGAATTCCCTGGTGGTCCAGTGTTTAGGACTTGGGGCTTTCACTGCTGTGGCCTGGCTTCAATCCCTGGTCAGGGAACTAAGATCCAGCAAGCAGTAGGGCATGGCCAAAAAAACAAAACAAAACAAAAAACAAAAACAAAAGAAGAGGTTAGGTATAATATTGTTTTTCTAGAAGTATATAGACTGTGGGTGCAGATATAGAAATAAACAGTCTGCCAGTATACATTAAGGAAAGATCTAGTTAAATTTTCAGGGACTTTCTGGACTCTCGGCTTTAGTCCCAGAAACCTAAGGAAGCTGAAGTTCTGAATGTTAAATATAAAATGGAGATTACTTTGGCAACCTCACTATCTTTTGCTAAATAGAGGCCATCTCCTAGACCTTGAGTGTTGCCCAGAATAATGTCATGGGTTCAAGGCCTTGTGATTAGCTAGTACTCAATCCACAGTTATTCATTATATTGACAAACATATTATTCAGGAAAATCCAAAATGGAAACTGACTGATGAAAGTATAGAACTTGAAGAACATATAGGCTATTCTTATTGCCTTGACAAGATAAGATGTTGCAGGGTCCTGCTTCAGCAAACCATCATGAGTTGTCCTTCTGTAGACCAAGTCTGCCCTGTGATCTAACAAAAACCCTGTCCACAATAGGGCTTCAGTCATTACTCTTCTTCTGCCATCATCACAGGACTTTATATTTTTTTATTTTTTTTAACATCTTTATTGGAGTACAATTGCTTTACAATGGTGTGTTAGTTTCTGCTTTATAACAAAGTGAATCAGTTATACATATATATATGTTCCCATATCTCTTCCCTCTTGCGTCTTGCTCCCTCCCACCTGCCCTATCCCACCCCTCTAGGTGGTCACAAAGCACTGAGCTGATCTCCCTGTGCTATGCGGCTGCTTCCCACTAGCTATCTATTTTACGTTTGGTAGTGTATATATGTCCATGCCACTCTCTCACTTTGTCACAGCTTACCCTTCCCCCTCCCCATATCCTCAAGTCCATTCTCTAGTAGGTCTGTGTCTTTATTCCTGTCTTAGCCCTAGGTTCTTCATGACCTTTTTTTTTTCTTAGATTCCATATATATGTGTTAGCATACAGTATTTGTTTTTCTCTTTCTGACTTACTTCACACTGTATGACAGACTCTAGGTCCACATGACTTTAAAAGAAATGTTGGAAGACCAGTTGTTTGGGTTGTATTGTTTTAATGGTAACTTCCTCAAATCATATCATCACATATTTCCTTCTGTCCATGTCACTTTCAAGTGTACCTGTTATGCCTAAGTGAATCCAGCCTGTAGCAAAGGATTCTCCGGCTTGTGAATACTGTATTCTGCATGTATGCTCCCTCAAGAGAACAGACTGTGCTTGAAAGCGGCTCTCAAGGTTTACCTTACCGTTTCTTGCTTTGTGACATGAAAACATAATAGGATAAGCATTCCATATCTACATATTACTATAGTGAATGATTTTTGTGTGCACTGAGATTTCTCTTTCAATACGGTCAAAGTAATTTTAATAAGAATTTCAATATACTGTCTGAATTCTTTCATATTTTGAATATAGCTATCCTTATGGCTAAAGAAAAAACACAGACTATCTGGTTTACCTTCTCCTTGTACATAGCATACTATACTTGAAGGTTCTGAAAAAGATATAACATAAGAAGTGAGTATGTTTTCAGCCCTAGACTTTCAGAGATTTTTAAGAATTCTCACTAAGATGACTCAAGATGGCTCCCCATTCCACTTTTCATTGAATACAATTACCACAGCTTTGAAAGCTCATCTGAGGATTGATCTAAAGCTGTGTCATCAGATTTTTCTCTTTAAATCAACTCTTTTAATTTGCAGTATTGTGTGATGACTTCAGGTTTCAAGTGTTCTGTAGTCAGTCAGTACAGAACTCTCTCTCCCTCTTCAAATAAAGAGAATTCTTTACCCATTAGATATTTTAAAACTTCAGGCTGCAGCTTTCAAAGATTTCTGAGTATATGAAGGAGCTTAGGTATGGGAAAAATACAGAAACTTGGGGGTAATTTGCAGAGAAGTTTTAATTTCCACAGTCCTTCCTCTCAAATGTCCAGAATTCTAATCAGACTTTAAGGCAATGTGAGTTGACAAAAAAGAGTTATTTATTGATATATCACCACAGAGGTTGGATAAAGGCACCTACTGCCTTCAATTCTAGAAAGAAACCCAGAGAAAAGGTGGTTAATTTCACAATTACCTAAGCTCTTGAGCATTTGATGAAGATAGGTAGAAAGGCCTTGGGAGGTGGAGGGTCAGGGAAATCCATTGCTTAAAACAGCTCTGATTTAGAGCTTGAAATTGGGAAGGCAAGGCTAGAAAGAAAATGAAAGAATAAAATACTCCAGACAGCACAGCAGGTGGAAAGGAGAGGAAGGAGTATTGTGATGGTAATAAGATAAAGCTCAGAGGGCTTCCCTGGTGGCACAGTGGTTAAGAATCCACCTGCCAAGGTAGGGGACGCAGGTTTGAGCCCTGGTCCAGGAAGATTCCACATGCCACGGAGCAACTAAGCCCGTGTGCCACAACTACCAAGCTTGTGCTCTAGAGCCCGCAAGACACAACTACTGAGCCTACGTACCACAACTACTGAAGCCCATGCGCCTAGAGCCCATGCTCCACAACAAGAGAAGCCACCGCAATGAGAAGCCCGTCGTCCGCAACGAAGAGTAGCCCCCGCTCGCCGAGAAAAGCCTGCGCACAGCAACGAAGACCCAACACAGCCAAAAAAAAAAAAAAAAGATAAAGCTCAGGCTCCTCCCAAATAGAAAGAGGAAAGCTGCTCTTGTACACAGGTCTCTTCTAGCTTTGCTCTGGGTTTAGACTAATCATTTTCATGCCCAGGTACACATGTATGCACATATATGTGCACATTCATTGTTTAAATAAAAAGTCACTTTAACCCTCTGAATCTCCAGTCCTTCTCCAATAAGGACATCATGTGTTTGGGTATTAGAGAAAGGAGAGGTGGATGGAGTTGGATATTATTAGAAAGTTAGACCTCATCTAAACCTAGAGGGAATTCAAATTTTACTTCCCACCATCACAGTAGCATCAGGAAATGAAACACTGTAAGACAAAAGAATTAATCAATTTGTACAAACTAATGAAGTAGGCAATCCTAAGGGACTGGGAAAAAGTATCAAGCATAGTAGCAGCTACATCCAGGCAAAATGAGGTCAGAAATGCATATATGTAGGTATATACATATGTATGCATGTATGCATATGTGTATTAGGTATTTGATAATAAGATGAAACATTTTTTCTTCCTTAGAACATCTAAGATTGTTTTTGGTTGGTGCATAGATAAATTATTTTATTTAAATAGTTATATATTTATTTATTACATATTAGAAAAGTATATACATAACACATTGTAGTGGGCTGAATGGTTCCCCCAAAAGATATATTCATGCCCTAATCCCCAGATTAGGGGATTCTCCTTGATTATTCGGGCAGGCCCTAAATTCAATAACAAATAACCTTATAAAAGACACACAACTACAAATAGAACTACCATATGACCCAGCAATCCCACTATTGGGCATATACCCTGAGAAAACCATAATTCAAAAAGAGTCATGTACCAAAATGTTCATTGCAGCTCTATTTACAATAGCCAGGAGATGGAAACAACCTAAGTGTCCATCATCGGATGAATGGATAAAGAAGATGTGGCACATATATACAATGGAATATTACTCAGCCATAAAAAGAAACGAAATTGACCTATTTGTAATGAGGTGGATGGACCTAGAGTCTGTCATACAGAGTGAAGTAAGTCAGAAAGTGAAAGACGAATACCATATGCTAAAACATATATGTGGAATTTAAGAAAAAAAATTGTCATGAAGAACCTAGGGGTAAGACAGGAATAAAGACACAGACCTACTAGAGAATGGACTTGAGGATATGGGGAGGGGGAAGGGTAAGCTGTGACAAAGTGAGAGAGTGGCATGGACATATATACACTACCAAACGTAAAATAGATAGCTAGTGGGAAGCAGCCGCACAGCACAGGGAGATCAGCTCAGTGCTTTGTGACCACCTAGAGGGGTGGGATAGGGAGGGTGGGAGGGAGCTAGACGCAAGAGGGAAGAGATATGGGAACATATGTATATGTATAACTGATTCACTTTGTTATAAAGCAGAAACTAACACACCATTGTAAAGCAATTATACTCCAATAAAGATGTAAAAAAAAAAAAAGACACACAGAGGAGACACACATAGAATCTCAGAGAAGAAATCAATATGAAGAAGCACGCAGACATTGGAGTGCTGAGGCCACAAGTCAAAGAACATCTGCATCCACCAGAAGGTGGAAAAGGCAAGGAACAGATTCTTCCCTAGAGCCTTGGGATGGTTTGAGGCACTCAAAACACCTTGATTTTGAACCTCTGGCCTCTAGAACTGTAAATTTCTGTTGTTTTTAGCCACCCAATTTGCAGTAATTTGTTGTGGCAGCCCTAGGAAACTAATACCCCACATCAAACCCAAAATTCTCCAGACTGCTTAGGACAAAACTAATATAGGTATTTATTTATTTTTACTGATCTAATTTTTTAAGTAAATAATATTGATGATAAGGATATGGCAGAAATTGTGAAAGTGGTACACAAGTAACTGAAGTTTGGGAGACAAAGAATATCACTGTGTAAATGAGATATTTACATGAAGCTCTTGACAATTAGAAAACAAGTAATAAACAGAGGCACATGAGTGACTGATACAGATAATTTAGCATTCCAGGAGTTCAGGGCACTAGAGATTAGTGAGAGTTGGGGTTATCAATGAAAGTTTTTTATGGAAGAGATGAAATTAGAATTTGGGTCCTACAGAAAGTGTGCGATATGGTAAATTAAACAGGCTGAATGAAACACATTCCAGAAAGAAAGAATGGTATGGGAAAATGTGGCACTGAGAACCATTGAGAAATGAATGACCCATTTATGTAATATTATAGAAACATTGTTAATTTTCCTGGGTATATTAGTATTGATGTAATTATGTAGGAGAATGTCATTATTTGTAAGTGATGCATGATGAATTATTTAGGCTTGAAGTTTCTTGATGCAAGTTACTTTCAAAGGTAATAAGTGAAAAAGAGAGAGAGAGAGGGAGAGAATCACAGGGAGAGAGGCAGAGAAAGAGAGAGAATATATTCAACTATGTGAAAATATGTGCCAAAATGTTAACAATATTAAGTTGGAGGGGGGAAGATATGTATGATACAATATGAACCTTAAATATGCTCATACATTTTTTCCAAGAAATCCTACTTCTGGGAAATAATCAGAAACCATAAACAAAGGGCAGGTGACAAGCAAGTACTCATTCATTATATGGTATGGTGATGTAGGAATTCAAAGAAGTGAGAGCAGGATGTGTGTACTGAGCTAGACACCCATCCACCAATCCTACCTCATGACATAAACACATCATGTAATGAACCAAACTAGGAGGCTTTTGCCCACTAAGATGTTGCCAGCATTGTACTGTTATAGAACACAAGCTCTGGGCCTGGGACATGGTTAGTGTTTTCTATTCATGTACCACAAGTACCCTAGCTTTACTAAAAACAAGATATCTTGGAAATGGCAAGAAACAAACAAAACAAAAAATGCTTAGATCATCTACTATCCAGAATTTTCTATACATTGCACTAATTTCAAAGTGACCTCAAATTTTGGAACCTTACTCTACTTAACACATGGAAAAACATTTTTTGAATTGTATTTAGGTGTACTGAGATTTCAAAATAAGATAGCTATGCATGCTTGACAACATTTCACTGAATTTTTTTATTACAAGTTTAATCGATTTTTATCCAACACTTATACTCAGCTTCCTCTTAGTATTTACTACAACAAAGCACCCGCAACCAGCAGAAGTTTTGCAATAATTAGCAACTTTTGATGTGCTAATAGTTCCTAAATGGCAACAGCTACAAGTAAGGTAAATAAGACATTGCGTTGGATTTAATGTCATTAAAACAGTATAAGGGCATCTCATCCATATGCACATGTAACAAACAAATTCAATTGTACACCAAAGGCAAAGCACTTAATGATTAAAAACATTTTTTTTCTAAAATATGACCCCTAAATGTCAGCCAGATACTTTATCTGGTGACTTAAGTAAAGAAACAGATCAGTACTGGATACACAAAACTGTATGCTCAATTTTACAGGCAATTTAAGGGATTTTCAAGGATAATTTTGACTGTATTTGGTTTTCACTTATGCAATAACATTAGAACTCAACCCTGAGCAAGATGGGACTTCAACATCTAACACAGAGTGCTTAGCTGTAAAAACCAGGTAATCTGTTTTGAATCCTTGTTCAGGAATGACCAAGGTCACAACTTTCTTATCTGTAAAATGGGAACATTAAGAATACATATCTGTGATGGTTAATTTTATGTGTCAACTTGGCTGGGCCAGGTGCCCAGATATTTGGTCAAACATTATTCTGAATGTTTCTGTGAAGAAGTTTTTTTGGGTGAGATTAACGTTTAAATCATTGAATTTTGAATAAAGCAGATTACCCTCCATAATGTGGGTTGGCCTCATCCAATCACCTGAAGGCTTCAATAAACAAAGACTGATCTCCAAGGAAGAACAAATTCTTCCAACAGTCTGCCTTTGGACTAGAACTGTAAAACTTCTATGGCTCTCCAGCTCGGCAGCCTACACCATCAGATTTTGGATACACTAGGATTCCATAATCATGTGAGCCCAATTTCTTAAAATCTTTCTCTCTCTGGGGTGTGGAGAAAAGGGAACCCTCCTACATTGTTGGTGGGAGTGTAAACTGATGCAGTCACTATGGAAAACAGTATGGAGGTTCCTCAAAAAAACTAAAAATAGAGTTGCCATATGATCCTGCAATCCCACTCCTGGGCATATATCCGGGACATAGAGAACAGACTTGTGGTTGCTAAGGGGGAGAGGGTGGGGGAGGGATGGATTGGGAGTTTGGGATTAGCAGATGGAAACTATTATATATAGAAGGAATAAACAACAAAGACTGTATAGCACATGGAACTATATTCAGTATCCTGTGATAAACCATAATGGAAAAGAATATGAAAAAGAATGTATATATATATATATATATATATATATATGTATGTATGTATAACTGAATCACTTTGCTGTACAGTAGAAATTAATACAGCATTGTAAATCAGCTATACTTCAATAAAATAAATATTTAAACATTCTTTCTCTATAGATAGGTAGATAGATATAGATATATTTGGATAGATCTATAGATATAGATATATTTTTATTTTATATGTAAAGATATATATTTATATAATATATATACTAATTATATATATAGACAGATAGATATAGATACAGTAGATAGATATAGATAGATACATATTTTATGTATATCTATAGATAGAGAGAAATTGAGAAATACACATTCTGGTGGTTCTGTTTATCTAGAGATCCCTGACTAACACACTACCCAACAGTTATTGTGAGGATTAAATAAGGCATTGCATTTAGTCTTCAGAATGCCCCAAATATGAACTAGTGCTAGATAAATGACTGCTGTTGTCTACAAAGTGTGTAATCTTGTCCCTATAGCCTTGATCCCAAAGGCTATGCTTCTTTTACGCCAGATTTACTACCTATTTGAACCAGAAACCCAGGCATCCAGGTACCTCCTGGAAACCTCCCTTCATTCACCCCTTCTCAGCTCCCAACATGTTGTTAGAAAGAAAAATGAGCTTCAGCTCTATGACAATTACCAGATACTCAACACTATTATGGCTCAATATTAGTATCTCATTTTCTTGATAACTGACCTGTTTGAATATATGCTTTGAGCCACCTTCTGAATTAAGTTGGACCTCCAAGTTGTTTATGAGTTGATCCATATCTGGAAAAGAATCAAGGGAAAGATAATTTAAAAATAAAATCTAACCCACTATACACATACAGTATGCCATTTATGCCTGGTTACTCCTGTTTGTATTCTATGAACATTATTTTTCAGGACTTACTAGATACTGAGAAGTCAGTATTTGGACAACACTCTAATTTACATATTCTACTCACCAAGATAGCTCTGACTGGTCCCCAGCAATACTAGCTGCCTCCTCCCCTCACATCCTGTATGCACGTGAATCTGTTTCTTCCAACCTGTCCAACTAGTACTACCTTCACAGGAATATCATCATAGCTACATAGTTTCCAGAATCCTCCCCTTCCTGGCCTAGTTCTCATTCTAAAGAGTTCCATGCTCCTGTGTGGACATTTACCCTAATGAACTTGCTTACACATCAGCGCCGAATCTCTCTAAAGAAGCATTTTATCTTCCTATTTCTCTTAAACATACAAGCCAAGTGGGGTTAATATAAGCAATTTTTAATTTCCTTTTTAGATACTTTTTCCTCTTTTTTATTTTGTTTTTATTTTCTGTTTTTTAGTTTTTTTTAATTGAAGTATAGTTCATTTACAATGTCATGTTAGTTTCAGGTGTACAGCACAGTGATTCAGTTCTCTCTCTCTCTCTATCCATATATATATATATATATATATATATATATATATATATATATATATATCCAACTAAAACAATACTCACAACCTAAAAGTTGAGAGTTACGCTTTATTTGGCAGGAAATTTTAGGACTTCAAGCCCAGGATGCAGCATCTCAAGTAACCCTGAGAGAACTGCTCTGAGGAGGTGAGGGGGGAGCTAGGATATATAGGAGCTTTGCAACAAAGGGCAGGTAGTTGGAACATCAAAAGATTACTGTTAATTAAAGAAAACCAGAATTCCCAGGTTAAGGAAATGATTGTGATGGCATAGAGCAGTTGAATGAAGCCACCAAGTGTTTACTTTTTCCTCTTATGAAAGTAAACACTTGGTGGCTTCATTCAGCTGCCCTACACCATCACAATCATTTCCATCATTAGTACCTACCAGCACCTCTTCAACCAGATTTCCTTTGATTTATCTACATTCATCAGAGACGAAAACATTGGGTAAGAAAGATGAATTCATAGCTTGCTTTTGACTTAATTGGTCAGATTTCAGATTACACTGCCTCCAAGTCAATTACAATTAGTTTCCTCATTTATGACTTGGTTGCATTTCAAAAGACAGTCCATAAATCAGTTAATTGTTTTGGATGTCAACTACATTTACCCATAGAAATGTTCATTTTACAGGTCACTTCACAATATCCTTTTTAAGAACTAATGCAGTTAAAATACAGCAAATGAACAACCTGCAAGGATACAAATTATAATACAGTCACACAAAAAAGTAAAAGATAAACTTATAAATAATTCCTTTATTTATTAACTGTCAGGAATTGAGGAAACCAGTTCTAATTAGATAATTAGATAGGCAATAACACACAATGAATCTTCTATTGAGATTATGAGGAAAATTTCTGAGCCACAATCAAAGAATTTGGAGAATTCTGACACTCTAAAATATCTCCAATTTTATCTCAAAACAATTTCTTTTCTTCGATCTAAGTATATGAGTAGAACTGCTCACATATACATTCATCATTCACTAAATATTTATGCATATTACTACGTGTCAGAGTTTATACTAGGCACATTGTTATCAGTTTTAGATCTGGGTCAACCAGACATGGAGAGTCAGCAAGTATAGCAGAGAGCACTGACCTGGGAGTTAGATGCCCAGGAATTATATTCTATAATCTTTGTCAAGGCATTTTTTTTCTAAGCCTCAACTTAAAATTAAAAGATTTAAAATTGTTCTCTGCAGCTTCCTAAGGCTTCTATGAAGCCTTTTTAGGGGTAGGGGTTGGGGTTAATGAAGGAAGAAGCATAGTAAGGCATAAGCACACTAGAAGTCAGATGCAGAAAACTCTAATTTCCATTAGACTGTAAGCTCTTTGAAGTCAGAGATTTTCATCTTTGATTGTTTTTTCAGTGATGTATTTCAAGGTCTTAGAATAGTGTCTGGCACATGGTAGGTGTTCAATACATTTCTGAAAGTTTTTGATGAATGACAGAAAAGGAAAATGAAGTGTGTTTTCTCAAGTACAGGAGTTGGACAAGAGTGGGAAAGAATAAAAGAAAATTAGAGAGGTTATGTATGAGAGATGTTTGAAGTGTAATTAACTGTGAAGTATGAGATGCCAGAGAGGGCAGCCTTTTCTGATTTTAAGAAGGAGGGGAGGGGACTTCCCTGGTGGTGGTTCAGTGGTTAAGAATCCACCTTCCAATGCAGGGGACGTGGGTTCAACCAAGCCTTGTTATTTCTAGCCAGGACAACTTACAAGAGCCCTCTCCTATCTGGTCTTCCTCAATTCCTATGGATTATGAAACAACAAGGTTGAGGGAGCAGAGTGACTTTGACAAGATGTTTAGCCCCTGTGAACCTCAGTTTCTCTACCTGCGTAGAGGTAGGGGAAATGACATTGATTTAATAGGGTAAATGAGAGGATTCTATGGATTAGTACATGTAAACTCACTTAAAATAGTTCTTGGCATATAAAAAGTTTTCAATATAATTAGCTATTGTTATCACCACCACAATTATTATTGTTGATGGCCAGAATCTCTCTTTCTCTCTGGCCCAGAATAGCTCCTAGGAATCAGACAGGTTGTTTATAGTCAACGTGCTTACAAACCTTCTCCACCTCCTATATTTACAATCTAAATTGTTTAGCACCACTATCAACACATTCTCAGTCTCAGTGACTGAGGGTCAGTCACCTTTGACCCTTCTCTCTCCATCTCCAGCCAATTGGTTATCAGCAGCATAAATTCTACTTCAGAAATATCTCTTAAACCTAGACCTTCAACTCGCAGCCACTTCCCCTTCTAGTCCATATATCACATTGCCTAGGGTCATATCCTGGTTCTGCAACTTCTTAACAATAAGATTTTGGGCAAGTTTTCCTTTGTTCCCTTAACTGTAAAATGGGAATAATAATAGTACCAGCTCATAGGATTTATCAATTTAATATGTGTTCAAATGTTTAAAACAGTACCTGGCACACAGGCATTGTCTGTTTCCCTTACCATAAGGTGAGCTCCACAATAGTTACCTCGTCTTGTTCTTCTCTGTATCCCTTTCTTTTAGCAGAGTACTTCCTCCATACAATGTGCTAATGTCCAGTGAATGAATGATCATGGGAATAAGAGTGGTTATTTACTGGCAAAATATTATAATATAAAATAATATTATTTAATAGCAATAATCAAGGAGTCTGAAAAATACTTTTGTCCCACCCATATCACAAATATTTTAGTCAAATTGCACAAGGAGGATAGCTGGCAATTAGGAATGTCTCAGCCATTTCTGGTTAACGTACTCTCCATAGAACAGCCAATTGGAATAGCCATTAGATAACCCAGGATAACACTTTAAATGTTGGTAAAAAATGAGTAAAGGGAAAGCTATCAGGAAGGTGTATAAGCTTCTCTTTTTTAAAAAAATGTTTACTTTAATATTTTGCCAGACAAAATGTAAAACAGAAGGAAATTAGGGCTTACAGAACAGTTAAAGAAAGCTCAGGGTTTTTTTTTAAAGTGCTTTATAAACCTTTTGCTTTCCTCTAGAGTTGGAGTTGCTATTCTAAGTGTCTGAGACTAGACAGCTGCTCAGAAACTGTGAGATAATTGGTCAGGAAATACCCAAAAGGGGTTAGGGTATGTCCTGGGCCACTGAGATGTGAATCACACAGGCAGGAGAGCTTCAGAAATGCAAGTTACCTACTTAAGATAATAACCATTATTCTGCTTGAATTGGCTCTTCAAGCCTTTGTGTCTAGAAGCTGGACTTTCTTGGACTTTCCTGGCAGTCTAGTAGTTAAGCCTCCGTGCTTCCATTGCAGGGCGGTGGTGGTGGTGGGGCCACGGGGTTCAATCCCTGGTTGGGGAACTAAGATCCCACATGCCGAGTGGCATTGCCAAAAAAACCCAAAAAAGGTCTAGAAGCTGGACTTTTTGGTCCTTCTTCTAAGGAAGGGAGTACTGGAGGAGGAAATAAAGGAGGCGAGAGCGAGGACTGAGCCCTATCCACAGCAGGTCAACATCTCATATATGTAGAACCTCACAAATGATGCTTCAGGGACCATGACCATAGAAATTTCATAAGATTATACTACCTTTGTCATGTTCGAAGTTTATTTTGTTACCCACTGTTTTCCACAGTGAGCTGCTTGTTTTATGAAAGTGAACAGTGCCTCCAAGGGACAGGAGCAGGTGACTGACTAGTAAGAACACATCCCACTCTTTGGCCAGCACTGAGGAGGAAAAAAGTGTCTAGGGATGAAGTGAGAAGTTAAGTCTATAAGGCGGGAAGCAGAGCAGAGTCACTGGAGCCTACAACTATCAATACAAAAGAAAGCAAAGCTTTGGGAATCCTGACACTGACCTATGAAGGTACCTAGTAGTTAACAAGACAGAGCATGTTGACAATACAAATAATAATCCCTCATGTGCAACTACATAGCTTTACAATAGGGAAATGGACAGCTTTCATATATCATTCCCATTTTACAGATAATGAATTTGGAGGACCAAGGTCACATATTTTAGCAGTGATGGAGTCAGAAACGGAACTCTTATCCTCTAACTCAAATTACAGTGCTCCCAAACTACTTTCTAATATCCCAAATCTGGTGAGCACCTTATTTCTAGAAAACTGCTTGCTAAAAGAAAAACAAGTTTAAGGACAACAAGTCAATTATTTTGGAAGATCTTGAGAAATCATGCACTTTCAGCCTCTGACCCATAAGAAATTCTGGAATTGCTCGAAAAATGAAAATCAATGTTTTAGGGTTTTGAGATTATAGGTATTTTTATTTTTTTTTATTTTTTATTTTTATTTATTTATTTTTATTTTTTGGTATGCGGGCCTCTCACTGTCGTGGCCTTTCCCATTGCGGAGCACAGGCTCCGGACGCGCAGGCTCAGCAGCCATGGGTCTCGGGCCTAGCCGCTCCGCGGCATGCGGGATCTTCCCGGACTGGGGCACAAACCCGTGTCCCCTGCATCAGCAGGCGGACTCTCAACCACTGTGCCACCAGGGAAGCCCCAGGTATTTTTAAAATAGTATTTCTTATGTCTTTTATGTTAGAAAAAGGTAACTAAAGGACAACTAGATACACATATATTTTCAGACAGTTTAATTGTATAACTTCCAGGGGAATAGAGAGTTTTACAATGGGTCTCTGGGAAAACCTTCAAGATTGAGGCTACTCTGAGCATGACATTAACAATAGAATGGTGATAAAAGAACAATAATTACCAACAGTCACTGAGTACTTACTATGTGCTAGGTACAGTGCTGCTAAAAGAACAAATACTTATATTAGCTCATTTAATCCTCATAATTCTAGGAATGGGCACATTATTTCCCCATTTTTAAAATGAGGAAACTGAGACAGAAAGATGAGGTAGCTTATCCCCAAATCACCCAGCTAGTAAATGGTAGAACTGAGATATGAACCTCAGCAGTCTAGAGCTATAATGAAGCTATAATGCTCCATGACCTGGGTGCCAGTGAGATCTGCCAACCTCTGCTTGAAGGTTACATAATGGGGGGGGGTAAATGGTTGCTAGAAAAATAAATACTTAATAAAAGGAGATTGCAAGATCCTCCATTTCCTCTCATTTCTTCCAAACAGGGTCATACCTATCACCATAGGAACGACTGGACAACCCAAACTCAAAGAATCTCCACTTGTGGCATCTCAGCAGGTAGCTCACTATGAGTTTTCTATTCAAGAGACTCAACATACACAAAATCTGGAGGGTGTCTGAGGTACTTAGTCCAAAGTATAGGAATCACCACCAGAGCAGGTACTCAGAAGTGGCTCCAAGACAAGAAATGCCTGCAGCTTGTTTTCTCAGCTTTCCTGAGCGAGATTTCAGTAGGGGCAACTGAAATGTTTAAAAAAAACAACAACATGAATTTAAGAGGAAATAACATATTACCACAAAAAAACTGAAGACTGACAGCACATACCACGTGAAAGAAAGAAACAGTATTGCATCATTATACAATAGCCAGCTAAGCTTGAAGCAGTGAAGTAATGTGAGGTAATAAAAAGATAAGGTGATAAGAAACACCAGAAAAGAGCTGTATGACTTTGGGCAAGCCATTTGACTTTTCCATGCCTCAGTTTTCTCATCTGCAAAATAGAGATATATCAGCTTGGCCCTACCCCTCAGAGGGTTGTTATGAAGACCATCGTGATAACACATATAAAATTTCTTTATAAGGTGTAAATGTGAAATCTCCATATAAGTTTTTAGGAATACTTTTGTCAGAAAATCCAAAACTAAAGTACATAAAAATATGTACAATACATACAGTCACATTTTAAAGATCCAAACCACTCACAATAACAATACCTAATCTTATGAATTTTTATATGTTTATCTCCATTCTCACATGAGTTCATGATCTACAGGATCATCTGCAAACCTTCCAGTGCTTTCAGCCACTTTCATTCCCCCCAGATGCTGATGTTAAGCTCCATTTTCTTTTCCACAGAGAAATCCAAATATGCATGAAAGAAAAATCACCCTGGAATGTGCTAGAGATTAAGATTCTTGATTCTGGAAAAGAAGAAAGCTAAAGAGAATTATTATAAATGTCTAAAACTAGTGGATTTGAGGTTCAATGAACTCTAGGCCTGAGTTTTAGTTCTAGTTTAATTACCAAATTGTTGAATAACTTTGGACAAGTCCCATCACTTAATACAGACAGTAGAAATAATTCTTGCTCACAAGGTCACTGTGAACCTCACAGGATCATTGAGAGGATCAACTGAAAGAACAGATTTAAAAGTATTGTATAAATTAACCTCAGATTTCTAGAACTAGTTCCCTTGTCTTCCATCAAACAGGTAAATTTATTTTTTTAAAATAATCTTACATGCAAGAAACTGATAGAACTTATGTTAAAAGTGCTATAGTTAAAGAAAGCAGCATGAACAATGGGAAAATCTTTTACCTAGGAGCTGGAGACCTGGGTTCTAGTTCACTGTTATCTAGGAATGTCATTTTGAGTAAACTACTTAGCCCTTTTCAGATCTCTTCCATAACACTCTATGATATACGACAGAGGACATCTATGAAAGAGCTATAGTTTTCCAAGTTTCTGCTTAATCTGTGAAGCTGATATCAAGAAAGACAATTAAGTTCTCCACAAACCATTAGGCAAAACTGAGTTCACTCCTACAGCATTAAAAAAAAAACTTTTTATTTTGTATGATCACAAATGCGTACAAAAGTAAAGATGAATCCCACGTACCTGTTCCCACCTATTCCCAGTTTCAGTGATTTTCAGCTCATGGAAAATCTTGTTTCATTTGTACTCCCGACTCACTTCTCCACCTCAATGGCTACTTATAGGTAAATCCCAGATATTATTTCATTCCTATGGCATTTCCAAAGGGACATATTTAATTTTCACAATCTCTGTGAGGTAGGTACTACTGTTGATTCCATTATGCACATGAATAAATACAGACTCAGAGAAATTAAGTAATCTCAAGGTCACATAGCTGGTAAATTACTGGGATTTGAATCCAGGGATGATGTCTGATAGCAACACTCTTTTTCTCCCTTAAAGTAATTGCTACTATCCTGCACTTTGAAATAGTTTGATGATGTTGAAAATAATAATACTGGATATTTTTTATACATTAGCAGTATGCTCTACTATTGAACATCTGAAAAGAATATTAAAAGATTCCCACTAACTGTGATGTTAATCATCAGACAAAACCTCTAGGAATACAGAGCTCCAGCTTGGCACTGAGGCATTGGTTTAGAAAAAGGACAAAAAGCCACAGCAATACAAGCTCACTGCTCTGCACCATCATGTAAAATCTCATGCAATCCACTTCATTACTTTATACTATTGTTTCATGCAACAGTCTCCTCCAACAAATTAAACATGGTGCCATTCCAGCAACCAAAACGAATGTACAACACAGTGGTCTTTGCTCATGCTTAGTACAGTGCTTAAGGGCAGAGACTTTCTCTTTTGAATGGTCTCTCCACTCACTGCCTGAGCTACCTGGCTCAAGAGCACCAAGTCTTTTAAGAATCCTGGACCATCTCAATTTATAGGACCTACAGAGGTCATGTAAATGAAGGTACCAATAACAATAATCATTATTGTTATTTTCAAGGCTCCATATTGATTCTAGGATCTCGCTACAAAAAACTGGAGGAGCTATATTGTACATATTTATCAGAACTAGTTTTTTAAAAAAGAAAATGAATAGATTCATATCACACATTCTTATTCTAATTGAAGATGAAACAGCTAAATCATTGACAGCACAGAAAGAGACAACAGAGCTGGAATAATCAGCCTCAAATAAATAAAAGTTAAGTCTCTCTTCAGTATTGTGAAGACCTTTCTGAGGATATTGTACCTTGTCTGTGTTTGTATTTCAAGGGAAATGAAATGGAAGAGAATTGCAGAAAAGAATGAAAGAAACTCTAGAGAAATAAATGATAATTTTTTAAAAGAAAAAAATGGAGCTAGGTCAAGGAATTTGGATGGTTACATTTGGAAAAAAGGAAGTAAGGGAAAGGAAGGCTGTCCTGATAATTGCCTTCAAAGGCACATGTTAGGTATTAGGAGAAAACAGAACTGCTATATTATTATTGGAGATTACAGTTGACTTAAAGAGGAACTTACTGATGATAACCAAGTCTTTATAGATAACTTATTAAATAGCCAACGCTGTAGTAGATACTGTGTATATATACAAGAGGGGGAGCAGATAGTACCAAGCTTCCACCTGGTCTCTACATTCTGGGAGTTTTGCAGTGTAGGTCAGATAGAGAAAATTGGCAGCCCACTGCGGATGCTGGCCTGGTTCTCACTGTGATGTTAAAAAAATAAAATCAAATTAGCTGATAATCTTTTATTTTCCCTCACCCCTATATTTATTTATTTATTTATTTTTAATTTTTAATTGAAATATAGTTGATTTACAATGTTGTGTTAGTCTCAGGTGTACAGCAAACTGATTCAGTTATATATATATTATATATATATTCTTTATATATATATATATTCTTTTCTCTTTTTTTACATTCTCCTTTAAAAGCAGATTTCTATTTTAAAAAACTCCATTTCTTGGGACCTCCCTGGTGGCCCAGTGGTTAAGAATCTACCTTCCAATGCAGGGGACATGGGTAAGATCCCTGGTCAGGGAACTAAGATCCCACATGCCTCGGGGCAACTAAGCCCACATGCTCTAGAGCCCGTGCGCCACAACTAGAGAGCCCATGTGCCACAGCTACTGAGCCCTCGTGCTCTGGAGCCTGTGCGCTGCAACTACTGAGCCCATGTGCCACAACTAGAGAGAAGCCCACACACCGCAACTAAGAGCCTGCACACCAAAACAAAAGATCCCGCATGCCACAACTAAGACCCGACACAGCCAAATAAATAAATAAATATTTTTAAAAAAATTTCATTTCTGAAAAAGTTGAGAGATCTTACAACATGGAATCTACATTGGCACAAGAGAAAAATTACCTGGAGTTGATAAATGGCTGCCCCCTTTATACAGGACATGCTTCTGTCATTTTATTGGGCCCTGTAGAGATCTGAGCTGCCAAGTCTATGTAGTGAGACATAACTATGCATAAAACAATAACAACTAAATATTACAAGATAATAGATGCTAAAGTGATTAATTATGATTTGAAGCTAGGAACACTAATTACAAGAGGAGATAACTGAAAGTAGAATAGTCAGAAAAAATTCCAAAGAAATGGTCTGTGGTGAGGTCAGCCTTGAGGAACTAAGCTTGGTCAAGAAGAGACAGAAAGGAAATCCAGAAGAGAGGAAGAGTAGACTATACACTCTGTGAAGGCAAGGGTCCCATCTAAATTGTTCACTACTCTAACCCCAGCTTCTAGCATAATGCCTGGAACTTTGTAGGCACCCAGTAAATGATTGTGGAGCAAAGGAAAGTGGCATAATTTTTAAAATGTGTTTTAGATGACATATTCAGGCAGTGGTCTACAGAATAGAGAAGGCCAAAGAACCAAGGTAGAACTAGAAACTATTGGAATACTTTATGTGTATCATGGTAAGAGCTTACATAGGTGTCACAAACTCAATACCTAGAGGGGTCAGGCAGGTTAAGATCACCTAGGCCAGATAGGAAATATGGTGAACTGAGAACACATGTCCTGTCTAAAAGGGAAAGGAGGAAGCAGTTCACCAACTCCAGGCAATTGTTGACAAGGGGGAATACGGGTTGGTATCTTCTGATTATTTAAGAGAAGCTGGAATTCTAGAGTTTTAAGTAAAGTATGATTTTTAATTTTTTAAAAGTTTTTACTTTTTATTTATTTATTTTATAGAAATATAGTTGATTTACAATATTAGTTTCAGATGTACAATATTATATTAGTTTTAGGTGTACTACATAGTGATTCAATAATTTTCTAGATTATACTCTATTCAAAGCTATTATAAAATATTGGCTATATTCCCTGTGCTGTACATTACATACTTGTATCTTATTTATTTTATACATAGTAGTCTGTACCATTTAATCCTCCACCCCTATCTTGCCCTCTCCCTCCTTCCTTCCCCTCACTGGTAACTAATTTGTTCTCTATATCTTTAAGTCTGTTTCTATTTTGTTATATTCGTTTGTTTCAATTTTTAGATTCCACATATAAATGATAACATACAGTATTTGTCTTTCTCTCCCTGACTTATTTCACTAAGCATAATACCCTCCAGGTCCATCCATGTTGTTGCAAATGACAAAATTTCACTCTTTTTTATGGCTGCGTAGTACTCCATTGTGTACATATACCACGTCTTCTTTATCCATTCATCTGTTGGTGGACACTTAGGTTGCTTCCATATCTTGGCTATTATAAATAATGCTGCTATGGGAGTTCCCTGGTAGTCTAGTGGTTAGGATTCTGCACTTCCACTGCAGAGACCTGGGTTCAATCCCTGGTTGGGGAACTGAGATCCTGCAAGTTGAGCAGTGTGGCCAAAAAAAAAAATGCAGCTGTGAACATTGGGGTGCATATATCTTTTAAAATTAGTGTTTTCATTTTCTTTGGATGTATACCCAGGAGTGGAATTGCTGGATCATATAGTAGTTCTAGTTTTAGTCACTGAAATTTTTAAAGCCATGAATGTAATTTAACAGGAACACTATCACAGGCAATCATTTTTTGTTTTGTTGCAAAAGCTGTTGGATACATGTTAGAATGATTTTTTTTGTCTGTGTGTATGACAGGAAAATAATGTTTACATCAATATGTAAATCAAAGCCTCTCCACTAGCATTATTAATCTAGAAGGAAGTATTACATAGACAATAGTAAAAGGAAGGACATTTAGTCTATATTTTCAAATGGGACTTGATCATTTTAAAGTTGTTCACTGGCAAAATTTTTCACCAAGGTAGTATAGATTATATGCTACTTCATAAAAGATAGCAATAATTAAGTTTGGGTTTTTTTGTTTTGTTTTTCAGTATTTGCTTTCAGAGAAAAATCCTAAAACTTGTAGGGATTTCTGATGCCAGAAAATTTTGATATTAAGAGTATATTTAGCAATCGGGGTGACTTAGATCATGGTAAGTGGCGAATGTATAATTATAATATGCATTCCAGTTATTTAAACTGAGGTATCCTTGATCAGGTTGAACATACTGTGAGTAGAAGATCTCTTCTTCCAAGAAATAAAATGGAGACAGTCTTTGGAGAATGGCCTTACTGAATTGGTAAGTTAACTTTCTCCGGATTTTGATGACTTCCCCACTTCTTCCATAATTCCTCAGTGCTCTGGCCATTTTCTGGTAAGTCATGGTCTTCTGGTTGCCTTTTCTTTTCCCCCAAATTTGGGGAAGTTTTTCTTTGTTTTTTGATACAAACTGAAAGATGCCTTTGGTTTGATCTATCCATTGAATACAAGACCCATCTCGGGATTACACAGGGATTCATGAAGGTATTCAAACAGTCAGAGCTTCTTCCTGCCTTTTCCTCCCTTTTGCTGGAGAAGAGTAGGTTGCACCAGCTGGTTTTCAGGGATGTTCTACAGAAACTGATGAATATTTCTTTCAAAATAGAGGTCCACAGCACTGTTTATTACTGTTCTCCAATTGTAGACTGGTTCCTCTGTGGGCAGCACACCATAGCTGTTGGAATTTCCTCTGACATGAGAACAGTGGTTGATGAAAGCCAGGTAATTTTTGTAATCTGAGGAGTACTGAAGATCACCAGTTGAATGTTGCCTCAGTACTTCAAAAGCATCTTCAAATGCTTGACCCAGCTTGTCTTGTTCAAAACAAGTCATGCTTCATTAATAAATTGACAATTCTGTCAATCTGAGGCCAATCTAACATTTAGGTATACTCCAGGTGGAAATAACTTTCCCCTCTCAAGCGCAGGTTGGCAACACCCTTCAAAGTATGATTTTTCAAATGTTGGCAATCAACCATTTTTAAAAAGTGTGGGTCTGGGCAAATTGACCTACTGCTACAAACTGAATTGTGTCCCTCCCCAAATTCATATATTGAACTCCCAACCCCCAGTGTGACTGTATTTGGAGATAAGGCTTTTACGGAAGTAATTAAGGTTAAATGAGGTCATAAGGGTAGGGTCTTCCTCCAATGGGATTAGTGTCCTTATAAGAAGAGACATCAGGGAGCTCACTCTCTTGCTCCAGGAGCACAAAGAAGAGGTCATATGAGCACACAGGGAGAAGGCAGCCATCTGAAAGCCAGGAAGAGGGCCCTCACCAGAGTCTGATCATGCTGGTACCCTGATCTTTGACTTCCAGCCCCCAGAACTGTAAGAAAATAAATTTCTGTTGTTTAAGCGACCCAGTCTATATAGTGTTTTGTTATGGCAGTCCTAGCAGACTAATACACATACTTATAAAGTTTTTATTGTTATTACAAACAACACTGCAAAAGTTTGTAAATATCTTAAATGGCATTCAATAGAAAACTGTTTAAATAAATTGTGGCTCATCCATGTAGTGAGAAACTATGCAGTCACACAAGAGAATGAGATATTTATTTACATACAGATATGGAAAGGTCTCCAAAGTATATTTTTAAGTAGACAAAGCAAGGTGTAGAACAATATGCAGAGAGTGTTACTATCTGTGTATAAAAGGAAAGGGGGAGAAAAAATACTCATTTGTTTGATATGCATAAAATGCCTGTGGAAGGGGCTTCCCTGGTGGCACAGTGGTTGAGAGTCCACCTGCCGATGCAGGGGACACGGGTTCGTGCCCCAGTTCGGTAAGATCCCACATGTCACGGAGTGGCTGGGCCCGTGGGCCATGGCCACTGAGCCTGCACATCCGGAGCCTGTGCTCCGCAACGGGAGAGGCCACAACAGTGAGAGGCCCACATACCGCAAAAAAAAAAAAAAGTCTGTGGAAGAATTTCCAATAAACAGATAACTTTAGTTGCCTGAGGCAACTAGGGGACAAGACTAGGAGGGAGACTCTTCATTGTATATCACTTTGTATATTTCAAATTTTGAGGGATGTATAATGCATTATTAATTTAAAATTCATTTTTAAATGAAAGTTTTATCAATTTAGGGGGAACAAAACACATGCGTAGGCTGTATTTGGCCTGTTGGCTAATTAGTTGTACCTCTGGACTAAATTAAAGTGGTGGTAATTAGAATAAAAAGAAAGGAACTGATGCCAGATACAAAGGGAAAAAAAAAACATAGCCCTTGGCAACCAAGTAGACAGGGAAACTGAGGAAGAGGTTGATGCCAGCATTTTGAGCATGGAATATGGGAACCACAACAACTATGTTTCCCCATTTCTTACTACACTATCATGCATTCTTCTAAGTGCTTTACAAAATTAGCACATTTATTCCTTACTGCAACCCTATGAGGTAGTTTCTATTATTATCCTCAGTGCAAAGATGAAAAAACTCAAATTCAGAGTTTAAATGACTTCACCAAGATTATGATGATGGTAAATTGCGGGACCAGGTAAATGAAAAGGAGAAGTCTTGAATGAGAGGTGGGGGAATACTCTAGGGGTAATGTTGGGTTCTCTTTTAGAAATGATGAGTTTGAGGTTACAACAAAATATCAAAATGCTAGTGATTTGATACCTGGATTGGTATCAAATACCTGGATTTGGCTCTAGAGTTAGGTTATAGTTCCTTAATTTAAAGTGTTTAATACTTCCAGAGTTGCTTTGCCCACATTACATCTATTTTGTCTAAGTACACAGATATCTTTAATTTTTTATACAAAGCGTCAAGCTTGTTACAGACTTTTAAATCCAGATTGCTGTCTCACTGAATTACCTTCCTTTTTCCCAAAAACCAAACAATGTTTAAATAAAATAAACTACTCTAAGTAACAAAATTGTGAGACCCTCCACTTAAGAAATATGTATTAGAAGTTAGGTACGGAGTCCAATGTTTTACTTACATTATTTATAATCACAAATACTGTATTATTTTAGATGTGAGAAAACTGAGGCTAGATGATAAAGCTGAGTTGGGGACAATAAATACAACAAAAACCCAACTTCAGGTATACAACCTGAATTGAACACATTATTATATGAGAATCAGAAAGTACATCAGACAAGGGTTCACATCATCTTTGCATAAACTAATGAACCTGATATGACAATGTTATTCATTCACACTCTACTTAGTAATGAGATGACAACTGTACTAGATGATCATCTAGGTCAATCATCCCAATCAAGTTTTCCTTCACTGACAAAAACATGACATTTTGGAGCTATATCTTAGAAGATCATCTATAATATATGTACCCCGTGTTTACATGGGAAAGTTAATTGGGTAAGTACTTTGAAGATACAATCATAGTAATATCCTCAAGCACCTTTCTGTCTAGAAACGGGGTAAGGGCTTAGATATGTACAGAAATGACCAAAATACAGGGAAGAGAGTTGTGTAGGTTCCAGATAATGTGGGTAAAGTGATACGGAAACTCAAAAGAGTTTATTTCTATATGCAAGGATCAGGTAAATTTTCATACAAATGGCATTTGATTTGGGATTAATAATGAGAGGAATATTATAAATACTGTTTTAAGGAAAAAATCATAAAAACAAGTACATTACAAAGCAGTTCACTTATAAGTATCCACTGAGCAGAACAGACAGTGATGTACAATTTCTAAGGAATAGCTGAGGAGATAAGGAAAGCTTTATGTGGGGGCTAAGGACTAAAATAGGACTTGAAGGAAGATTGAGGTTTAAATGGGAGGGTAGGCAAAAAGAAGTCATTTAAGATGGAGGAATAGAAAATGAGTTTTTAACAATTTTATCAGTGCCTGACACAGTATGCCAACACATATTTGCTAAATGAATTATATATCCAAAGGCAATCTTATTATTCATCAGTGTAAGTGAGACAATAAACTAGAACTGACTCAAGGCAAGGGTGAATATATAAATGTGTTACATAATAATAATGCCACTGCCAGAATGAGAAAAGGTTGGTCTCCCTCACCACCAGATACACACAATCTGGAGAGGTGAAAGATGACTAGACTAGGCTTGGTGACTTGGTTATTGGAATTCAATTAACTGAACCAACAAGGGCCCCATTTCAGAAATGCATAGACTAGGATGATAGGGGTTGGGGGGAGTTGAAGCAATGGTAGTGGTAATCTAGTTCATGTTTTTTCCCCAGTTTTCTTTCCAATGTATCCTGAAAGCCCTAATGAGAGGTACCTATGGCTCCCCAGAGCTCTGAAAATAGAGTCATTAACTAGTCCGGTCTTGAGGATGGACTAGATTCACCTATCACTTTTACTTTTGAGTTTATATTTCTTCCCTTCCTATGTTTTCTGCCTGTCTGCCCCCCAAACCAACCTGAAGACACTGTTCCCAGCCCATTCTCTGTGTTCCCAACAGTCACCAAAAATGAAAAACCTTCATATATAAGGGTGCCCCCCAAAAATCTGAAGAATGGGATGAGGTCATTTGTAAGTCACTGATTTCTGTTGTCCAAAGGTCCTGTTGGTTATATCATCCTAGTTAAGTTGTCCAAAGAATGAGGGGAAAGGCAGGCTAGTGTCCCTTTCTCTCAGAGGTGCTAAAGTCCAGTGGGAACAATGTTAAACCAGTAGCAAGCAAAACCTATGTTCTAGCTTCAGACTTTGGGCAAGCTAATTCAATATTCCAAGGTCTCCTTTCACCCCCTGGAAGGTGTTTTAAGGACAGCAAAACACTAATTCTATCAGCGGTGCTCCAAAGAAAGAGTCTCAAACAGAGTAGGAAAAGGAAGTGAAACTACGATATACATGGAGTGGCAGCCTCCGTCACATACACTAAGGTATTTAATCTACCCAAATATCT
Source organism: Monodon monoceros (assembly GCF_005190385.1). Lineage (NCBI taxonomy): Eukaryota > Metazoa > Chordata > Mammalia > Artiodactyla > Monodontidae > Monodon > Monodon monoceros. The sequence continues at coordinate 48,435,552 of NW_021703779.1, read as the reverse complement.
TTAAGATTATTACTCCACATTCTCTAGTAGAGAAAAGCAATGCCTAGGATCACACAGCTAGTAAGTGGTGGCATTAGGATTTCAAAGCAGATCTGCCTGTTACCCCAACCATCATAGTCTCCATCAGCTTCAAATCCAAATTTGGAGATTATTCTCTTTGCCTAGTTATTATCACATTGAGTGCCATCAGACTGCTGCTTAATAAACGCTTTTCTTTACAATGTAGACAGAACAAAAGGAAATAAAGGATCGTTCCCTTGACCATCTGTTTGTATTTATTTTTCCAAAGAATAAGTTTTATTTATTTTGTGATTTATTTTTCCCCAAATTCTTAGAGTTAAACATAAAAAGCCCACAAAAAGGCAGCTCTTCTAAGTGACCATTGCAAATCGATACTCTCTAGCAATCCCAGCAATTCGGCCCAATCTTCCACCTACACAGACAAACCAACCGCCTTAGCCACGTTTTAAAGAGCCAGGGCAGGGCCTATGCTTTCTTCTCCAACCATGCCCAGCCCCTCCTTAAAGAGCCGGCACGCCCAAAGCAGCTCCTCCCTGGCGGCTGCCTTCAGGGCCTCGCCTTTCAATAGCCTCGGCTCAAACCTTAAGCCCCTGCTCTTCTTCCTTTTAGAAGCATATCTAGGTACCTGCTACTATTTAGGGGGTTTACCTTGGAACGTTGGCCTTCCGAATCCCGTTCTCTCTGGTAGCAACTTTGGCTGTGTGGGGTTAAGTCAAGACAAACCTTACCCCTGAAGGAAAAATGAAAGCACCAAACCAGGGCGGATTAAATTAAACAAATCCATCCATTCGTGCCCCTCTTCATTTCTCCTACGAGGCTCCCCAAAGTACTCCTCCCATTCCGAACCCCTCTTTGCTCAGCCCTTTAGCAAAGTCATTTTCCCTTGAGTTTCACTTAATTCCACATAATGTTTGTACCCTTCTCTCCCCACAGCCCCCGCCGCACTCCCTCTACTAAAACCTATAGAAGTGAGGAGTGGGGGTGGGATGGGGGATAGAATCTAGAGGGAGGAGATGGGATTGGGTAGGTTCTAATTCCGGAGTCACTTACCGCCCATGTCACTAGCTGGAGACTCCTGAAGTGTCCGGAGCTCATGCGGTCCTCTGAGAGGCTCATACTCCTGATCGCAAGACAGCTGTTTCCCTCACACCCGCCCCTGTCTGACAGCGCGCCAGGCGGCTCGCTCTTGCCTTCTCTTTCTCGGCCCCCCACCTCCTCTTTTTCTCCTGGCTGGAAATGAGGAGGAGGGCCAGAGCCGACAGAGTCGATTCAGACCCAGCTGGACCACCCTCGAAACAAGGGAAACAAAGCTCTCAAGCATCCAACCCCAAATTGGGGAGCCAGAAAAACCGACTTCCTAAAAAGAATCTTCCCCTTGCTGCAATGCTCTTTTAGCTCTTTTCCTCGGCTAAAAATAAAGTGGGTTCGCTGGGCCCAAGTGGCCAAGGTTGAGGATCCTCCGTTCCCCTTTCACCTCTACCAATTCAGTTCCGGCCAAACCCACTCTCCACCCATCCTCTGAACTCCACACACCCTTGAGGAGAGTGCCGGGGCTAAGAGCTAAGAAAACCAGCCCAAACCCCAAAGCACTACTTGAATACAAAGTTGAGGCGGAGGACTCCTTCAAGACAGGAACCCAGGAGAATATACCACAAAAAGATCCCTTTACTGCCGTTGTTGCTGCTGCACACTCCAAAGCCTTCCTAAAAAGAAAGAAGGGAGGGGCAAATGCCTACGATTGGTGGAAACACATAGGGGCACCCCAGTCTAGGACAGGGGCTTTAGCAAAAAACGTCAAGAACTTGTGCGAGTACTCTAGAGCGAGGTTTCTTGGGTGCACCTAGTTGCCCCACTGGGGACCTCACGTTCATGAGGGTCAGTACCGACAGTGCTAGCTGGGCAACCCGAGTGGGTGGGGTGACTTGCCTCCTGCCCGGCTAGAACCAGAGAAGTGGTGTGACTATCCTGAGGGTGGAGTTACTTAAAAGGAACAGGCGGACACTAGAGGAGAGTGAAGAGAGGAAGGAGGTGGAGAAGGGGGGCGCTGAGACCAAGGAGGGAGAGGGGGGGGGGGGGGGCGGGGCCCAGTGTGGAGAGCTCTGGTCTTTTCCCTGGCGGCAGTCTCCAGAAGCAGCAGGTACAACTCAAACAAATTCAGCTCCTTATTCTTAAAGAGGCTTGCAAGCACACCGTTTGGTCACCTATCCGTTTGCGTGTTAAGCTGAGGGAGGGTGAAAGGGATGTGGGAATTGGGGGTGGGGGCTGTATAGGAAGGGAGGAATAGGGAAGGGGAAAAGCAAGAAAGCTGGCAACTGAAAAATATTTACAGTCCTAGCTCTGCATGGTAACACTGTGACACTAGCAAGGACAACGAAGTCACAGTATCTTCTCAGGGAGGAGACTAAGAGCAAAGAAGAATGGAACTGGGGGCATTTTCTAGCAAGATATAAGGGAAGAAGGTGAGGGTGAAAGGGTGGGAGGGGAAGAAGGAGGAGATGAAGGAACTGTGAATACTGAAAGATTCTTTTTAGTGTCCCAAATACCAGACCTCTAAGAATAGAGTCCTCAAACCCCTGAGATGACCTCTCTTCCAGGCATTGTGGAAGATCCCTGTGGAGCTGAATCCATAGCAAATCAGCCACATTTCCAGGATTTCTTTGCCCTTGCTTGAAAGTCCCTCTCTAAACCATTTAATAGGAGGCCAGGAAGTCACAGGCAACCACAGGCCTTTTTCAGTGCCTCTTTCCTACCACAGTTCTTTTAAAGGGGAGGAAAGAAGAGAGAAGAAACAAAGCAGAGAGAGGGAGGGAGCAGAGAGACAGGAGAAATAATAATAGCTACTGTGTATTCAGCACCTAATATGGGCAAGTCACTAGGCCAGGTGTTTTTACATTCATCATTTCTCATTTATTCCTGATAACAACCCTGGAGAATAGGTGCTATTATATTCTCCAAGCCCCTCCTTTATTTTTTTGGCCACCAGGGAATTCCCAAGCCCCCTTTTAAAAATAAGAAAACTGAGGTTCACAGCCCAGTACCTCCCAACACGTATATGCCCACTCACTTGATATTGCTGCCAGAATCTCTAATCGTCTCATCTCTTCTTATTCCACCCCAAACTCGGTTATTCCTCCTGTAGTTCACCTGAATGACATCACCATGTACCCCAACATCCAAGGCAACACTCTGGGACTCATCCTTTAATCTGCTGTGATCTGGACCCTGCCTACCTCTCAGGCAGCAGAGCTTTTGCTGATTTCCTGGGCCTTACCTGTATTAAATATCCCTGAGAATGCCAGGTTATTTCCATCCTCTATGCTTTGGCTCACTTTTCTTTCTCTTTCTCAAATGGCCTAAGCTCTCTGTCTACCTCCTTGAAAGGACTAATTCAAGATCATCTCCCCTCCTTACTTAATTCCTTCAGGCAGAACTAACCATCGCTTCCTCTGTGCCCTTCTCTACCTCAGGGCACATATTTGTTGATATAATTGCTTGCCCACACTAGACTATAAAGACCCTGAAGTTAGGCACAAGATGTTATCATCTCTGTAACCTGAGTGCCAGGTATTATTATTAACAATAATAATAGTTATTGACCATTAACTATGTGCCAAACTGTTCTAAGCCATATGTGTATACATATATACACTTATTGAGTGTATATATATATATATATATGTTTTATATATCACAGCTAATTGCAAAGGCAGGACTTTTCCTTTATATTCTTTGCCTTTTGACACATCAATAATCAGCAAGTGGCCATGTAAGTCACAGGAAAGGGTATGGGGGAACACGTATGGAGAAGTAGAAATTGAGATCAGTTTCCCTCTCCTTCCAGGAAGCAACACAGACTCTCCTTTGTATTAGCTTCCTTAAGAAATAAACCAAACAGCGACCTGCAATACCTTCAACTCCTTCTATCAAACCCGAAGGCTTGAGACTGTCTGCTTGAAGTAGCAGCCTGTGCTTTCCTCTTTATAACCAGAGTCAGATGAGGGATGTAACAGTTAAATTAAGCAGGGACCCAATGAACAACAGCTAAGAAATATGCAGATAACCCAGGTGTCAGGGCCCAAGAAACACTGTTTTTCCCTTTCCCTCTTCCTCCTCTTCATCCTCTTGCCTCTCCTCCTTCTTTTCTTGAAAGCCAGCTGACAAACTAGTAGGGTGGAGCCCAGTCTGAGGGCTGGAGGGAGGGGAGGAAAAGCCTCAGTAAGAGGACTCCACCCTCCCTGCTCCCAGTAGAACAACAACAAAAGAGAAGTCTTGGGGAGCTGGGGCTGAGAGGAAGGTGGGGTAGAATAGGGTGAAGTGAGGAAGGGAAGGGAGAGCATGGGGAGATAGGGGCCCAACAGCGTAGAGCTGGTCTGGGGAAATCAAGTTGTATATAAACAGAAAAGCCTGCATTCTTAAGTCACTGTTGTTCATGGAACAACAAAAGTGTAGCTGAAAGTAGCGCATAGCTCAGATCTAATAGGAAAAATATTGCCCTCCTCACCCACTTTCTTCTTGTTCTGCAGTTCCCCAGAGGGAATATTCCCCCTGTGAGCTCAGCTAAAAGGAGACCTTTTGCCCCTCTGCTAATGTTGAACAAGTGTTAAGTTCCTCACACATGCCAGAAGACAGTGCTAAGTTCTGCCAGCAAAGGATAAGGATATTTTAGAGAAGGAAATTCAGTTAGCTGAGAAGAGAAAACCTGGAAAGAGATTGTGGGAGAAAAACAATGACTTAACTTACAAACTGTACAACCTTGGGCAAGTGACCTCACTTCTCTAAAAGTCAGTTTCCTCACCTATTTCTTTTAAAAGTATACCGCTAGTACTTCTCAGAATTGTCAAAAGATTTAAAAAGATGCAGAGGTGGCTTTACAGTGAAATTAATGAAGTTTGAGCTTCGAGGCCCTTCATTTGAATGGCCTTTCCAAGACACTGAGAGTGATCAAACTGTGTTTTTCTTAAAGAGGATCCCCAACGTTGTATAAGCTTCAGGCCCCACAAGTCCTAGATCTGCCCGCAATGAGATTATAGCCTACAAAGCACAGTACCTCACACAAAGAAAGCACTCAAGATAGGATAACTATTATTCTTAGCAATGGCAGCTCTTAAATCTACTAGCTTTAGATTGCGTCCCTTTCTGGACACAGATATTGGGAACATGCCTCCATGTTTCCCATAACTCTCATACTTGTATATATGAATAACTTATAAAAATTAATAACTAAACTGCTTGCTTGAGACATTCAGAGGCATGACTAAATTCACTTTAGGAATGGCCAATGGGCCAGGAGCAAGTGACCAGGCTTTGAAATTCTCTTGGAAGAGCCCCATCCTAGGCAAGCTCTAGCAGGCCTGCTACCATCCACGAGTTTAGTTGTACCTCAGGCTGCTAACTTTATGAGCAGAGCTTGACTAGGGGTGTGTGTGGGTGTGTGTGTGTGTGTGTATGTGTGTGTGGACTTTTCACACTATTTAGACCATAGATGCTACCACACCTATAAATTGGAGGAGGGAAGAGGCTTTATAATTAACAACAAAGCCAAAGCAGAAAAACTGGGATCCTCAGCCTCATCTGCAGGAAAGGAATAACATCCTTGGCCTGGTCCCAAAAATGTATATTCCTGAGTCAGGGAAGGATTCTACTGAGTATACAAGAAAAAGACTTGCATTCTTGCTTTCATATTAAACAAATAAATATACAAGATTGTCAAAGGAAATGTATAAATAGAACAGGAACTTCTTTATCATTGAGCTGGATTCAGAGAGGCACCAGGGCCCTGCAGCCCTCCCCGGCAAAGCAGACTCATGATTATCATCCTTGCATTACCACAGGTAGCTCTCACTTTCCTAACAGATGGGTTGTGTCCATCTACCACTGTCCCCCAAACCAGTGGGAGAATGGCTTTCACCCTACAGCCTATTGTAGTCTTATTACTTCCCTGAGAAAGTAAGAGGGAGAGAAGAAAGAAGATGGGGAGTATGTATTCAGTGCTTTCTTAAAACCTTTCCACTAACATACCTATCGAGGTATTGCACCTTTATTCTTTCCTTCCTCTGCTCTTTGTTTGTCCAAATGTCCCTGTATTGTGGTAGCTCTTTCCTCTCAAGTCAATATCACAAATATAGTTGTAGCAGCCTACCATTAAGTCACAATGACAGGACATTACCTTTTCAGGTCAGGTTAGTAGTGAATTTAAAAGTGTAAGGCAGGCAGATTAGCAATGGTAACTCACTTCATAAAGTGAGATAAATGGTTTGATCTGGGAAGTGAATCTATAGTATGTCATGGGGATATAGGCAACTACACCTGTTTACATGGTGTAAACACATAGTTGAAATGATCAGGACTATGTGAAGAACAGGTGGAAAAATATACACAAATATGATGAAAATAAAACACTGGAGGCATACACTAGAGGCAAAAGTTAGTCACCCAAGCACAGAATGTTGTTGTAGGAAGGGCCTGTAAGATCATTTCATTCAGCATTTTTCAACATGTCTTAGGCATACCCCTAGTGTTATGAAGGATTATCTTAGGCAGTACAGAGTTAACTATTTTCTAATAGTATGCATGTATTTTAATGGTTGCCTTCTATTTATGGGGAGTTAAACTGGCTTTCTACTTATGGTAGTGTTATTTTCAATGCAATTTTTTAGTAAAATAAGTCAGTTTATTTAAGAAAGCATACTAAGTAAATAACAGTACAGCTAATACTCAAATATGGTCTAAATCATGAAGGTGAAATGTAAATAACTGAACTTTAGCAAACAATGATTGAACCCAATTATCTTCCCAATTCAGGAGCTCCTTTATTAGACACTTTGGTTTAAAGGAGGGTCTAACCCCCAAATAAATAAATGTATAGCAATCCTGCCTCCTCCTATACCCATGACAGAATTGCTAATATAACATGGAAGTTTTCCACTGAGCTTGGATGAAACCTCATACTGTTTCTGAACACACTTCTACAGCAAGTTTTCCTTGAACCTCCAGTTTGGGCTAAGGGGGTCTCTTCTAGCCCTTATAGCACGCTGACATAATTATTTCATAAGACTCACCACATTATAGTACACCTATCTTTTTATATGGCAGTTTCATTCATTTGAGTGTCAGTTCCTTGAGGTTAGGAGTTCAATCATCAGTAGTTCAATTATCTTTATATTTTTAGCTCTTTGCACAGTACTTATCATATAACAAGTACTCAATAAAAGTTGGTGGAATGGAATAATTTAGAGCCACATGTCTCAGTGTAAATTCTGCTTTCACCACTTGCTAGCTGTGTGACCCTGAACAAGTTATTTAACATATCTGGGCCTTCGTGTCCTCATCTGTAAGATAGGAGTAGTAATAGTACCTATCTCATAGGATATTGAGAGGATTATGTAATTTAGTACATATACATATAACATGCTTAGAACAGAACTTGGCACAGACTAAGCACTATAAAAATTTTTGCTATTATTATGTTGAACTGAAATATGCTTTCTGAAATTTCTACCTGTGCATCCTGGGACTGACCCTGGAAAAACAAAGAGCAAGTCTACTCCTTCTTCCATGTCATGGTCGCTGAAATGTCTCACCTTCTTTTCCCTCCCATAAACATCCCTGATTGCTTAATCTATCCCCTGTATAGTATGGTTTCCATACTTTCAACAACCTGTTTTCTTGGTTGGTTACAGCAAAATGATCAGAACTCCCAGGCTAGAGATGCTGTCTCACAGAGATCAACGTACTTCCCCAGGTAAGCAAGTGCAAGGATGAGTATATCTCTATTACCAAAAAAGCAGAGATGGGGACAAAGGAAGCTCATCCCAGATTTAAATATAACAATAAAAAGTTGGAAAGAATCTGAATGTTCACAACAAGATGTTGGGTAGCTAAATTATAATGCATGCATATGACTACAGAGTTATTCAAATTTAAGGTTTTCAAATACTCTCATTGACCATGGAAAATATTTGTATAATAATGTTAAATGTAAGAATAGGACACAAAAGTACACTTACACTATCATTTCATTTTTGTTCAACATACATGCCACATATTTTTACCACAGAAATAAACACATTTTAGTATTAAAAAAGATAGCAGTAGAATTATAAGAATTTAGTTTTTTAAATTTTTCTATAATGAGCATGTATTACTTTTATAATTGGAAAAAATATTTGAGTTGGGTGTCGAATTAAAGTTGTAGGTAGTTGAAGGATTATGGGAAGTTTGTTTCCTTTTTTATACTTTGTTTTCTAAATTTTCTATAACAAATTTTTACTATTTCTATAATTAGAATAAAACAACTTGGATGAATTGTTTGTAAATCAGCATCTTATCATAACCCTCACTTGCCTGAATCACATCAGCTTAAAGAAAGGATACTCAAGTAGCATGTATATGTAATATTAGTAATAGGAACCACTCACATCATTTCTTACCTAGCTTATCAAAATAAACTCCTAATTAGTCTCCCTGTCTCTACTTTTGCTCTCATGCACTGCAGCTAGGATTGATTATTCCAAAATCAGAAATTTCTCAAAGGTATCTTATTGTCCTCAAGGTAAAAGCTAAAACCTCTTAGTGTGACCTACAAGAAAGGCCTTCATAAATGTTTCATACATTTTCCCTAGAGGACTTGCCACCTGCTCTGGACAATGCTTTGTAAGCCAAAGTACAGGAATTCTGGTTGAATGTTCCTTTCCCTCCTTATACATTTGGCAGAACAATTTTCCTTAGTAGCAATAACCACAATTTTTAATTGGGTATGTTGTGCATTTGTGTGATTACTTTTTCTTTACCTGTCTCTCCCACTAGACCTCTTTTTTTTTTGGCCATGCCATGCAGCATGCAGGACCTTAGTTCTCCAACCAGGGATCAAACCCATGTCCCCTGCATTGGGAGCACAGAATCTTAACCACTGGACCACCAGGGAAGTCCCTAGACTTCTTTTTTTGTGAAGGCAGAATCCAGTTCAATTTTACTCTCAGATGTAGTCCACTGCTTGGAAGAGAATAGATGCTCAATGAATATTTGTTACCTCACTGACAAGTTAACTGAATAATATCCTCATCTGTTCTTTTTTTTAATTTTTTTTTGCTAAGTATTCATCTTTGACTCCTCTCCTCTATAAAGGTCCTGAATGTGCCTGGATGGCAACGGGTCATAGTAGTGGGGGTAGGGTAAAGTGGAGTAGGTTTTTCCCATTCATAATAATTGGGTAAAGAGCTTAGGGCTGAAATTAGTCTACATCGCTGTAATAATAATAATAACAACACATATGAATTGTGTATAGTCACTCTTCCAAACACTTTACCTGTAGAAAGACATTCAATTCCTGCAACAATCCTATATGTGCCATTATCCTTATTTTACAGATGAGGAAATTAAGGCAGAGAGAACTTAAGTAACTTTGCCAAGATCGCATACCATATCACCCCTTTTAGTTATCCTGATTTTATCTGGATCCAAAGAACATGGGACAAGCCTCAGTATCCTCAGGAATAGGTTCTAGAGATATGAGTAAGAACCTGTTTTAAACCTGCACAAGTTTTGAACAGGGAAGTCTCATCTAATGACCCCACTAGGAATGAAGCAGGAGGCACTATTCCATGGTGACCAAAAAGGCCATTTGTTGTGGAATTATTTTTGCATTATGAATTTGCTTTAAAATTAGTCCGGACAATTCCAGCCAATATTATCGTTCTCATTTTAGAGTATCAGAAATGCACAGTATTTGTGAAAAAGTGCCTTGCACAAAGTCAATATTTTGTGACAACATTTAAAACTCCAGTATATCATGATTCTCACATTTGAGTGTGCATTAGAATCACCTGGACATCTTGTTAAAAACAGATTGCAGGGCCCCAACCCCAGGGTTTCTGATTTAGTAGGTTGTGGGTGAGACCTAAGAATTTTCATTTCTAGCAAGTTCCCAGGTTATGCTGATGCTGCTCTTCTGGGGACCATACTTGGAAAACTAATGGTCTGAGTTTTGCTCATTAGGGTAATGGGAACATATATTCTGCTATCCCGTATTGCTCTACAGGTATTAGAAATCCATAGTTGATTGATCCATAGGAAGTACTTTTTGTTGATTTTCAGAACAAAGAATGCTTTCTATAGTTAATTAATTTTTACCATTTTATAGAAGCAGCTAGTAATAATGACTACCATATTCTGAGTACCTACTGCACTGCTAAGCACTTTTTAGTCATTTACTCATTTAAATTACCTCATTTACTCCTCACTACATCACTGAGATTCTTATTTTGCCCTGGGTAGGAGCTGAAGGCCCACTGATGAAAAAGGTAGCTGAAGACAAAGGTGGCTCTGAAGAACACAACTGGAGAGAATAAATCATCATCATCATCATCACCATCGTCTAACATTGGTGGAGCACTGTGATAAGCCCAATACTGACTTTATTTAATCCATGCAAGCACCCTCAGAGTTAATATCCCAGTCTTATAGCCAAGTACATGCCAGAGTGTGCGTGTGTGTGCTTAACCTCTACTGCTTCCCAATGCTCAGTCTCAGGCTTTTTAATTCACCCATTTTGAATTGGGTGGATGGGGAAGACAGCAATGTAAATGGGAGAAGGAGAGGTACTGGAGAGAGGCTGGAGGTCAGTGGGCATCTCTAGCATTGGTTTAAACATGGATATCCATGGATTCTAGCCTTATGATAGCTAAGGATCATATTTTTTGGAGGTTATTTTTAGTCTGAGAAAAAAATGAGTCTGGTAGCTTTAGCAATGGTCCATTCCCCAGTTGCTAATACCTAGGGCTTAGAGCCACTCAATATTAATCATCTGTCTGTCTGCACAGAACTCCTGGCAGACCCATTCCTCCTGTGGGAGAAGCTGTAATAACTGGCCACTCACCATTTGTGTTTGATGATACTCATTCTTCAGAGAGGTCTCCAAACAGCTTTAGATTCCTTCAATAGCTTATCACAGGCAGAGCCTAAAAAATATCACTTGGCCAAGGCTTCACATTCCCTAAAGACATCGAATTTCAAATTTGCCTTTATTGCCAAATTGCAGGATTGAAAGATTCATCATATAAATTCAAATGTGGAGCCCATGATTGGACCACACTTTCTGTGATACACTATTTTTAATATTTATATATAAGAATTTTAAAAAATCTTGTGAATAACATTGTATTATGCATCCTTATTAAAAATGTCATTTTCTTTAATGTGATAATTTAAAACATACCACACTTTTGCAGACATTTCTGATATTTCATTTAAAAATATTCTGAGAATTTCAACAAAAAGAAGTAAACCAGATTCTTTTGATCACTGTGAGGTCTGGCCCCATGTATACCCCCTTCCCTAAACTGACTTGAGGTTCTCTTATCCTACATCTTTACTCTGTTAAAGAGAAAGCTTAACCTAATCCTCACAAACCCTTTTGCATTTCTACAAACCTGTATAGAGAGCTTCTGGAAAGGAGATTCCCCCACCCAATTTATCTAGGGTTAAATTAAAAGAATTAAAAATTTCCTTGGCCTTTCAACTTTCCTTAGTATTTATGCCTAATTACAGTGAGGCTAAATAGCAATTATGTGTATCAGTAAACGTATGTTAGATTAAATTTTACATTCTAGTTTGATTATGTTACTAAAACATTATGAGTCTTTTTGATCTTCATAGTATATTGCTCAGGTAGAATGATGATCTGCTTGCAATAAAAGGGAAAGATTATTGGTTTTAAGATGAGACATTGGCAGTATGTTTATTGCTAGCTTTGTATATAGGACACAGCCAACTTACTTATGAGTTCTTACCACAGAACATGTTTTGAACCAGAAAAAGGATTGTTTTCATCAGACCCCAAAATATATCTTCTACTGAGCAGGACACTTGGCTTTCCATTGCTCTAACCCAAACTCTGGGTTCAGGTCCCAGAACCCTAGCCTAGGTATATTACATCACTACTTCTGTTTTTAACAGAGGAGAGTTTGGACACTATCTGGTACCTCAGACACTTACAGAGTTCTAAATTAATTTAATCAAAGCATCAAGATTCTTCATCCCTGCCCCTAGAAACAGGTTCCCTTTGGACCCTCTCTTTACAGATACAGGCACTGGTACAGGTTTTCCTTTCTGCCGTTGGTATATGATGGGAGTCAGATGATTCTGCTTCTTACTAGGAAAACTGCTGCAATGGATGATCAGTAGTCTTATTTCAGACCCAGTTGGTTGTTGGGAGTCTGCCAATTACATCGCTAGCAGTGATTTCACTCCCACCTGGTCTGCAGCAAGTGACCCCAGCTACAGCCAGGGACCTATAAGCTAGGACCTCCTACCCACCATCCATCCTTCTTCAGTGTACTGTCCCTTTCTCATTAATCTCTCTCCATATTACCAATCCTAATTTACTTCTTCATTTCAATGTTCTGCCTGTCAGAATATCTGTTAACTCCAATGTTGTTTTCTTATCTCAAAGGCATAATTCCCTCTGTTCAGAAAGTTCAGTGAAATCTCCAGAAGCAGAGTCTACTAGGCTACTGGAAGGGACAGAAATCCCCTCCATAATACCTTTTGTTCTAACTCTTGGGTTCACCGAATATCATCATCCTTTTAAAGGTACAATTGAAGATGACATGGAAAAATACTGGATTCTACAACCCCAGTTAGTTAGAACCTGGAGCAATTAGCCTCTAATTTAGTTCTAATATATTCTATCAGGAAAACACTCCCAATAATAAATTCCTCCACAGCACCAGAGTTGTAGTGGAGATGTTCTGGTTTCTAACGGGCATTCTACATATGAAATCATTGCCAGGATGCAGCTTACTACCCTTGAGTATGCCTCCAAGACAGAAAATCATCAAGTACTAATTTTTGCTATTAGTTATGCTCTTCATATAGGCAACACATACGTTCACTACCATTGTGAAAACCATTGTGCACAAGTTCATATTTATTTGGCATATACTATTTGCTATTGGAGAGAGATTTGAGATATCAAGGAAGATCAGAGAAAGCTTACCTGAGGTTCAGTAAACACTAACTAGGCCAAGAGGGAGTACACAGGAAGAAGAAATATCATGGGCAAAGGCCTGGCAGCATTAGGGTCTTACATATAGGGTTTTATATATGTCCAAAAACCCAAGAAACCAGAGAGGTGGGAGGAAAGTGAGTGAGAGTAGTACACGTTGAAGCTGGAGATACAGGAAGGGACCAGACTATACAGGAGTTCATAGAGATCCTAAAGAGTTTTGTTTTTCTCCAAATATTTTTAGCAGAGGAGCTACATAATCAGATATGTATTTTGAAATGTATCTTTGGCTGTAGTGTGGAGATCAGATTGGAGGGGGCTGTGGTAAATTAGGGGAAACAAGTTAGGAGGTGCAGGAGTTCAGCAATAAATTATTATAATTTAGATCATAGCTTAGATTATACCCTAGGTAGAGGCAGTGAAGATGCAGAGAATCATACTGATTTTAGAGAAACTTAGGAGGTCCTATCAACAGAATTTTGTAAGGGATTTAATATTGGAGGTGAGGGAGAGGGAAATGTCCAAGATGATTCTTAGAACTCTAACTTGAGCAACTGGATAGTGAAGTCATTCACTGAGGAACAATGTAAAAGAACCATATTTAGGGAGGGAAGATAATGAGTTTGGTTTCGGATGTGTTGAGTTTGAGGTGCTTTGTGGCAATGCCAAGTAAGATATTGGCTATGTGGGTTTCTGAGGAGTTGCATGCTCACTGTAGAGGACTTAAACCTTATAGAGCACTGATTGCTTCTGCAGACTTCAGGTATTGTTCTACTTTATATAAAAGCATTTTTTCAGAGCTTCTACTTGGGGTTCTCTTCTAGCAGCATTTTGCATTTAATTAGGGGAGATTTGTTTAGTTTGCAGCCAATTTTTTCTTTCTTTTTTCAAAACAAATTCTCTTGAATCCTCCAACCAACTCTTATTGAATTAGCCATCTCTAAAATAGTGAGGACTTGTTCATTTAGCATACATATCACCAATGTAATAGTGGTAGTCTCAATTTGTTAGTTATGTTTTCTTGATAAGAACAAGAAGAGCAAATAATTATTGAGTGTTTAATATATGATACATCTTATTTCATAGACTCTGGAGATTCCACAGTGAATTAAGATTTGCTCATTGTGTGCAAGAGACTCATAGTCTACTGATCAAACTTGCCACCTACCTCTGTCCTATAGCATATAACTTAGCAATAGTTATATTTCTAAATTGGAAGGCCAATGACATGTGCTGAGCACCTGTTATGTGTCAAATATGAAACTGGTATTTGAGATGTACTTGTGCATGTAAGGCAGTATAAGGTAGTAGTTAAGAGGGTAAACTTTGGAGTTAGACTGCCTGAGTTCCACTCCTGGCTCTATGACTTGAGTAAGTTACTTAATCTCTCTGTGCCTCTGTTTCTTCCTCTGTAAAATGAGTCTAACAGTAGTACCTATGTATAGTAGTTTGCTATGGCTGACATAATAAAGTGCCACAACTGTTGGCTTAAATAACATAAATTAATTGTCTAACAATTCTGGAGGCTGGGAGTCCAAAATCAAGATGTTAGCAGGGTTGGTTCCCTCTGTGGGCTGTGAAGGAAGTATCTATTCCAGGTCTCTCTCCTTAATTTGTAAATGGGTGATTTCTTTCTATGTCTTTTCACATCATCTTCCCTTTACACACATCTCTATAAACAAATTTCCCTGTTTATAAGGACACTAGTCACATTGGATTAGGGTCCACTCTAATGACCTTATCTTAAGAAATTTCATCTGCTACACTGGGGGTTGGGACTTCAACATATGAAGTTTGGAAGGGGAGACACAATTCAACTAATAATACTATATTATAGGATTATAGCAAAGATTAAAAAAGAGCATCCATAAATTACTTAAAACAACTCCTGGCACATTGTGCACACTCAATGAATGTTAACTATTAAGTTAAATATATTATTTCATTTAATCTTTATACATATGGCCCATATTAAGAAGGTAATTTTTAATGATTAGCACACTGAGACTCAATGTCACACAGCTATTTTTTGGTAGAGCCAGGATTGTAACCTAGCTCTGACTGATCTCAAACTTAATGTACGTTTCACTATACCACGAGGCATCATCAGGTGACTAGGTTGTTGTCTCTGTGAAACTGCCATAGAAATATTTTCAGATATGGTCAATGACTTCATGCATCAGTGTGAGGATCCCATTGTCTGTGGGTCTCTGATTAGCAACAGTCATTTGTCATAATATACTTTGTCATCTAAGATAACACTATCACCAAGCGACCCAAGCTAACAACAGTATCATTGAGAATAAGGGCCTAAGCAATGTGGGAAGAAATTTAGGTCCTCAAAAGTCTATTTGTAGAGACTTTCAAGATGGTGGAGGAGTAAGACGTGGAGATCACCTTCCTCCCCATAAATACATCAAAAATACATCTACATGTGGAACAACTCCTACAGAGCACCTACTGAATGCTGGCAGAAGACTTCAGACTTCCCAAAAGGAAAGAAACTCCCCACGTACCTGGGTAGGACAAAAGAAAAAAGAAAAAACAGGGACAAAAGAATAGGAACAGGACCTGCACCTCTGGGAGGGAGCTGTGAAGGAGGAAAAGTTTCCACACACTAGGAAGCCCATTCACTGGTCAAGATGGGGGGTGGGTAAGGGGGTAGCTTCAGAGCCATGAAGGAGAGCACAGCAACTGGGGTGCAGAGGGCAAAGCTGGGAGATTCCACACAAAGGATCAGTGCTGACCAGCACTCACCAGCCTGAGAGTCTTGTCTGCTCACCCACCAGGGTGGTGGGGGATGAGAGCTGAGGCTTGGACTTCAGAGGTCAGACCCCAGGAAAAGGACTAGGGTGGGCTGTGTGAATACAGCTTGAAGGGGGCTAGTGTGTCACGGCTAGCTGGGAGGGAGTCCAGGAAAAAGTCTGGACCTGCCAGAGAGGCAAGACATCTTTATTTTGGGGGGCTCAAAGAGAGGGGATGCCTTACCTGTGGGCCCACAGAAGACAGAGCACTGTCTAAGTGAGCTCCAGAGAGAGGCGTGAGCCATGGCTATCACCTTGGACCCCAGAGATGGGCATGAACCGCTAACACTGCTGCCACTGCCAGCAAGAATCCTGTGTGCAATGACAGGTCACTATCCACACCGCCAGGAGTCTGTGAAGAAAGCCACTGCCAGGGTCCTGTGATTCAGGGACAAGTACCCTGGGAGAACACACAGCATGCCTCAGGCTGTTGCAAGATCACAACAGCCTCTGCCACCTCAGGCTCACCTCAAATTCCAATTATGACTACCATACGCCTACCTACCCCCAGACTGATTGAGCAAAAGTGCCCAAATCAGCCGCTACTTTAACCCCCTCCTCTCTGGGAAGGGAACAAGCTCCTGAGGGTAGCCTACACTCAGAGGCAGGGCCAAAACCAAAGCTGAACCCCAGGAGATGTGCGAACAAAGAAGTAAAAGGGTAATTTCTCCGTGCAGCCTCAGGAGCAGCAGGTAAAATCCACACAATCAACTTGATAAAGGCTGCAAATGAAGAATACATAGACAACGAATGTTCCCAAAATTGAGGCGGTAGACTTTGAGAGCACCTGCGGACTTGGTGTGTGCTTTCTATGTCTAATTTGATTCTGGTTTTATGTTTATCTTAGTTTAGTATTTAGTGTTTATTATCATTGGTGGATTTGTTTATTGGTTTGGTTGCTCTCTTCTTTATATATATTTTTGTTGTTCTTTTTTTACCTTTTCTCTTTTTGTGAGTGTGTATGTGTATGTGTATGCTTCTTTTTGTGATTTTGTCTGTATAGGTTTGCTTTTACCATTTGTCCTATGGTTCAGTCTGCATGGTTTTTTTTTTTTTTGGTTTTGTTTTTGTCTTTCTTTTTGTTTAGTTTTGTCTCTTCCTTTTCTTCTGAGCAATGTGGCTGGCAGGGTCCTGGTGCTCTGGCTGGGTGTCAGACCTCAGTTTCTGAGGTGGGGGTCCAAGTCCATAACAATGGACCACAAGAAAAGAACCAGGCCCATGTAAAATCAAAAGGAAAGATCTCTCCCAGAGATTGTCGTCTCAACACTAAGACCCAGCTACAAGCAAAGGTCAGCAAGCTTCAGAGCTGGACACCCCATGCCAAATAGCAGGACAGGAACACAACACCACTCATTAGCAGAGAGGCTGACTAAGATCATAATGAGTTCACAGACACCTCAAAACACATCGCTGGATGCAGTGCTGCCCACCAGAAAGACAAGATCCAGCCTCATCCACCAGAACACAGACACAAGTACCCTCCACCAGGAAGCCTACACAACCCACTAAACCAACCACATACACTGGAGGCCCACACCAAAACTAACGGGAAATACAAACTTGAGACAGCAAAAAGGACACCCCAAACACAGAAAGTTAGACAAAATGAGAAAAGAGAGAAATATGCAGCAGATGAAGGAGCAAAGGGAAAAGCCACCAGACCAAACAAAAGAAGAATTAGGGAGTCTACATGAAAAAGAATTTGAGAGTAATAATAGTAAAGATGATCCAAAATCTCGAAAGTAGAATGGAGAAAACACAAGAAACATTTAACAAGGACCTAGAAGAACTGAACAGCAAACAAACAATGATGAACAACAAAATAAATGAAATTAAAAATACTTCAGAAGGAATCAATAGCAGAATAACTGAGGCAGAAGAAAGGATAAGTGACCTGGAAGACAAAAGAGTGGAAATAACTGCTGCAGAACAGAATAAAGAAAAAAGAATGAAAAGAATTGAGGACAGTCTCAAAGACATCTGGGACAACATTAAATGCACCAATATTCGAAATATAGCAGTCCCAGAAGAGGAAGAGAAAAAGAAAGAAACTGAGAAAATATTAGAAGAGATTATAGTTGAAAACTTCCCTAATATGGGGAAGGAAATAGTCAATCAAGTCCAGGAAGCACAGAGAGTCCCATACAGGATAAATCCAAGGAGAAACATGCCAAGACACATATTAATCAAACTATCAAAAAATAAATACAAAGAAAAAATATTAAACTTAGCAAGTGAAAAACAACAAATAACATACAAGGGAATCGCCATAAGGTTAACAGCTGATCTTTCAGCAGAAACTCTGCAAGCCAGAAGGGAGTGGAAGAACACATTTAAAGTGATGAAAGAGAAAAACCTACAACCATGATTACTCTACCCAACAAGGATCTCAATCAGATTTGATGGAGAAATTAAAAACTTTACAGAGAAGTAAAACTAAGAGAATTCAGCATAACCAAACCAGCTTTACAACAAATGCTAAAGGAAATTCTCCAGACAGGAAACACAAGAGAAGGAAAAGACCAACAAAAACAAACCCAAAACATTAAGAAAATGGAAATAGGAACATACATATCGATAACTACCTTAAATGTAAATGGATTAAATGCTCCAACCAAAAGGCATAGACTGACTGAATGGATTCAAAAACAAGACCAGTATATATGCTGTCTACAAGAGACACACTTCAGACCCAGGGACACATACAGACTGAACATAAGGGTATGGAAAAAGATATCCCATGCAAATGGAAATCAAAAGAAAGCTGGAGTAACACTTCTCATATCAGACAACAGAGACTTTAAAACAAAGACTATTACAAGAGACAAAGTAGGACACAACATAATTATCAAGAGATCAATCCAAGAAGAAGATACAACAATTGTAAATATTTATGCACCCAACATAGGAGCACCTCAATACATAAGACAAATGCTAACAGCCATAAAAAGGGAAATTGACAGTAACACAAACATAGTAGGGAAGTTTAATACCCCACATTCACCAATGGACAGATCATCCAAAATGAAAATAAATACGGAAACACAAGCTATAAATGATACATTACACAGACGGACTTAATTGATATTTATAGGACATTTTATCCAAAAACAACAGAATACACTTTCTTCTCAAGTTCTCATGGAACATTCTCCAGAATACATCATATCTCGGGTCACAAATCAAACCCTGGTAAATTAAAGAAAATTGAAATCATGGCAAGCATCTTTTCTGACAGCAATGCCATAAGACTAGATATCAGGTACAGGAAAAAAATATGTAAAAAGTACAAATATATGGAGGATAAACCATACACTATTATGTAACCAAGAAATCACTGAAGAAATCAAAGAGGAAATCAAAAAATACATAGAAACAAATGACAATTAAAGCATAACAACCCAAAACCTATGGGATGCAACAAAAGCAATTCTAAGAGGGGAGTTTATAGCAATACAAACCTACCTCAAGAAACAAGAAAATCTCAAGTAAACAACCTAACCTTACACCTAAAGCAATTATAGAAAGAAGAACCAAAAAAAAACCCATAAGTTAGCAGAAGGAAAGAAATCATAAAGATAAGATCAGGAAGGGTGGAGGGGAAGATGGTAGAAGAGTAAGACGTGGAGATCACCTTCCTCCTCACAGTTACACCAGAAGTACATCTACACGTGGAACAACTCCTACAGAACACCTACTGAACGCTGGCAGAAGACCTCAGACCTCACAAAAGGCAAGAAACTCCCCACGTACCTGGGTCGTGCAAAAGAAAAAACAGAGACAAAAGAATAGGGACAGCACCTGCACCAGTGGGAGGGAGCTGTGAAGGAGGAAAGGTTTCCACACAGTAGGAAGGCCCTTCAC
>NW_021703779.1:48380158-48415460 GCF_005190385.1 Monodon monoceros | reverse complement strand
GAGCTGAGGCTCGGGCTTTGGTTTGAGCGCAGGGAGAAGACTGGGGTTGGCTGCATGAACACAGCCTGAAGGGGTTAGTGCACCACGGCTAGCCGGGAGGGAGTCCGGGAAAAGGTCTGGAGCTGCCGAAGAGGCAAGAGACTTTTTCTTCCCTCTTTGTTTGCTGGTGCGCGAGGAGAGAGGTTTAAGAGCGCTGCTTAAAGGAGCTCCCGAGATGGGCGCGAGCCGTGGCTAAAATCGCGGACCCCAGAGATGGGCGGGAGATGCTAAGGCTGCTGCTACTGCTACCAAGGGACCTGTGTGCAAGCACAGGTCACTATCCACACCCCTCTTCTGGGGAGCCTGTGCAGCCCGCCACTGCCAGGTTCCTGGGATCCAGGGACAACTTCCCTGGGAGAACGCACGGTGGGCCTCAGGCTGGTGCACCGTCACACAGGCCTCTGACACCGCAGGCCTGCCCCGTATGCCGTGCCCCTCCCTCCCCCCGGCCTGAGTGCGCCAGAGCCCCCAAATCAGCGGCTCCTTTAACCCCGTCCTGTCTGAGCAAAAAACAGACGCCCTCCAGCGACCTACACGCAGAGGCGGGGCCAAAACCAAAGCTGAGCCCCTGTGAGAACAAAGAAGAGAAAGGGAAATCTCTCCCAGCAGCCTCAGAAGCAGCGGATTAAAGCTCCACAATCAACTTGATGTACCCTGCATCTGTGGAATACATGAATAGACAACGAATCATCCCAAATTGAGGAGGTGGACTTTGAGAGCAAGATCTATGATTTTTTCCCCTTTTCCTCTTTTTGTGAGTGTGTATACGTATGCTTCTGTGTGAGATTTTGTCTGTATAACCTTGCTTCCACCATTTGTCCTAGGGTTCTATCCGTCCGTTTTTTTTTCTAATTTTTTTCTAAAAAATTAATTTTAATTTTAATAACTTTATATACTTTACCTTCTTTCTTTCTTTCTCTCTTTCTCTCTTTCTTTCTTTCTTTCTTTCTTTCTTTCTTTCTTTCTTTCTTTCTTTCTTTCTTTCTTTCCTTCCTTCCCTCCTTTAGACAATGAATCATCCCAAATTGAGGAGGTGGACTTTGAGAGCAAGATTTATGATATTTTCCCCTTTACCTCTTTTTGTGAGGGTGTATGTGTATGCTTCTGTGAAAGATTTTGTCTGTATAGCTTTGCTTCCACCATTTGTCCTAAGGTTCTATCCATCCCTTCTTTTTTCTAAATAATTATTTTTTAATTTAATAACTTTATTATACTTTATTTTATTTTACTGTATCTTCTTTCTTTCTTTTTTCCTTCCTTCCCTCCTTCCTTCCTTCTTTCCTCTCTCCCTCCCTCCTTTCTTTCCTTCTTTTCTTCTTTCATTCTTCCTTCCTTCCTTCCTTCCTTCCTTCCTTCCCTCCTTTCTTTCTTTCTTTCTTTCTTTCTTTCTTTCTTTCTTTCTTTCTTTCTTTCTTTCTTCCTACTTCTACTAATTCTTTCTCTCTACTTTTTCTCACTTTTATTCTGAGCCGTGTGGATGAAAGGCTCTTGGTGCTGCAGACAAGAGTTAGTGCTGTGCCTCTGAGGTGGGAGAGCCAACCTCAGGACACTGGTCAACAAGAGACATCCCAGCTCCACATAATAATGAATGGCGAAAATCTCCCAGCGATCTCCATCTCAACACGAGCACCCAGCTTCACTCAACGACCAGCAAGCTACAGTGCTGGACAACCTATGCCAAACAACTAGCAAAACAGTAACACAACCCCACCCATTAGCAGAGAGGCTGCCTAAAATCATAATAAGTCCACAGACACCCCCAAACTCACCACCAGACGTGGACCTGCCCACTAGAGAGACAAGATCCAGCCTCATCCACCAGAACACAGGCACTAGTCCCCTCCACAAGGAAGCCTACACAACCCACTGAACCAACCATAGCCACTTGGGACAGACATCAAAAACAACTGGAACTACAAACCTGCAGCCTGCAAAAAGGAGACCACAAACACAGCAAGATAAGCAAAATGAGAAGACAGAAAAATATACAGCAGATGAAGGAGCAATATAAAAATGCACCAGACCTAACAAATGAAGAGGAAATAGGCAGTCTACCTGAAAAAGAATTCAGAATAATGATAGTAAAAATGATCCAAAATCTTGGAAATAGAATGGACAAAATGCAAGAAACACTTAACAAGGACCTAGAAGAACTAAAGATGAAACAAACAATGATGAACAACACAATAAATGAAATGAAAAAGACTCTAGATGGGACCAATAGCAGAAAAACTGAGGCAGAAGAACGGATAAGTGACCTGGAAGATAAAATAGTGGAAATAACTACTGCAGAGCAGAATAAAGAAAAAAGAATGAAAAGAACTGAGGACCGTCTCAGAGACCTCTGGGACAACATTAAACGCACCAACATTTGAATTATAGGGGTTCCAGAAGAAGAAGAGAAAAAGAAAGGGACCGAGAAAATATTTGAAGAGATTGTAGTGGAAAACTTCCCAGTATGGGAAAGGAAATAGTTAATCAAGTCCAGGAAGCACAGAGAGTCCCATATAGGATAAAGCCAAGGAGAAATACGCCAAGACACATATTAATCAATGGTCAAAAATTAAATACAGGGCTTCCCTGGTGGCGCAGTGGTTGACAGTCCACCTTCCAATGCAGGGGACGTGGGTTCATGCCTCGGCCCGGGAAGATCCCCTGTGCCGTGGAGCGGCTGGGCCCATGAGCCATGGCTGCTGAGCCTGTACCTCCGGAGCCTGTACGCCCCAACGGGAGAGGCCACAACAGTCAGAGGCACGTGTACCGCAAAAACAAACAAAAAAACAAGCAAAACAAACAAAAAAAAATAAATACAAAGAAAGCATGTTAAAATCAGCAAGGGAAAAACAACAAATAACACACAAGGGAATACCCATAAGGTAAACAGCTGATCTCTCAGCAGAATCTCTGCAAGCAAGAAGGGAGTGGCAGGACACAGTGAAAGTGATGAAGGAGAAAAACCTGCAACCAAGATTACTCTACACAGCAAGGATCTCATTTAGATATGATGGATAAATTAAAAACTTTACAGACAAGCAAAAGCTGAGAGAGTCCAGCACCACCAAACCAGCTTTACAACAAATGCTAAGGGAACTTCTCTAGGCAAGAAACACAAAAGAAATGAAAGACCTATAATAACGAACCCAAAACAATTTAGAAAATGGGAATAGGAACATACATATCGATAACCACTTTAAATGTAAATGGACTAAATGCTCCCACCAAAAGACACAGATTGGCTGAATGGATACAAAAACAAGACACATATATATGCTGTCTACAAGAGACCCACTTCAGACCTAGAGACACATACAGACTGAAAGTAAGGGGATGGAAAAAGATATTCCATGCAAATGGAAACCAAAAGAAAGATGGAGTAGCAATTCTCATATCAGACAAAATAGACTTTAAAATAAAGACTATTAGAAAAGACAAAGAAGGACACTACAAAATGATCAAGGGATTGATCCACGAAGAAGATATAACAATTGTAAATATTTATGCACCTAACATAGCAGCACCTCAATACATAAGGCAAATACTAACAGCCATAAAAGGGGAAATCGACAGTAACACATTCATACTAGGGGACTTTAACACCCCACTTTCACCAATGGACAAATCATCCAAAATGGAAATAACTAAGGAAACACAAGCTTTAAATGATACATTAAACAAGGTAGACTTAATTGATATTTACAGGACACTCCATCCAAAAACAATGGAATACACATTTTTCAAAAATGCTCCTGGAACATTCTCCAGGATAGATCATATCTTGGGTCACAAATCAAGCCTTGGTAAATTTAAGAAAACTGAAATTGTATCAAGTATCTTTTCAGACCACAACGCCATGAGACTAGATATCAATTACAGGAAAAGATCTGTAAAAAATACAAACACATGGAGGCTAAACAATACACTACTTAAGAACGAAGTGATCACTGAACAAATCAAAGAGAAAATAAAAAAATACCTAGAATCAAATGACAATGGAGACACGACGACCCAAAAACTATGGGATGCAGCAAAAGCAGTTCTAAGAGGGAAGTTTATAGCAATACAAGCCCACCTTAAGAAGCAGGAAACATCTCGAATAAACAACCTAAGCTTGAACCTAAAGCAATTAGAGAAAGAAGAACAAAAATACCCCAAAGTTAGCAGTAGGAAAGAAATCATAAAAATCAGATCAGAAATAAATGCAAAAGAAATGAAGGAAAAAATAGCAAAGATCAATAAAAGTAAAAGCTGGTTCTTTGAGAAGATAAACAAAATAGATAAACCATTAGCCAGACTCATCAAGAAAAAAAGGGAGAAGACTCAAATCAATAGAATTAGAAATGAAAAAGGAGAAGTAACAACTGACACTGCAGAAATGAAAAAGATCAAGAGATTACTAGAAGCATCTCTATGCCAATAAAATGGACACTCTGGAAGAAATAGACAAATTCATAGAAATGCCCAACCTGCCAAGACTGAATCATGAAGAAATAGAAAATATGAACAGACAGATCACAAGCACTGAAATTGAAACGGTGATTAAAAATCTTCCAACAAACAAAAGCCCAGGACCAGACGGCTTCACAGGCGAATTCTATCAAACATTTAGGGAAGAGCTAACACCTATCCTTCTCAAACTCTTCCAAAACATAGCAGAGGGAGGAATACTCCCAAATTCCTTCTACAAGGCCACCATCACCTTGATACCAAAACCAGACAAGGATGTCACAAAGGAAGAAAACTACAGGCCAGTATTACTGACGAACATAGGTGCAAAAATCCTCAACAAAATACTAGCAAACAGAATCCAACAGCACATTAAGAGGACCATACACCATGATCAAGTGGGGTTTATTCCAGGAATGCAAGGATTCTTCAATATACGCAAATCTATCAATGTGATAAACCATATTAACAAATTGAAGGAGAAAAACCATATGATCATCTCAATAGATGCAGAGAAAGCTTTTGACAAAATTCAACACCCATTTATGATAAAAACCCTGCAGAAAGTAGGCATAGAGGGAACTTTCCTCAACATAATAAAGGCCATATATGACAAGCCCACAGCCAAGATCATCCTCAATGGTGAAAAACTGAAAGCATTTCCACTAAGATAAGGAACAAGACAAGGTTGCCCACTCTTACCACTCTTATTCAACATAGTTTTGGAAGTTTTAGCCACAGCAACCAGAGAAGAAAAGGAAATAAAAGGAATCCAAATCGGAAAAGAAGAAGTAAAGCTGTCACTGTTTGCAGATGACATGATACTATACATAGAGAATCCTAAAGATGCTACCAGAGAACTACTGGAGCTAATCAATGAATTTGGTAAAGTAGCAGGATACAAAATTAATGCACAGAAATCTCTGGCATTCCTATACACTAATGATGAAAAATCTGAAAGTGAAGTCAAGAAAACTCTCCCATTTACCATTGCAACAAAAAGAATAAAATATCTAGGAATAAACCTACGTAACGAGACAAAAGACCTGTATGCAGAAAATTATAAGACACTGATGAAAAAATTAAAGATGATACAAAGAGAGGGAGAGATATACCATGTTCTCGGATTGGAAGAATCAACAATGTGAAAATGACTCTACTACCCAAAGCAATCTATAGATTCAATGCAATCCCTATCAAACTACCACTGGCATTTTTCACAGAACAAGAACAAAAAAATTCACAATTTGTATGGAAACACAAAAGACCCCGAATAGCCAAAGCAATCTTGAGAACGAAAAACGGAGCTGGAGGAATCAGGCTCCCTGACTTCAGACTATACTACAAAGCTACAGTAATGAAGACAGTATGGTACTGGCACAAAAACAGAAAGATAGATCAATAGAACAGGATAGAAAGCCCGGAGATAAACCCACGCACATATGGTCATCTTATCTTTGATAAAGGTGGCAGGAATGTACAGTGGAGAAAGGCCAGCCTCTTCAGTAAGTGGTGCTGGGAAAACTGGACAGGTACATGTAAAAGGATGAGATTAGGTCACTCCCTAACACCATACACAAAAATAAGTTCAAAATGTATTAAAGACATAAATATAAGGCAGAAACTATCAAACTCTTACAGGAAAACATAGGCAGAACACTCTATTACATAAATCACAACA
Organism: Monodon monoceros; assembly: GCF_005190385.1. Taxonomy (NCBI): domain Eukaryota; kingdom Metazoa; phylum Chordata; class Mammalia; order Artiodactyla; family Monodontidae; genus Monodon; species Monodon monoceros. The sequence continues at coordinate 48,409,297 of NW_021703779.1, read as the reverse complement.
AGATCCTTTTTGACCCACCTCCTAGAGAAATGGAAATAAAAACAAAAATAAACTAATGGGACCTAATGTAACTTAAAAGATTTTGCAAAGCAAAGGAAACCATATACAAGACAAAGAGACAACCCTCAGGATTGGAGAAAATATTTGCAAATGAAGGAACTGCTAAAGGATTAATCTCCAAAATTTACAAGCAGCTCATGCAGCTGAATATCAAAAAAATCAAACAACCCAATCCAAAAATGGGCATAAGACCTAAATAGACATTTCTCCAAAGAAGATATACAGACTGCCAACAAACACATGAAAGAATGCTCAACATCATTAATCATTAGGGAAATGCAAATCAAAACTACAATGAGATATCAGCTCACACCGGTCAGAATGGCCATCATCAAAAAATATACAAACAATAAATGCTGGAGTGGTTGTGGAGAAAAGGGGACCTTCTTGCACTGTTGTTGGGAATGTAAATTGATACAGCCACTATGGAGAACAGCATGGTGATTCCTTAAGAAACTAAAAAACAACTACCATACGACCCAGCAATCTCACTACTGGGTTTATACCCTGAGATAACCATAATTTAAAAAGGGTCATGTACCAGAATGTTCATTGCAGCTCTATTTACAATAGCCTTGAGACGGAAACAACCTAAGTGCCCATCATCGGATGAATGGATAAAGAAGATGTGGCACATATATACAATGGAATATTACTCAGCCATAAAAAGAAACGAAATTGAGCTATTTGTAATGAGGTGGATAGACCTAAAGTCTGTCATACAGAGTGAAGTAAGTCAGAAACAGGAAGGCAAATACTGTATGCTAACACATATATAGGGAATTTAAGAAAAAAATGGCATGAGGAACCTAGGGGTAAGACAGGAATAAAGACACAGACCTAGTGGAGAACAGACTTGAGGATATGGGTAGGTGGATGGGTGAGTTGTGACAGGGTGAGAGAGACGCATGGACATATATACACTAACAAACGTAAGGTAGATAGCTCGTGGGAAGCAGCCACATGGCACAGGGATATCAGCTCGGTGCTTTGTGACTGCCTCGAGGGGTGGGATAGGGAGGGTTTGAGGGAGGGAGACGCAAGAGGGAAGAGATATAGGAACATATGTATATGTATAACTGATTCACTTTGTTATAAAGCAGAAACTATCACACTATTGTAAAGCAATTATACCCCAATAGAGATGTTTAAAAAAGAGATAAGATCAGAAATAAATGGAAAAGAAATGAAGGAAACAGTAGCAAAGATCAATAAAACTAAAAGCTAGTTCTTGGAGAAGATAAACAAAATTGATAAACCATTAGCCAGACTCATGAATAAAAAAGGGAGAAGACTCAAATCAATAGAATTAGAAATGAAAAATGAGAAGTAACAACTGGCGCCACAGAAATAAAAAGGATCATGAGAGATTACTACAAGCAACTATATGCCAATGAAAGGAACAACCTGGAAGAAATGGACCAATTCATAGAAAAGCACAACTTTCCACCCTGACCCAGGAAGAAATAGAAAATATAAACAGACGAATCACAAGAACTGAAATTGAAGCTGTTAATAAAATTCTTCCAACAAACAAAAGACTAGGACCAGATGGATTCACAGGTGAATTCTTTTAAACATTTAGGGAAGAGCTAATACTGATTCTTCTCAAACTCTTCCAAAATATAGCAGAGGGAGGAACACTCCCAATCTCATTCTATGAGGTCACCATCACCCTGATAACAAAAGCAGACAAAGATGTCACAATGAAAGAAAACTACAGGCCAATATCACTGATGAACATAGATGCAAAGAAACCTCAACAAAATACTAGCAAACAGAAGCCAACAGTACATTAAGAGGATCAGACACCATGACCAAGTGGGGTTTATCTCAGGAATGCAAGGATTCTTCAATATATGCAAATCAATCAATGTGATAAACCATATTAACAAATTCAAGAAGAAAAACCATATGATCATCTCAATAGATGCAGGAAAATGCTTTCAACGAAATTCAACACCCATTTATAATAATAAAAAAATAACTACAGAAAGTAGGCATAGAGGGAACTTACCTCAACATAATAAAGGCCATATATGACGAACCCACAGCCAACATCGTCAGTGGTGAAAAATTGAAACCATTTCCTCTATGATCAGGACGAAACCAAGGGTGTCTAGTCTCACCACTATTACTCAAAGTAGTTTTGGAAGCTTTAGCCAAGCAATCAGAGAAGAAAAAGAAATAAAAGGAATCCAAACCTGAAAGGAAGAAGTAAAGCTGTCGTACGCATATGACATGATACTGTGCACAGAGAATCCTAAAGATGCTACCAGAAAACTGCTAGAGCTAATCAATGCATTTGGTTAAGTAGCAGGATACAAAATTAATGTACAGTAATCTCTTGCTTTCCTACACACTGATGATGAAGAGTCTGAAAGAGAAATTCAGGAACCACTCCCATTCACCATTGCAAACAATAGCATAAAATACCTAGTAATAAACATACCTAAGGAGACAAAACCTGTATGCAGAAAACTGTAAGAAATTGTGAAAGAAATTAAAGGTGATACAAGCAGATGGAGAGATATACCATGTCTTGGATTGGAAGAATCAACATTGTGAAAAAGACTATACAACTGAAAGCAACCTAGAGTTTCAATGCAATCCCTATCAAACTATCAATGGCATTTTTCACAGAACTAGAACAAAATATTGCAAAATTTGGATGGAAAAACAAAAGACCCCGAATAGCCCAAGCAATCTTCAGAAAGAAAAACGGAGCTGGAGGAATCAGGCTCCCTGACTTCAGGCTATACTACAAAGCTACCGTAATCAAGACAGTATGGTACTAGCACAAAAACAGAAATATAGACCAATGGAACAGGATAGAAAGCCCATAGATAAACCCACACACATACGGTCACCTTATTTTTGATAGAGGATGCAAGAATATACAATGGAGAAAAGACAGCCTCTTCAATAAGTGGTACTGGGGAAACTGGACAGCTACATGTAAAAGAGTGAAATTAGAGAACTCACTAACACCATACACAAAAATAAACTCAAAATGGATTCAATACCTAAATGTATGGCCAGACACTCTAATACTCTTAGAGAAAAACATATGAACAACACTTTTTGACATAAATCACAGCAAGATACTTTTTGATGCACTTTGTATAGAAATGAAAATAAAAACAAAAATAAACAAATGGGAACAAATGAGACTTAAAAGATTTTGCACAGCAAAGAAATCCATAAAGAAGACGAAAAGACAACCCTCAGAATGGGAGGAAATATTTGCAAATGAATCAACTGACAAAGGATTAATCTCCAAAAATTACAAGCAGCTCTTGCAGCTCAATATCAAAAAACAAAAAGAAAAACAAATACCCAGTGAAAAATGGGCAGAAGACCGAAATAGACATTTCTCCAAAGAGGGCATACAGTTTTCCAACAAACGCATGAAAGGATGCTCAACATCACTAAACATTAGAGAAATGAAAATCAAAACCACAACGAGTTGGGCTTCCCTGGTGGTGCAGTGGTTGAGAGTCCGCCTGCCAATGCAGGGGATGTGGGTTCGTGCCCTGGTCCGGGAGGATCCCACGTGCCACAGAGCAGCTGGGCCTGTGAGCCATGGCCCCTGAGCCTGCACCTCCGGAACCTGTGCTCCGCAACAGGAGAGGCCACAAAAGTGGGAGGCCCGCGTACTGAAAAAAAAAAAAAACAAAACAAAAACCAAAAAACCCACAATGAGCTATCAGCTCACATTGGTCAGAATGGCCAACATCAGAAAATCTACAAACAATAAATGCTGGAGGGGGTCTGCAAAAAAGGGAACCCTCTTCACTCTTGGTGGGAATGTAAATTGATACAGCCACTATGCAGAACAGTATGGAGGTTCCTTTAAAAACTGAAAATAACACTACCATATGAACCAGAAATCCCACTACTGGGCATATACCCTGAGAAAACAATAATTCAAAACGAGTCATGCACCACAATAGTCATTGCACCACTATTTAGAATAGCCAGGACATGGAAACAGTGTAATTTTCCATTGACAGATGAATGGATAGAGAAGATGTGGCACATATATACAGTGGAATATTACTTGGCTATAGAAAGAAATGAAATTGAGTTAGTTGTAGTAAAGTGGATGGACCTAGAGTCTCTCACACAGAGTGAAGTAAGTCAGAAAGGGAAAACAAATACCATATGCTAACACATATATATGGAATCTAAAAAGAAAAAAAAGATTCTGAGGAACCTAGGACAAGGCAGGAATAAAGATGCAGACATAGAGAATGGAGTTGAGGCCACAGGGAGGGGGAAGGGTAAGCTGGGACGAAGTGAGAGAGTGGCATTGATTTATATACACTACCAAATGTAGACTAGGTAGCTAGTGGGAAGCAGCTGCATAGAACAGAGAGATCACCTAGGTGCTTTGTGACCACCTAGAGGGGTGGGATAGGCTGGGTTGGACACAAGAGGGAAGGTATATGGGGATATACGTATACATATAGCTGATTCACATCTGTATACAGCAGAAACTCACACAGCATTGTAAAGCAATTATACTCCAAAAAAGATGTTAAAAAAATAAAACTGTAAAAAACACAAACACGTGGAGGCCAAACGGTATACTACTAAATAATCTATGTATCAGTAAAGAACTTTAAAAATGCCTAGAGACAAATGAAAATGAATATTCGACTATCCAAAACCTATGGTACACAGCAAAAGCAGTTTTCAGAAGGAAGTTTATTTCAAAACAAGCTTACTTCTGGAAACAAAATAAATCTCAAATAAATAATCTAACGTACACATAAAGGAACTAGAGTAAGAAGAACAAACAAAACTTAATATTAGTAAGGCAGAAATCATAAATAACAGAGAGAAATAAATGAAACAGAGACTTAAAAAGCAACAAAAGAAAAGATCAATAAAACTGAAAGCTGGTTCTTTGAAAAGAAAAACAAAATAGATAAAATGTTAGCCAAATCATCACCAAAAAAAAGGAGGGAGTTCAAATCAATTAAAGAAGAAATGATAAAGAAATTATAAATGGCACCACAGAAATACAAAAGATCATAAGACATTACTATACGTCAATGAAATGGCTAACCTTTAGGTAATAAACAAATTCTTAGAAATGAACAATCTCACAAGATTGAAGCAGAAAAAAATAGAAAATATAGAACAAACCAATTTCTAGTAAAAAATTTGAATCTGTAATTAAAAGTACCTCAACAAACAAAAGTCCAGAACCAGATGGCTTCACAGGTGAATTCTACCATGCATTTAGAGAAGAGTTAACACGGATTTTTCTCAAAATTTTCCCAAAATATTGCAGACTAATTCTATGAGGTCAGCATCACGCTTATACCAAAACCAGACAATAGGATCACAATAAAGGAACTACAGTCCAATATCAGTGATGAATATATATGCAAAAACCCTCAACAAAATATTAATAAACCCAAACTGACAATACATTTAAAGGATCATACAGCGTGACCAAGTGGGATTTCTATCAGGTATGCAAGAATATTTCAATATCCACATCTCAATCAAGGTGATACATCACATTATCAAACTGAAGAATAAAAACATGATCATCTCAATAGGTGTAGAAAAACTTTTGACACAATTTACCATGGGTTTATGATAAAAATTCTTCAGAAACTTTATCTAGAGGGAACAAACCTCAGGATAATAAAGACTATCTATGACAAACCAACAACTAACATCATACTTGATGGTGAAAAGATGAAAACATTTCTTCTAACATCAGGAACAAGATAAAGATGCTGACCCTCACCACTTTTTTTAACATAGTTTTGGAAGTCCTAGCCACAGCAATCAGAGAGGAAAAAGCAATAAATAAATCCAAATTTGAAAAGAAGAAATAAAACTATCAATGTTTGCAGAGGGCATGATACGTTACATAAAAAATCCTAAAGACACTACCAGAAAACTACTACAGCTCATCAATGAATTTGATAATGTTGCAGGATGTAAAATTAATATACAAGAATATGTTGCATTTCTATACACTAACGATGAAAGATCAGAAAAAGAAATTAAGGAAACAATCACATTTACCATTTCATCAGAAAGAATAAACTACCTAGGAATAAACCTACCTAAGGGGCAAAAAAGTGTACTCTGAAAATTATAAGACACTGATGAAAGAAATGGAAGACAACACAAATAGATGGAAAGATATACCGTGTTCTTGGATTGGAAAAATCAATAGTGCCAAAATGACCAAAATAACCAAGGCAAGCACTATCAAATTACCAATGACATTTTAATAGAATCTAGAGCAAATAATTTTTAAATTTGTATGGAAACACAAAAGACGTCGAATAGCCAAAGATAGAAGAGAAGGGCTGGGGAAGCCTAGACTTTACTCACAAGGAGTGCATGCTGCCTTGCTAACAATCAGGACAGAGAGAGATTTGCACCGGTGGTTTCTGCCTTGTCGCACTTCCCCATCCAAAGTGGAAAACACCCTGACCCACGCACGCTACACCAGAGGCTGGTGCAAGATCTGAGCAAAGATTCATTCTTGCTATGCAGAGAGAGATAAGGGTTGCCTGGGGTGTTAACTGGCCAGAAGCACGGAGGCCATTTTCAGCATGTGAATGGCACAATGAGTCTAAGAAGAAGCGATGGCTAAGCACTGGTGGAATCTTGGGCAGACAGGCTATGGGAGAGGACTCAATATAGGTATGCAGAGACACCCAGAGGACCTGGTGCATGATCTGGGTGGAGCCACAGAGCCCATTGTCAGCATGGTGCAGCAGGAGAGTGTTCAGCAAACTTTGTCAGTGCACACATGGGGCAGTTTCACAAGAGGGCACAGTGGTAGAGCTCTGAATCTCAGGCAGACAGGCACTGGGCAGGAGTACACAGTAGTTCATTTCCTAGTGAGAGTGCCTTAACCCCACCCACTCAACAGCTTAGCACTAGATCTGGAGTAGACAGGTCATGGGAGAAGTCTACCACAAAGACAGCCCACATCTCATTGGAAGTGGATCCACCACAATTCTTGCAGCCAAAATAACCCAACCCCCAACCTCAGCCTATTCCACACCACAGCCTTGCACTAGATTTGGGACAAACACACAGAGAAAAGGACATAAATGTAGGCTACTTCTGAGCAGAATTGCGGATGTATACACAGGTGGAACATAAGTTTAATGTGAAACCATGGGCCTCAGCTCCTTCAGTAATCACCTCCTTTGGGGCAGTGCTTTCACTCAAAGGCAATGGAGCCTGATAAAACCCAACCCTCAGTGCTTTTACTCCTACAAATGAGGAGTAGAACCCACCCATGTGAGAGTGGGGACAGCCTTGGAGTAGACAGGAAGCCCCACCACACATCCAGCAAAAGCTCTAGATATTACACCAACTACACCCCCTATCAAAGAGATAACAGCCAGCACACTCTGCTTGGCTATCATACCAAAACCAGCCCTCACATCAAAAATACTGAACATACACAGTCTAGACAGGGATGTTCCCACATAAACACACCCATTCAAAACCACAGTAGACAACTGTTTCTCCTAAATTCATAGAGAGAAAGATAAGTAAAATGAAAAGGCAAAAGAACTACTTCCAATTAAAAGAACAAGTGAAATCCCCTGAAAGAACAAATAATAAAATGGAGAACATCAATCTAGTGGACACCAAGTTCAAAAAGGTGGTAATAAAAATTTAAAGGAATGAAGAAAGATTATCTATAGAAATGCAGATCAGGAACCTACCTCAACAGAATAAGGGCCATATCTGACAAACTCACAGCAAACATCATTCTCAATTGTGAAAAGCTGAAAACATTTCCTCTAAGACCAGGAACAAGACAAGGATATCCACTCTTGCCACTATTCTACAAAGTTTTGGAATTCCTTACCACAGCAATCAGGGAAGAAAGAGAAATAAAAGAAATCCAAATTGGAAAAAAAGAAGTAACATTGTCACTGCTTGAAGATGATATGATACTATACATAGTAAATCTTAAAGATGTTACCAGAAAACTACTAGAACTCATCAATGAATTTGGTAAATTTGCAGAATACAAAATTAATACACAGAATTTGCTTGCATTCATATTCACCAACAGTAAAAGATCAGAAAGAGAAATTAAGGAAACAATCCCATTTGCCATCACAACAAAAAGAATAAAATACCTAGGAATAAACCTACCTAAGGAGGCAAAAGAAATATACTCTGAAAACTATAAGACACTGAGGAAAGAAATCAAAGATGATACAAACAAATGGAGAGATATACCATGTTCCTGGTTGGAAGAATCAATATTATCAAAATGACTATACTCCCCAAATCAATATACAGATTAAATGCAATCCCTGTCAAAATACCAAAGGCATTTTACAGAGAATTAGAACAGAAAAAATTACAATTTGTATGGAAACACAAAAGACCCCGAATTGCCAAAGAAATCTTGAGAAGGAAAAACAGAGCTAGAGGAATAAGGCTCCCTGAATTCAGACTATACTACAAAACTACAGTAATCAAGACAGCCTGGTACAGGCACAAAACCAGAAATATAGATCTGTGGAACAAGATAAGAAGACCACATATAAACCCATGCACCTATGGTCACCTAATTTATGGCAAAGGAGTCAAGAATATACAATGGAGAAATGACAGCATCTTCAGTAAATAGTGCTGGGAAAACTGAACAGCTAAATGTAAAAGAATGAAATTAGAACACTCCCTCCTACCATACACAAAAATAAACTCAAAATGGATAAAAGACCTAAATGTAAGGCTGGATATTGTACAATTCTTAGAGGAAAACATAGGCAGAACAATCTCTAACATAAATCACAACCAGATCTTTTATGATCCACCTCACAGAATAATGAAAATAAAAACTAAAATAAAGAAATGGGACCTAATTAAACTTAAAATATTTTGCACAGCAAAGTAAACAATAAACAAAACTAAAAGACAACACTAAGAATGGGAGAAAATATTTGCAAACGAAACAACTGACAAAGAATTAATCTCAAATATACAAACAGCTCTTACAGCTCAATAACAAAAATACCAAAAACCAACCAATCCAAAAATGGGCAGAAGACCTAAATAGATATTTCTCCAAAGAAGACGTACAGATAGCCAAGAGGCACATGAAAAGATGCTTGACATTTCTAATTATTAGAGAAATGCAAACCAAAACTGCAGTGAGATATCACCTCACACCAGTCAGAATGACCATCATCAAAAAATGTACAAACAATAAATACTGGAGAGGGTGTGTTGAAAAGGAAACCCTCCTACACTGTTGGTGGGAATGTAAATTGGTACAGCTACTATGGAGAACAGTATGCAGGTTCCTTAAGAAACTAAACAAAGAGCTAACATATGATCCAGGAATCCCACTCCTGGGCATATATCTGGAGTAAAACATGGTTTGAATGGATGCATGCACCCCAGTGTTCTTTTCAGCATGGTTTACAATAGCCAGGACATGGAAGCAACCATAACGTCCATCATCAATTGACAGATGAATGGATAAGAAAGATGTTGTATATATACAGTGGAATATTACTCAGCCATTAAAAAGCATAAAATAATGCCATTTGCAGTGACATAGAAGGACCTGGAGATTATCTTACTAAATGAAGTAAGTCAGACAGAGAAATCAAATATTGCTTATATGTGGAATCTTAAAAATGATACAAAGGAACATATTTACAAAACAAAAATACAGTCACAGATGTAGAAAACAATCTTTTGGCTACCGGAGGGACAAAAGGGGACTGATAAATTGGCAGATTGGGATTAACATATACACTCTACTATATATAAAATATCAATAGATAACTAATAAGGACCTACTGTATAGCAGAGGAAACTTTACTCAATACTCTGTAATGACCTGTATGGGAAAAGAATCTAAAAAAGAGTGGATATAATTATATGTATAACTGATTTGCTTTGCTATAAATCAGAAAATTACACAACATTTTAAATCAACTATACACCAATAAAATTTAAAAAGAATTGCAGATCAATGTAGTAAAGAACTAGAAACTATAAAGATTAACCAATCAAAAATATATGATTCAATTGCTGAGATAAAACCAAAAAGAAGCAATGAATAGCAGAGTAAGTGACATGGAAGAATGAATAAGTCATTGGGAACATAGACTAATGGAAATCTCCCAATCAGAACGGCAGACAGGAAAAAAATGTAAAAATGGAAAGCAACATACGTGATATATGGGATATAATGAAGCATGCCAACCTAAACATAAGGTTTCCAGAGGGGGAAGAGAGAAAGAAGGGGATTGAAAATGTATTTGAAGAAATTATGGCTGAAAACTTCCTAAGCCTGAAGAAGGAAACAGATACCAAGTACAAGGAAACAGATATCCAAATACAGGAAAACAGAGAGTCCCAAACAAGATGAATGCTAGCAGACACACACCAAGACATATCATAGTTAAAATGACCAATGTTAAAGATAAAGTGGGGACTCTGAGGGCAGCAAGTGAAAAAAAGTGTCAGTTACAAGTGAACCACCATAAAGCTATCAGCTGATTTCTGTGAAGAAACTTAGCAGGTCAGAACAGAGTGGCATGATATATTCAAAGTCCTGAAAGGGAAAAATCTGCAACCAAGGATGCTACATCCAGCAAGATTATCATTTAGAGTAGAAGGAGAGATAAAGAATTTCTTCGACAAGCAAAAACTAAAAGAACTCAGCAATAGAAATATTGAAGGGTCTTATCTAAATAGAAAGGAAGAAAGATATATATGAAAGTGTAAATCACAGTGAGAAAGGCAAATATATAAAGGTTTGAATGCCAGATAAAGATGACTGTACATAGATTACAAAACAATTTTAAAAATCGTAAAATCTATCAAATCTACAAGTAAAAGTAACAGTATAAACATAAGGATGTAAATTAGGACATCAAAATCATAAAATGTGGGGGAGAGGAATATAAAAATATAGATCATTTAGAATGTGTTTGAAATGACTATAAGCTGAAAAAATAGATATAGTTATGGGTAACATACTTCAACTCCACGGTAACCACAAATCAAAAACACACAATAGATGCACACACACACACAGAAAAAGAACAAAAAGAAAGGAACAGAAACATACTACAAAAGAAAATCATTAAACGAGAAAATAAAAAGCAAAAGAAGAAAAAATGAACAAAGAACTACTAAATCAACTGGAAAACAACGTTTAAAATGGCAAGAAGTACATAGCTATTTATAAATACTTTAAACATCAGTGGACTAAAAGCTCATTCAAAGGATATAGAATGGCTGATTAGATTAAAAGAAAAAAGAAAAGAAAAGAACCTACAATATGCTGCCAACAAAAAACTCACTTCTGGGTGAAAGAGAAAGACAGACTGAAAGTCAGGAGATGGAAAAAGATATTTCATGCAAATAGAAAAGAAAACAAAGTGGGAGTAACAATATTCATATCAGACAAAATAGACTTTAAAACCATGGCCAAAGAGAAAGAAAACAGAAGGACATCTGAAGTCATAAAGGGATAAATGCAAGAGGAAAATATTACTCTTGTTAATTATATGCACCTAATATAGTAGCACCTAAATATGTACAACAAATACTAACAGACATAAGGGAGAAAGGGATAAAAATAAGATAATAGTAGAAGAGTTTAACACCCCGTTCACATGAATGGAGAGATAATCCAGACAGAAAATCAGTAAGGCAAAAGAGATCCTAAATGACACAATAGACCAGTTGGACTTAACTGAAATCTACAGGATACAACATCTAAAAAGAAAAGAGAAAATCATTCTTTTCAAGTGTGCATGGAACGTTCTCTAGGATAGACCATATACTAGGTCGAAAAACAAGCCTCACAAATTTAAGAGGATAGAAATTATTTCAAACATCTTTTCTGACCACAACAGTATGAAAGTAGAAATTAACCCCAGAAAGAAAAATGGAAATAGAACAAACACATGGAGACAAAAGAACACGTTACTAAAAAAAATAATAATATTGGGGCAATGATGAAAACAAAGAAGAAATCAGAAAATACCTTGAGACAAATGAAAATAAAAACACAACCTCACAAAATTTATAGGATGCAGCAAGAGCAGTTTGAAGAGACAAGTTCATAATGATATAGTCCTTCCTAAAGAAAAAAAGAAAAATCTCAAATAAACAACCTAAAATAGTTAGAAAAAAAGAACAAAGAAACCAAAGTTCAGGAGAAAGAAGGGAATAACAAAGATCAGAGAGGAAATAAATAAAATAGAGATAAAAATAAAAATGATCAATAAAACCAAGAGCTCTTTTTTGTTTATGTTTTTTTTTAAGATAAACAAAATCAACAAACTTCTAACCAGGCTCATCAAGAGGAAAAATGAGAGGACTCAAATAAACAAAATAAGAAATGAAAGTGTAGAAATAACCGATACTACAGAAATACAAAAAAAAAAACTTAGAATACTATAAAAAGTTATATACTAACAAAATGGACAGCCTAGAAAAAATAGACAAGTTTCTAGAAACGGAATGGGAGAAAATATTTGCAAATTTTGTGACCAACAGCAAGTTAGTATCCAAAATATACAAACAACTCATACAACTCAATATTGAAAAAGCAAAGAATCCAATAAAAAAATGGGCAGAAGATCTAAATAGACATTTCTCCATAGAAGACATACAGAGGGCCAACAGGCAAGTGAAAAGGCACTCAACATGGCTAATTATTAGAGAAATGCAAAACAAATCAATAAATTTGACAAAAGGAGAAAATGATTGACATTACATGATAATCAAAGTATAATCAAGAAGATATAATAATTATAAATACATAAGCACCTAAATAGGAGCACTTAACGATACAAGGAAAATATTAACAGACATAAAAGGAGAAATTAACAATAACACAATAATAGTAGGGGAATGTAAAACCACACTTACATTAATGGAAAGATCATCCAGACAGAAAATCAATAAGGAAGCATTGCATTTAAATAACACGTTAGACCAGATGCACTTAATTGATATATAGAGAGCATTCCACCCAAAAGCAGCAAAACACAGTTTTTTTCAGGTGTATGTGGATCATTCTCCAGGAGAGATCACAAGCTAGGTCACAAAACAAAACCTGGTAAATTAAAAACAGAAACCTGAAATCATATCAAGCATCTTTTCCAACCACAATGCTATGAAACTAGAAATCAACTACAGAAAAAAAAAGACTGCAAAAGCCACAAACACAGGGAATTTAACAATATGCTACTAAACCTCCAATGGATCACTGAAGAAATCAAAGACAAAATTAAAAAATATCTAGAGACAAATGAAAAGAAAAACACAATGAGACTAAACCTATGGGATGAAGCAAAACAGTTCTAAGTGGAAAGTTTATAGTGGTACAATCCAGCTTCAGGAAACAAGAAAAATTTCAAACAACCTAATCTTACACATAACAGAACTAGAGAAGAAAGAATAAACAAAACCCAAAGTTAATATAAGGAAAGATATTGTAAAGATCAAAGAAGTAAATGAAATAGAGAGTCAAAAGAACAATAGAAAAGATCAATGACACTAAACGATTTTCTTTGAAAAAATAAACAAACATTGATAAACCTTTAGCCAGACCCATCAAGAACAAACGGGAAAGGGCCCAAATCAATAAGATCAGAAATAAAAAAGAAGTTATGTCTGACACCACAGAAATACAAAAGATCATAAGAGACTACTATGAACAACTATATGTCAATAAAATGGGCAACCTAGAAGAAATGGACAAATTAGTAGAAAGTACAATATCCCAAGACTGAAGCAGGAAGAAATCAAAAATATAAACAGGAATGAAACTGAATCAGTAATTTAAAAACTTCAGTAAACAAAAGTCCAGGACGAGATGGCTTCACAGGTGAATTATACCAAACATTTAGAGAAGGGTTAACACCTATATTTCTCAAACTACTTCAGAAATTTGCAGTGGAAGGAATATTTCCAAACTCATTCTATGAAGCCAGCATAACCTTGATACCAAAACCAGACAATACTATTACACACAAAAAACTAAAAGCCAATATCAGTGATGAATATATATGCAAAAATCCTCAACACTATATTAGTAAACCAAAATCAACAATACATTAAAAGGAGCATACACCACGATAAAGCAGGATTTATAGCAGGAATTTTTCAATATCTGCAAATCAGTGTTACACTACATTAACAAATTGAAGAATAAAAACCATATGATCATCTCAGTAGATGCAGAAAAATTGTTTTGACAAAATTCAACATGATTTATGATAAAATTTCTCAATAAAGTGGGCATAGACAGAACATGCCTCAACATAATATAGGTTATATATGATAAACCCACAGCTAATATCATACGCAGTGGTGAAAAGCTGAAAACATTCCTCTAAGACCAGGAACAAGAAGATTGCCCAATTCCACAACTTTCATTCAACTTAGTATTGGTAATCCTAGCCAGAACAATCAAAGAAGAAAAAGAAATAAAAGGAATCCAACTTGGAAAGAAAGAAGTAACATTGTCATTGTTTGCAGATGACATGATACTATACATAGAAAATCCTAAAGATGCCACAAAAATCTACTAATCTCATTAATGATTTGGTAAAGTTGCAGGATACAAAATTAATATACACAAATCTGCTGCATTTCTATACACTAATAATGAACTATCAGAAAGAAAAAATAAGAAAACAATTCCATATACCATTACTTTAAAAAAATTACCTCGAAACAAATCTAACTAAGGAGGTAAAAGACCTGTACTCAGAAACCTATAAGACAGGGGGCTTCCCTGGTGGTACAGTGGTATAGAATCCGCCTTCTAATGCAGGGGACATGGGTTTGATCCCTGGTCAGGGAACTAAGATCCCACATGCTACAGAGCAACTAAGCCTGCGTGGCTCAACCAGAGAGCCCACATGCCACAAACTACAGAGCCCATGAGCTCTGGAACATGCGGGCCACAACTAGAGAAGAGAAAACCTGCATGCTGCAACTAGAGAAAAACCATAAACTGCAACGAAGAGCCCATGTGCCACAATGAAAGATCCTGCATGCAGCAACTAAGACCTGTTGCACCAATAAATAAATAAATAAGCAATTTATATAAAAAACAGAAACCTATAAGACAGCTATGAAAGAAAACTTTTTTAATATTTATTTATTTGGCTGTGCCAGGACTCACTTGCAGCACGTAGGATATTTGTTGCCACACGCAAGATCTTTGCTGTGGCATGGGAGATTTGTTCCCTATCCAGGGGTTGAACCCAGTCATCCTGCATTGGGAATGAGGAGTTTTAGTCACTGGACCACCAGGGAAGTACCACCTATGAAATAACTTGAAGGTGACACAAGCAGATGGGAAGATATACCATGTTCTTGGATTTGAAGAAATAGTATTGTTTAAATGACCATACCACCCAAGGAAATTTAGAGATTCAATGTAATCCCTATCGAAATACCAATGGCATTTTTCACAGAACTAGAACAAATAATTTTAAAATGTGTATGGAAACACAAAAGACCATGAATAGCCAAAACATTTCTTATAAAGTAGAACAGAGCTGGAAGAATCATGCTCCATGATTTCAGATTATACTACAAACCTACAGTAACCAAAACGCTATGATAGTGGCACAAAAACAAACACATATCAATGGAAGAGAATAGAGATCCAAAAATAAACCCATGCTGTTATGGTCAGTTAGTCTATGACCTTAGAGGCAAGTATATATAATGGAGAAAAGAGAGTCTTTTCAATACATGATACTACACAAACTGGTAGCAAATAGCTACATGTAAAAGAATGAAATTAGAACACTCTCTAACACCATATATGAAAAAAAAACACCTAAAAATGGATTAAAGACCTAAATGTAAGACCAAAACCATAAAACTCCCAGAGGAAAACATAGGCGGAACATTCTTTGACATAAATCACAGCAATATTTTTTTGGATCTGTCTTCTAAAGCAAAGGAGTTAAAAGCAAAAATAAGCAAATGCAAACTCATGAAAATTAAAAGCTTTTCACATCAAAGAAAGCCATCAACAATGACAAAAAAGGAGAACATACTGAATGAGAGAAGATATTGCAAATGATATGACCAATATATATAACCAATATATATAACCAAAATATATAAACTTCTCATACAATTCAACATCAAAAAAAACCCAAACAAGTTCATTGAAAAATGAGCAGAAGAGCTGGGTAGACGTTTATACAAAGAGCAAATGCAGACAGCCGACAGGCACATAAAAGATGCTCAATATAGTTAATCCTCAGAGAAATGCAAATCAAAACCACAATGAATCATCACCTCACACCTGTTAGAATGGCTGTCATCAAAAAGATCACAAATAACATATGTTGGCAAGGATGTGGAGGAAAGAGAACTCTTGTACAATATTGATAGGAATGTAAAGTGGTGCAACCACTGTGGTAAACACTATGGAGTTTTCTCAAAAAACTAAAAATAGAACTACAATATGACCAAGCAATTCCACTCCTGGTTATATATCTGAGAAAAACAAAAACACTATTTTGAAAAGACAGATGCACCCCAATGTTGGCATTATTTACAAACGCCAGGATATGAAGCATATTTATGTACACACACAATGCAATACTACTCAGCCATAAGAAAATAAAGAAATTTTGCCATTTGCAGCAACATGGATGGACTTGGAGGGTATTATTCTAAGTGAAATAAGTTAGACACATAAAGAAAAATACCGTTTGATATCACTTTTATGTGCAATCTAAAAAAATACAACAAACTAGTGAATATAATAAAAAAGAAGCAGATTCACAGATATAGAGAACAAACTAGTGGTTAATCCAGAGGAGGAAGGTGAGAGAGGCAATATAGGAGTAGGGGATTAAGAGGTACAAACTATAAATGGAGTATAACCATCAAAAAAGTGTGAATCACTATATTGTACACTTGTAACTTACATAATATTGCACATCAATTATACTTCAGTCTATAAAATCATCCAAAAAATGAACACAAATAATACCTTGAGCAAAATAAAAATGGAAACCTAAATTTCCAAAATCTGTGGGATGCAACAAAAGCAGTTCTTAGAGTGTCACTTATAGCAATATAAGCCTTCCTAAAGAAGGAAGAAAAATCTCAAATAAACAACCTAATCTACCAGTTTTAAGAATTAGAAAATACAAAGCCACAAGTCAGCAGAAGGAAGGAAATAATAAAGATCAGAGAGGAAATAAATTTTATAGAGATCAAAATGTACTAGAAAAAAAAATCAGTGAGCTAGATTTTTAAAAAGATTTTTAAAATGGATAAACTTTTAACCAGGCTCACCAGTAAGAAAAGAGAGTGGACCTAAATAATAAAAACAAGAAATAAAAGAGGAAATGAACAACTGTTACCAAAAAGTTACAAAAAATCATAAAAGATGCTATGAATAGTTATATGCCAACAAACTGGACAACCTCGACAAAATGGAAAAATATCTAGAATCACAAAACCTGTCAGTACTTAAGAAGTGACAGACTATTTGAATAAACAGATGACTTGAAGTAATATTGAATTTGCAATAGGAGAAACTCCTAGCATACAAAAGTCCAGGACTGAATGGCTTCACAGGGGAATTCTGCCAAAGTTATAAATAAGAAGTAATACCTAAAGTTTTCAAAATATTCCTCCCAAAATAAGAGTATGGAATACTACCAAAGTCATTCTATGAGGCCATGATACACTCGTACCAAAATAAGACAGGCAGTAGAAAAAAATTATAGGCCAATATCTCTGATGAATATAGAGGCAAATATCCTCAACAAAATATTAGCAAACTGAATCCAACAACATATAACAAGGATTATACACCATGACCAAGTTGGAGTTATTCCAGTGTAACCAGTATGGTTCAATATTTGTTGGGACTTCCATGGTGGTGCAGTGGTTAAGAATCTGCCTGCCAATGCAGGGGACATGGGTTCAAGCCCTGGTCTGTGAAGACTGCACATGCCATGGAGCAAATAAGCTTGTGTGCCACAACTACTGAGCCTGTGCTCTAGAGCCGCTGAGCCACAACTAATGAGCCTGCATGTCACAACTACTGAAGCTCATGTACCTAGAGCCTGTGTTCTGCAACAAAGCAAAGTCACCGCAATGAGAAGCCCTCGCACTGCAATAAAGAGTAACCCCTGCTCAGTGCAACTAGAGAAAGCCCGTGTGCAGCAACAAAGACCAAGGCAGCCAAAAATTAATTAATTAATTTTTAAAAGTATGGTTCAATATTTGCAAATTAATCAATGTGGTATATCACATTAATGATTGGAAGAATAACAATTACATGATTATCTCAATAGAAGCTAAATAACATTTGACAAAATTCAACATCCATTTATGATAAGAACTCTAATCAAAGTGGGACTCCCTCTTGCAAGAGCATTGGAATCAAAACTTACTGCTGAGCAATTGGCAGGAAGACTAGAGCTCACAAAAGAGGAAGTGCCACATCCAAAGACAGAGGAGAGGCCACAGTGGGAGGGTAGGAGGGGCACAATCACAATAAAATTGAGTCCCATAACCACTGGGTGGTTGACTCACAAACTGGATAGCAATTATACCACAGAAGTCCACCAACTGGAGTGAGGGTTCTGGACCCCACGTTGGGCTTCCCAACCAAGGGATCTGGTGATGGGAGGAGGAATTCCCATAATCAGATATTGAAGGCTGGAGAGATTTGACTGTAGGACTTTGATTGGACTGGAAGAAACAGAGACTCCACTCTTGGAGGGCACACACGGTGGGGGTGTGTGCATCGGGACCCAGGGGAAAGGAGCAGTGAGCCCATGTGAGACTGCACCAGACCAGCCTGCTGATCTTGGAGGGTCTCCTGCATAGGTGGGGTGTGGCTGTGGCTCACCGTGGGGAAAAGGACATTGGCAGCAGAAATTCTGGGAGGTGCTACTTGGTGTGAGCCTTCCTGGAGTCTGCAATTAACCCCAACAAAGGACCTGTAGACTCTAGTGCAGGGTAGCCACAGGCCAAATAACCAACAGAGAGGGAACCCAACCCAACCAATCAGCAGACAAGAGGGTTAAAGTTTTACTGAGCTCTGCTGACCAGAACAACATCCAGCTCTATCCACCAACATTCCCTCCCATCAGGAAGCTTGCACAAGCCTCTCAGATACCTCATCCAGCAGAGGGCAGACAGCAGAAGCAAGAAGGACTACAATCCTGCATCCTGTGCAACAAAAACCACATTCACAGACAAAATGAAAAGGCAGAGGACTATGTACCAGATGAAGGGACAAGAAAAAACCCCAGAAAAACAATTAAATGAAGTGGAGATAGGCAACTTTAGTGAAAAAGAATTCAGAATAATGAGAGTGAAGATGATTCAGGACCTCAGAAAAAGAATGGGGACAAAGATTGAGAAGATGCAAGAAATATTTAACAATGATCTAGAAGAATTAAATATCAAAGACCTAGAAGAATTAAAGAAAAAAGAAACAGAGATGAACAGTACAATAACTGAAATGAAAAATACACTAGAGGGAATCGATAGCAGAAGAACTGAGTCAGAAGAATGGATAAGTCAGCTGGAAGAAAGAATGGTGGAAATCATTGCCACAGAACAGAATAAAGAAAAAAGAATGAAAAAAAATGAAGACAAATTGAGATTTCTGGGACAACATTAAATGCACTGATATTCGCATTATAGAGGTCCCAGAAGGAGAAGAGAGAAAGAAAGGACCCGAGAAAATATTTGAAGAGGTAATAGTCATAAACTTCCCTAACATGGGAAAGGAAATAGCCACCCATGTCCAGGAAGCACAGAGAGTCCCAGGCATGATAAACCCAAGGAGAAACACACTGAGTTGCAT
The DNA here is from genome assembly GCF_005190385.1 of Monodon monoceros. Lineage (NCBI taxonomy): Eukaryota > Metazoa > Chordata > Mammalia > Artiodactyla > Monodontidae > Monodon > Monodon monoceros. Next base: position 48,389,361 of record NW_021703779.1, on the reverse strand, counting down.
AGTAATCAAACTGGCAAAAATTAAAGACAAAGAAAAATTATTAAAAGCAACAAGGGAAAAATGAAAAATAACATACAAGGGAACTCCCTAAAGGTTAACAGCTGATTTCTCAGCAGAAACTCTACACGTCAGAAGGGAGTCGAACAATATAGTTAAAGGAATGAAAGGGAAGAACCTACAACCAAGATTAAACTACATGTCAAGGATATCCTTGAGATTCAACGGGGAAATCAAAAACCTTACAGACAAGCAAAATCTAAGAGAATTCAGCACCACCAAACCAGCTTTACAACAAATGCTAAAGGAACTTTTCCAGACAGGAAACACAAGAGAAGGAAAAGACCTACAAAAATAAACCCAAAACAATTAAGAAAATGGATATAGGAACATACATATCGATAATTACCTTAAATGTAAATAGTTTAAATGCTCCAAGCAAAAGACATAGACTGGGCGAATGGATACAGCCACAAGACCCATATATATGCTGTCTACAAGAGACCCACATCAAACCTAGGGACACATACAGACTGAAAGTGAGGGGATGGAAAAAGATATTCCAGGCAAATGGAAATCAACAGAAAACTGGAGTAGCAATTCTCATATCAGAAAAAATAGACCTTAAAATAAAGAGTATTACAAGAGACAAAGAAGGACACTACATAATGATAAAGGGGTCACTGAACTGTCCCGGAGCCTGAAAGGAGGGCAGCCACACTGAGGCTGAGGGCTCTGGAGGGGCCAAACCAGCCAAAGCCACCACAGTCCTGGGGACTTCAGGCTGGTTGTTTCAACAAGTAACTTAAAGAGAAAATGGAAAAACAAGGAGGTTTGTGCCTGATATCATGTTGATGTGAAACCATGGATAGCCACTTTCTGCCACCCATGTGGATGACAGGCTCTTGGTGCTCCAGCCTGGTGTCAGGGCTGTGCCACTGAGGTGGGAGAGCCAAGTTAAGGAAACTGGTCCACAAGAGACCTACCAGCTCCACATTATATCAAACAGCAAAATTCTACCAGAGATCTCCATCTCAATGCCAAGACCCAGCTCCATGCAACGACCAGCAAGCTACAGTGCTGGACACCCTATGCCAAACAACTAGCAAGACAGGAACACACCCCCATCCATTAGCAAACAGGTTGCCTAAAATCATAAGAAAGTCACAGACACCCCAAAACACACCACCAGACGAGGACTTGCCCACTCGAAAAACAAGATCCAGCCTCATCCAGCAGAACACAGGCACTAGTCCCCTCCACCAGGAAGCCTACCAACCCACTGAACCAAACTTAGTCACTGGGGACAGACACCAAAAACAACGGGAACTATGAACCTTATACTTATATAAAACCTTATACTATGGTATAAGACTGGATATCAATTACAGGAAAAAATCTGTAAAATATACAAACACATGGGGTCTAAACCGTACACTACTTAATAACCAAGAGATCACTGACGAAATCAAAGAGGAAATCAGAAAATACCTAGAAACCAATGACAATGAAAACCCGATGACCCAAAACCTATGGGATGCAGCAAAAGCAGTTCTAACAGGGAAGTTTATAGCAATACAATCCTACCTTAAGAAACAAGAGGAGGAGCTTCAAGATGGCGGAAGATTAAGACGTGGAGATCACCTTCCTCTCCACAAATACATCAGAAATACATTTACATGTGGAACAACTCCTACCAAACACCTACTGAATGCTGGCAGAAGACCTCAGACCACTCAAAAGGCAAGAAACTCCCCATGTACCTGGGTAGGGTAAAAAAAGAAAGAAAAAATAGAGGCAAAGAATACGGATGGGACCTGCATCAGTGGAAGGGAGCTGTGAAGCAGGAAAGGTTTCCACACACTAGGAAGCCCCTTTGCAGGCGGAGACTGCTGGTTGCGGAGTGGGGGAGCTTTGGAGCCACAGAGAGAGTGCAGCAACAGGGGTGCAGAGGAAAAAGTGGAGAGATTTCCGCACAGCAGATTGGTGCTGGCCAGCACTCACCAGCACGAGAAGCTTGTCTGCTCACCCGCCAGGACGGGTGGGGGCTAGGATCTGAGGCTCAGGCTTCGGTCGGATCCCAGGGAGAGGACTGGTGTTGGCTGCACGAACACAGCCTGAAAGGGGCTAGTGCACCACAGCTAGCCGGGAGGGAGCCTGGGAAAAATTCTGGGGCTGCCGAAGAGACAAGAGACTTTTCCTTGCCTCTTTGTTTCCTGGTGCTGGAGGAGAGGGGATTAAGAGCGCCACTTAAAGGAGCTCCAGAGATGGGCGTCAGATGCGGCTATCAGTGCAGACCCCAGAGACGGGCATGAGATTCTAAGGCTGCTGGTGCAGTTACCAAGAAGCCTGTGTGCAAACACAGGTCACTATCCACACATCCACCCCCGGAAGTCTGTGAAGCCCACCACTTCCAGGGTCTCGAGATCCAGGGACAATTTCCCCGGGAGAATGCATGGTGCGCCTCAGGCTGGTGCAACGTCACACGGGCCTCTGCCACCACAGGCTCAACCCGCATCTGTACCCATTCCTCCCCCCAGCCTGAGTGAACCACAGGCCCCGAAGCAGCTGCTCCTTTAACCCCATCCTGTCTGAACAAAGAACAAACGCCCTCAGGTGACCTACACACATAGGCGGGTCCAAATCCAAAGCTGAACCCTGGGAGCTGTCGGAAAAGAAGAAGAGAAAGGGAAATCTCTCCCAGCAGCCTCTGGAGCAGCGGATTAAATCTCCACAATCAACTTGAGGTACCCTGAATCTGTGGAATACCTGAAAAGACAGTGAATCATCCCAAATTGAGGAGGTGGACTTTGGAAGCAATGATATATATTTCTTTTTCCCCTTTTTCTCTTTTCCGGAGTGTGTATGTGTATGCTTCTGTGTGTGATTTTGTCTGTATAGTTTTGCTTTTACCATTGATCCTAGGGTTCTTTCTGTCCATTTTATTTTATTTTTTTATTACTTATAATTTTCTATTTCCTTAGTAATTTTTATTTTAATAACTTTATTTTATTTTATCTTCTTCTTACATTCTTTCTATTTTTTCTCCCTTTTATTCTGAGCCATGTGGAAGACAGGCTCTTGGTGTTCCAGCCAGGTGGCAGGGCTGTGCCACTGAGGTGGGAGTCCCAAGTTCAGGGCACTGGTCCACAAGGGACCTCCCAGCTCCATGTAATATCAAATGGTGAAAATCTCCCAGAGAACTCCATCTCAACGCCAAGGCCCAGCTCCATTCAACGAACAGCAACCTACAGTGCAGGACACCCTATGCCAAACAACTAGCAATACAGGAACAAAACACCATCCATTAGCACAGGGGCTACCTAAAACCATGATAAGGCCACAGATGACCCAAAACACACCACCAGACGTGGACCTGCCCTCCAGAAAGACTAGATCCAGCCTCATTCACCACAACACAGTCACTAGTCCCCTCCACCAGGAAGCCTACAAAACCCACTGAAAAAACCTTAGCAACTGGGGACAGACACTAAAATCAAGGGAATCTATGAACTTGCAGCCTGCGAAATGGAGACCCCAAACACAGTAAATTAAGCAAAATGAGAAGACAGAGAAACACACAGCAGATGAAAGACCAAGGCAAAAACCCATCAGACCTAACAAATTAAAAGGAAATAGGCAGTCCACCTGAAAAAGAATTCAGAATTATGATAGTAAAGATGATTTAAAATCTTGGGAAAAAAATGGAGAAAATACAAGAACCGTTTATCAAAGACCTCGAAGAACTAAAGAGCAAACAAACAGTGATGAACAACACAGTAAATGAAATTTAAAATTCTCTAGAAGAGATCAATAGCAGAATAACTGAGGCAGAGAACGAAAAAGTCACCAGGAAGATAAAATAGTGGAAATAACTACAGCAGAGCAGAATAAAGAAAAAAGAATGAAAAGAATTGAGGACAGTCTCAGAGACTTCTGGGACAACATTGAAAGCACCAACATTCGAATTATGAGGGTCCCAGAAGAAGAAGAGTAAAAGAAAGGGACTGAGAAAATATTTGAAGAGATTATAGTTGAAAACTTCCGATAATGGGAAGGGAAATATTTAATCAAGTCCAAGAAGCACAGAGAGTCCCGTACAGGATAAATCCAAGGAGAAACAAGCCAAGACACACTAATCAAAGTATCAAAAATTAAATACAGGGGTTTCCCTGGTGGCGCAGTCATTGAGAATCTGCCTGCTAATGCAGGGGACACGGGTTCGAGCCCTGGTCTGGGAGGATCCCACATGCCGTGGAGCAACTAGGCCCGTGAGTCACAAGTACTGAGCCTGTGCTCCCCAACAAAAGAGGCCACGATAGTGAAAGGCCCGCACACCACGATGAAGAGTAGCCCCCACTTGCCACAACTAGAAAAAAGCCCTCGCACAAAAACGAAGACCCAACACAGCAAAAATAAATTAATTAATTAATTTAAAAAAAGATTAAGGACTTTGAATAAAGAGAATGTGCTAAAAAAATTAAATACAAAGGAAAAAACCATTAAAAGCATCAAGGGAAAAACAACAAGTAACACATAACGGAATCCCCATAAGGTTAACAGCTGATCTTTCAGCAGAAACTCTGCAACCCAGAAGGGAGTGGCAGGACATACATAAAGGGATGAAAGAGAAAAAGGGGCAAACAAGTTTACTCTACCGAGCAAGGATGTCATTCAGATTTGACGGAGAAATTAAAAACTTTACAGGCAAGCAAAAGCTAAGAGAATTCAGCACCACCAAACCAGCTTTACAACAAATGCTAAAGGAACTTTTCCAGACAGGAAACACAAGAGAAGGAAAATACCTACAATAATAAACCCAAAACAATTAAGAAAATGGATTTAGGAACATACATATCCAAAATTATCTTAAATGTAAATGGCTTAAATGCTCCAAGAAAAGACATAGACTGTATGAATGGATACAACAACAAGACCCATATATATGCTGTCCACAAGAGACTAAATTCAAACCTAGGGACACATACAGACTGAAAGTGAGGGGATGGAAAAAGATATTCCATGCAAATGGAAATCAAGAGAAAGCTGTAGTAGCAATTCTCATAATAGACACAATAGACTTTTAAAAAATAACTATTGCAAGAGACAAAGAAGGACACTACATAATGATCAGGGGATCAATTCAAGAAGAAGATATATCAATTGTAAATATTTATGCAACCAACATAGGAGCACCTCAATACATAAGGCAAATACTAAAAGACATAAAAGGGGAAATCGACAGTAACACAATCACAGTTGGGAACATAAACACCCCACTTTTACCAATGGAAAGATCATCCAAAATGCAAATAAAAAAGGAAACACAAGCTTTAAATGATACATTAAACAAGATGGACTTAATTGATATTTATATGACATTCCACCCAAAAACAACAGAATACACATTCCTCTCAAGTGCCCATGGAACAGTTTCCAGGATAGATCATATATTGGGTCACATAGCAAGCCTTGGTAAACTTAGGAAAATTGAAATCGTTTCAAGTATCTTTTCCGGCCACAATGTTGTGAGACTAGATATCAATTACAAGAAAAAATCTGTAAGAAATTCAAACACATGGAGGCTAAACAACACACTACTGAATAAACAAGAGATCACTGAAGATGCCAAAGAGGAAATCAAAAAATAAATAGAAATAAATGAAAATGAAACCACAATGACTCAAAACCTATGGGATGAAGCAAAAGCAGTTCTGAGAAGGAAGTTCACAGCTATACAAGCCTACCTTCAGAAACAAGAAACATCTCAAATAAACAACCAAAATATACACGTAAAGCAATTAGAGAAAGAAAAACAAAAACCCCAAAGTTTAGCAAAAGGAAACAAATCATAAAGATCAGACCAGAAATAAAAGAAAAATAAATGAAGGAAATGATAGGAAAGATCAATAAAACGAAAAGCTGGTTCTTTGAGAACATCAACATAATTGATAAACCACTAACCCGACTTATCAAGAAAAAAAAAGGAGAAGACTCAAATCAATAGAATTAGAAATGAAACAGGAGAAGTAACAGCTGACTCTGCAGAAATACAAAGGATCATGAGAGTTTACTACAAACAACTCTTTGCCAATAAAATGGACAACCTGGAAGAAATGGACAAATTCTTACAAATGCACAACCTTCTGGGATGGAACCAGTAAGAAATAGAAAATATGATCAGAACAATCACAAGCACTGAAATTGAAACTGTGATTAAAATCTTCCAACAAACAAAAGCCCAGGACCTGATGGCTTCACAGGGAAATTCTATGAAACATTTAGAGAAGTGCTAACACTTATCCTTCTCAAACTCTTCCAAACTATAGCAGAGGGAGGAACACTCCCAAACTCACTCAAAGAGGCCATCATAACCCTGGTACCAAACCCAGACCAAGATGTCACAAAGAAAGAAAACTACAGGCCAATAACACGGATGAACATAGATGCAAAAATCCTCAACAGAATAGTAGCAAACAGAATCCAACAGCACATTAAAAGGATCATACACTATGATCAAGTGGGGTTTATTCCAGGACTGCAAGGATTCTTAAATATACGCAAATCAATCAACGTGATACACCATAAAAACAAATTGAAGGAAAAAAAAATATGATCATCTCAATAAATGCAGAGAAAGTTTCCGACAAAACTCAGCACCCATGTATGATAAAAACCCTGCAGAAAGTAGTCATAGAGGGATATTTCCTCAACATAATAAAGGCCATATATGACAAACGCACAGCCAACATCGTTCTCAATGGTGAAAAGCTGAAAACATTTCCACTAAGATCAGGAACAAGACAAGGTAGCCCACTCTCACAGCTATTACTCAACAAAGTGTTGGAAGTCCAAGCCACAGCAATCAGAGAAGAAAAAGGAATAAAAGCAATCCATATTGGAAAACAAGAAGTAAAGCAGTCACTGTTTGTAAATGACATGATACTATACATAAAGTATACTAAAAATGCTACCAGAAATCTACTAGAGCTAATCAATAAATTTGATAAAGAAGCATGATACAAAATTAATAGACAGAAATCTCTTGCATTCCTATACACAAATGATGAAAAATCAGAAAGTGAAATTAAGAAAACACTCCTATTTACCATTGCAAAAAAAGAGTAAAATATCTAGGAATAAACCTATATAAGGAGACAGAAGACCGGTATGCAAAAAATTATAAGACACTGATGAAAGAAATTAAAGATGATACAAATAGAAGTAGAAATATACCATGTTCTTGGATTGGAAGAATCAACAATGTGAAAATGACTCTACTACCCAAAGCAATCTACAGATTCAATGCAATCTGTATCAAACTATGACTGGCATTTTCCACAGAACCTGAATAAAAAATTTCACAATTTGTATGGAAATGCAAAAGACCCCAGAAAGCAATCTTGAGAAAGAAAAACGGAGCTGGAGGAAACAGTGTCTGTGACTTGAGTCTATACTACAAAGCTACAGTAATCAAGAGAGTATGGTACTGGCACAAAAATAGAAATATAGATCAATGGATCAGGATAGAAAGCCCAGAGATAAACCCATGCATATATGGTCACCTTATTTTTGACAAAGGGGGCAAGAATATACAGGGGAGAAAAGACAGCCTCTTCAAAAAGTGGTGCTGGGAAACTGGACAGCTACATGTAAAAGAATGAAATTAGAACACTCCCTAACACCTTACAGAAAAATAAACTCAAAATGGAATAAAGACCTAAATGTAAGGCCAGACACCTTCAAACTCTTAGAGGAAAACACAGGCAGAACACTCTATGACATCAGAGCAAGATCCTTTTTGACCCAGCTCCTAGAGAAATGGAAATAAAAACAAAAATAAAGAAATGGTACCTAATGAAACTTAAAAGCTTTTGCAGAGCAAAGGAAACCATAAAGAAGACTAAAAGACAACCCTCAGAATCGGAGGAAATATTTGCAAATGAAGCAACTGACTAAGGATTAATCTCCAAGACATACAAGACACTCATGCAGCTCAATATAAAAAAAAACACACAACTCAATCCAAAAATGGGCAGAAGACCCAAATAGATATTTCTCCAGATGTACAGATTGCCAACAAACACATGAAAGAATGCTCAACATCATTAATCACCAGCCAAATGTAAATCAAAACTATAATGAGGTATCATCTCACACCGGTCAGAATGGCCATCATCAAAAAATCTAGAAACAATAAATGCTGGAGAGGGTGTGGAGAAAATAGAACCGTCTTGCACTGTTGTTGAGAATGTAAATTGATAGAGCCACTATGGAGAACAGAATGGAGGTTCCTTAAGAAACTAAACATAGAACTACCAAACAAACCAGCAATCCCACTAGTGGGCATATACCCTGAGAAAACCATAATTCAAAAAGGGTCATGTACCAAAATATTCATCGCAGCTCTATTTACAATAGCCAGAACAAAGAATCAACTGAAGTGTACATCATCAATGAATGGATAAAGAAGAGGTGGCACATATACACAATGGAATATTACTCAGCCATAAAAAGAAACGAAATTGAGCTATTTGTAATGAGGTGGATAGACCTAGAGTCTGTCATACAGAGTGAAGTAAGTCAGAAAGAGAAAGACAAATACCGTATGCTAACACATATATATGGAATTTAAGAAAAAAAATGGGGCTTCCCTGGTGGTGCAGTGGTTGAGAATCTGCCTGCTAATGCAGGGGACACGGGTTCGAGCCCTGGTCTGGGAAGATCTCACATGCCGCGGAGCAGCTAGGCCCGTGAGCCACAACTACTGAGCCTGCGCATCTAGAGCCTGTGCTCGGCAACTAGAGAGGCCGCGATAGTGAGAGACCCGCGCACCGCGATGAAGAGTGGCCCCCATTCGCCGGAACAAGAGAAAGCCCTCACACAGAAACAAAGACCTAACACAGCCATAAATAAATAAATAAAATTAAAAAAGAAAAAGAAAAAAAATGTCATGAAGAACCTAGGGGTAAGACAGGAATAAAGACACAGACCTAGTGGAGAACAGTTTTGAGGCTATGGAGAGGGGGAAGGGTGAGCTGTGACACGGTGAGAGAGACGCATGGACATATATACACTAACAAACGTAAGGTAGATAACTAGTGGGAAGCAGCCGCATGGCACAGGGATATCGGCTCGGTGCTTTGTGACCGCCTGGAGGGGTGAGATAAGGAGGGTGGGAGGGAGGGAGACGCAAGAGGGAAGAG
>NW_021703779.1:48268291-48380058 GCF_005190385.1 Monodon monoceros | reverse complement strand
TAAGGTAGATAGATAGTGGGAAGCAGCCGCATGGCACAGGGATATCGGCTCGGTGCTTTGTGACCGCCTGGAGGGGTGAGATAAGGAGGGTGGGAGGGAGGGAGACGCAAGAGGGAAGAGATATGGGAACACATGTATATGTATAACTGATTCACTTTGTTATAAAGCAGAAACTAACACACCATTGTAAAGCAATTATACCCCCAATAAAGATGTTAAGAAAAAAGAAAAAAGGAAGAGGTGGCACATATATACAATGGAATAGTGCTCAGTCATAAAATGGATTGAAACTGAGTTATTTGCAGTGAAGTGGATGGACCTAGAGATTGTCATACAGAGTGAAGTTAAGTCAGAGAGAAAAACAAATACTTCAGGCTAACACATATATATGGAATCTAAAAAAAAAATATTCAGAAGAACCTAGGGGCAAGACGGGAATAAGGATGCAGACGTAATAGAGAATGGACTTGAGGATATGGGGAGGGGGAAGGGTAAGATGGGACAAAGTGAGACAGTGGCATGACATATATACACTACCAAAAGTAAAATAGATAGCTAGTGGGAAGTAGCTCCATGGCACAGGGAGATCAGCTCAGTGCTTTTTGACCACCTAGAGGGGTGTGATAGGGAGGGTGGCAGGGAGGAAGATGCAAGAGGGAAGAAATATGGGGACATATGTATTACTGATTCACTTTGTTATAAATCAGAAACTAACACACCATTGTAAAGCAATTATACTCCAATAAAGTTGATTGAAATAATAATAATAATAAAATTTTTAAAAAGGTTCAGGAAACATCTCAAATAAACAACCTAACCTTACACCTAAAGCAATTACAGAAAGAAGAACCAAAACACCCCAAAGTTAGCAGAAAGAAATCATAAAGATCTGATCAGAAATAAAAGAAAAAAATGAAGGAAATGATAGCAAAGATCAATAAAATTAACAACTTGTTCAATGTGAAGATAAATAAAATGGATAAACCATTAGCCAGACACATTAGGATAAAAAGGGAGAAGACTCCAATCCATAGAATTAGAAATGAAAAGGGAGAAATAACAAGTGACACTGCAGAAATACAGAGGATCATGAGAGACTACTACAAGCAACTATATGCAAAAAATAATGGACAACGTGGAAGAAATGGACAAATTCTTAGAAATGCACAACCTTCTGAGATGGAACCAGGAAGAAGTAGAAAATTTGAACAGAACAATCACAAACACTGAAATTGAAACTGTGATTTAAAAATTTCCAACAAACAAAAGCCGAGGACCAGATGGCGGCACAGGAGAATACTATCAAACATTTAGAGAAGAGTTAACACCTGTCATTCTTAAACTCTTCCAAAATATTTCAGAGGGAGAAACACTCCCAAACTCATTCTAGGAGGCCACCATCACTCTGATACCAAAACCAGACAAAGATGTCACAAAGAAAGAAAACTACAGGCCAATATCACTGATGAACATAGATGCAAAAATCCTCAACAAAATACTAGAAAACAGAATCCAACAGCACATTAAAAGAATCATACATCATGATCAAGTGGGGCTTATTCTAGCAATGCAAGGATTCTTCAATATATGCAAATCAATCAATGTGATACACCCTATTAACAAACTGAAGAAGAAAAACCATATGATCATCTCAATAGAGGCAGAGAAATCTTTCAACAAATTTCAACGCCCATTTATGATAAAGACCCTCCAGAACATAGGCATAGAGAGAAATTCCCTCAACATAATAAAGGCCATATATGACAAACACACAGCCAACATCATTCTCAATGGTGAAAAACTGAAACCATTTCTACTAAGATCAGGAACAAGACAGGGTTTCCCACTCTCACCACTATTATTCAACATAGTTTTGGAAGTTTTAGACACAGCAATCAGAGAAGAAAAAGGAATCCAAATTGGAAATGAAGAAGTAAAGCTGTCACTCTTTGCAGATGACATGATACTATTCATAGAGGATCCTAAATATGCTACCAGAAAACTACTAGAGCTAATCAATGAATTTGGTAAAGTAGCAGGATACAAAATTAATGCACAGAAATCTCTTGCATTCTTATACACTAATGATGAAAAATCTGAAATTGAAATTAAGAAAATACTCCCATTGCCACAAAAATAATAAAATATCTAGGAATAAACCTTCCTGAGGAGACAAAAGACCTGTATGCAAAAAAAGTATAAGACACTGATGGAAGAAATTAAAAATGATACAAATAGATGGAGAGATATACCATGTTCTTGGATTGGAAGAATCAACATTGTGAAAATGACTCTACTACCCAATGCAATCTACAGATTGAATGCAATCCCTATCAAACTACCACTGGCATTTTTCACAGAAATAGAACAAAAGATTTCACAACATGTATGGAAACACAATAGATCCCGAATAGCAAAAGCAATTTTCAGAAAGAAAAACAGAGCTGGAGGAATCAGGCTTCCCATCTTCAGAGTATAGTTCAAAGCTACAGTAATCAAGATAGTATGGTACTGGCACAAAAACAGAAATATAGATCAATGAAACAGGATAGAAAGCCAGAGATAAGCCCACACACATACAGACACGTTGTCTTTGATAAAGGAGGCAATAATATACAATGGAGAAAAAACAGCCACTTCAATATGTGGTGCTGGCAAAACTGGACAACTCCATTTAAAAAAATGAAAGGAGAATACTCCTGAATACCGTACACAAAAATAAACTGAAAATTAATTAAACACCTAAATATAAGGCCAGATACTCTGATGCTCTTAGAGGAAAACATAGGAAGAACACTCCTTGACATAAATCACAGCAAGATCCTTTTTGACCCACTTCCTAGAGAAATGGAAATAAAAACAAAAATAGGCAAATGGGACCTATTGAAACTTAAAAGCTTTTGCAGAGCAAAAGTAACCATAAACAAGATGAAAAGACAACCATCAGAGTAGGAGAAAATATTTACAAATGAAGCAACCAACAAAGGATTAATCTCCAAATATACAGGCAGCTCATGCAGCTCAATAAAAAATAAAATAAAATTAATCCATAATGGGCAGAAGATCTAGATAGACATTTCTCTAAAGAAGATATATAGATTGTGAAGAAACATATGAAACAATGCTAAACATCACTAATCATTAGAAAAATGCAAATGAAAACTACAATTCGGTATCACCTCACACCAGTAAGAATGGTCGCCATCAAAAAATCTACAACAATAAATGTTTGAGAGGGTATGGAGAAAAGAGAACCCTCTTCACTGTTGGTGGAAATGTAAATTGATACGGCCACTGTGGATAACAGTATGGAGCTTCCTTAAAAAACTAAAAATAGAACTACCATACAACCCAGCAACCCCATTACTGGACATATAACCTGAGAATACCATAGTTAAAAAAGGAGTCATGTACCACAAAGTTCATTGCAGCTCTATTTACAATAGCCAGAACATAGAAGCAACCTTAGTGTCCATTGACAGATGAATGAATAAAGAAGATGTGGCACATATATACAATGGAATATTATTCAGCCATAAAAAGAAATGAAATTGAGTTATTTGTAGTGAGGTGGATGGACCTAGAGTCTGTCATACAGAGTGAAGTAAGTCAGAAAGAGAAAGACAAATACCATATGGTAACACATATATATGGAATGTAAGAAAAAAAATGTCACGTGGAACCTAGGGGTAAGACGGGAATAAAGATACAGATCTACTAGAGAATGGACTTGAGGATATGGGGAGGGGGAAGGGTAAACTGTGACAAAGCAAGAGGCATGGACATATATACACTACCAAACGTAAAATAGATAGCTAGTGGGAAGCAGCCGCATAGCACAGGGAGATTAGCTCAGTGCTTTGTGACCACCTAGAGGGGTGAGATAGGGAGGGTGGGAGGGAGGGAGATGCAAGAGGGAAGAGATGTGGGAACATATGTATATGTAGAACTGATTCACTTTGTTATAAAGCAGAAACTAACACACCATTGTAAAGCAATTACACTCCAATAAAGATGTAAAAAAAAAAAAGACTTTTGCCCAGTCATCTGTGAATATAGCAGCTCCCAAAAGTCCAGGACCCAAATCACTGGGATGGAAGTCTTTTTCATGAGAAATGTCATTTTCAGGGTATACAGATGGTGAGGAAATCCAGTTAAAGCCTATCAGGATTCTGACTTAAGTTTTGCTGAGTCTGGCTAAAGAATGTATGCTTGAAAAACAGCAGTCTCCTGGTAGATGCCTGAGCAAAGTAGCAGTAAAGATTTCTGCAGTATCAACCCATTGACTTCAATCCCCTGATACAGCCTCAGAATTTTGGGTATTTTACAGCTGCTTGATTTCAGAATAAAAGACAATTTCTCACCTGTATGGTTTAATCCTTTGGAAAAGAGAACATAATCATTTAGATGGCAAATGGTCAGTTAGCACAACTGACCAGCTCTACCAACTGTGGTTATGTAAATAAATCAGGAAGATATTCATGTGAAAAAAAAAAAAGAAAAGGAGATGTGGCACAAATATACAGTGGAATATTACTCGGCCATAAAAAGGAATGAAATTGAGTTATTTGTAGTGAGGTGGATGGACCCAGAGTCTGTCATACAGTGTGAGGTAAGTTAGGAAGAGGAAAACAAATACCATATGCCAACACATATATGGAATCTAAAAAAAAAAGTTCTTATGAACCTGGGGGCAGGACAGGAATAAAGACATGGACTTAGAGAATGTACTTGAGGACATGGAGAGGGAGAAGTGTAAGCTGGGATGAAGTGAGAGAGTAGCATTGACATATATACACTACCAAATGTAAAATAGATAGCTAGTGGGAAGCAGCCACATAGCACAGGGAGATTAGCTTGGGGCTTTGTGACCACCCAGAGGGGTGTGATAGGGAGTGTGGGAGGGAGATGCAACAGGGAGGGGGTATGGGCATATATATGTACATATAGCTTATTCACTTTGTTATAAGCAGAAACTAACAAAACATTGTAATGTAATTATACTCTATTAAAGATATTAAAAAAAGATGCGAGAATGTAATGTATATCACAGGAATACAGCCATTATTTTATAATATTTTTAAATGGAGTATAATTTATAAAAATATTGAATTACTGTTGACATGTTGTACATCTGTAATTAATATAATATTGTAAATCAACTATACTCTGATAAAAATTAATTAGTTACAAAAAAAGAATAAGGAGTGAGGGGAAACTCAGTAATGGAATAAAGCTCAGGGATGTGAGAGGGAGCTGGGATGATATGATGGTGTCTATCATGCAAACCATTCATTCACACATTTGTATATTCATCAGCTCTTTATTGAATACCTACTATGTGCCAGGCACAATTCTTGACACTGGGGGATATATTAGTAAACAGGTGTGATAAACCTCTGCCCTTGTGTTGTTTTCATTCAAGTTGGGAAGTCATAATAAACACATAAACAGATATATAAAGTTCTAATGTGTTAAGTACATTAAAAGATATTGAGTGAATGAGTGCCACTCTACTGAAAGAAGGTCTTTGTAGAAAAGACCTTTGAGCAGAGGCAAATAATTGATAAGGCATAGGAAGATCTGGGGGGAAATATTTTAAGCAAAGGGAACAGTCGATGCAAGGTCCCTGCAGTGAGAGCATGTCTGGCACATTCTAGGAACAGTGAAGGGGCCAGCAGTGCTAAAGTGTAGAAAGCAAAGGGAGGAATGGCAGGAGATGAGGTCACAAAGGTAGCAGAGGGCCAGATTGCATAAAGTCTTTGAGGTCATGGTAAAAATAATCTTTGATTTTTAATCTACATGAGATGGAAAGCCATCAGAGAGTTTTGAGGAGACGAGTGATAGTATCTGACACATGTTTTGAAAGGATCACTTTGTATCAGGGGCAAGCAAAGAGACCACCAAGTCAGCTATTGCATTAATCCAGGTGAGGGATGATGTTGGCTTGTATCAAGCAAACAGTGATAGAGGTATTGAGAAGATCAGAATCTGAAGTCAGAAATGTTATCTGCTGTGAATAGGCTGTAGAACTCTAGAGAGACTTCCAGGAGATTACTTCAAGTTTTGGGGCCTTGGTAAATGAAAAGATACAATTATCATTACCTGAAATAGATAAGACTT
Organism: Monodon monoceros; assembly: GCF_005190385.1. Lineage (NCBI taxonomy): Eukaryota > Metazoa > Chordata > Mammalia > Artiodactyla > Monodontidae > Monodon > Monodon monoceros. The sequence continues at coordinate 48,373,935 of NW_021703779.1, read as the reverse complement.
AGGTTTAAGCAGGTTTGGTGATGAGGGGATGAAGACGAGAGTTAAGTTTTGGATATATTAGATTTGAGATGCCTAACAGACATCCAAGGAAAGATATCAAGTAGGTGGTTACATATATGTGTTATGATTTCAGGGGCATGGTTTTACCTGGGCATATAAAATTTAGGAATCATTGGCATATGGATGTTATGTGAAGTCATGGAACTGGATGACAGTACCTAAAAAGTGAGTGTATATACAGATCTCTGAAGACAGCCTTGTAGCACTCCAAAGTTTAAAAGTGGGTGAGATAAGGAAGATTAAAAAAAGGAGACTGAAAAGAGATGCCAAAGTGCTAGGAGGAAAACCAAGACAACATAGAAACTTGGAAGTCATGTGAAGAAAGTGTTTCCAGGAGGCATGATTAAAGCTATCATTTCAGGCAGATAATTTTGAGTAACATAAGGACTGAGAATTTACTATTGTATTTAATAACTTGGAGGTTATTGATGACCTTGACAAGAGCATTTTCAGTGGAGCGGTCTGGGGGAAAAGCCTATAGATACACATAACAAACAAAAAGATAGTTTAATGGTTAATTCTATAGGCTTCATCAAAAAGTTATGTGCCTATTAGAGAAGGCATAACACAGAAGGTGTAAAATGAAGTGAGCTTTGAAGGATAAATACAAGTTTGCTGGGAAAAGAAAGAGGAGGTATAGTCCAGATAGAAGAAGTAGCATGAGGCAACGGCACAGAAGTGTTGACTTGCACAATGTGCTCAAGGCACAATAAGCAATCCATTTTAGCTGAAAATATAGGATTCATGAGAGGTGAAGATTTGCCATGGACATTTTGCTTACATATGCAACATGTGAGAAGGATTTCAGATGAGACCTTTGGTCATTTGCACCATCATCAGTTAGTAGCAAAGGCATCGCCATATAATATTTATTGTGTAAATTTCAGCTTGATATTATATTCAATCTAGAATAAGTAGGCATTTATGTTGCATCAGTTTTTCCCTAGTTAAGGGGGACTAATGTATGAACAGTCTTATTCTACCAGATATCAAAATTGATACCATAAATTTTCAGAAGTAAAAACAGTGTGATAATGACATATAATTATACAAAATTAATAAAAAAATTATAGAGTTTAAAAATAGACATATATATGAGGATTTAGTATTTAATAAATGTGGTGGCATTTAAAATTAATTATAAAAAAGATAGATTATTTAATAAAGGCACTGGGTCAACTGGCTATCTGTTTGGGAAAAACAAAGTTAAATACTTAATACAATATAATCCACCCTCCACCTCCACACATACACTCACACACACACACAAAAAGGGCAAAAATGCAGATAGGCAATTCACAGAAAAATATAGATGGCTTGTAGCTTAATCTCAATTAATTGTCAAGCAAATTAAACAAAAATGAGATGTTTTTAGCCTCTCAGATTGGCAATTAAAAAATACTCTGAATTGGCAAGAGTATGAAGAATCAGGTAGTTTTATGCACAGTTGGTGAGTATGTAAATTGGTACAATATTTTTATTAAGACAGCAAATGTGAATGCCATTTTACCAAGCAATGTCATATCCAGAAATCTAGCTTACAAGTGTGCAAAGACAGAAGAACAAACATGTCCATATTATCATCATCATCATCATCTTCATCATCATCATCATCAACACTTTTAAAAAATATTTTATATATGTGATTTTTCTTTTTTGGCTGCACAACATGTGGGATCTTAGTTCCCCAACCAGGGATTGAACCCGCAGCCCCTGCATTGGAAACACAGAATCTTAACCACTGGACCGCCAGGGAAGTCCCCATTGTCACTTATTGTGCATTACTGTGGGCCAGAAAATGTTCGAAGCATTTTTATTTATACCACTCATTTAATTCCCTCAACAAATCTCTGAGTTAGGTAACTACAGGTGACCCTTGAACAACACGTGTTTGAACTTCACAAGTCCACTTATATGTGGATTTTTTTCAATAGTAAACTACAGTACTGTAAGATCCTTCTCCACCATGGCTCTGCAACTGCTGTTTCTGGATTATCATAAAGATGTTAGCTAAAGCAAATCGTGTAAACAGAAAGGAACAGACTCCATTCCTGGGGGAGAAAAGAAAGCAGCCAGACCAGAAGGAGGGCTCCTACTGGAATGATCTATTTACAGAAGGTTATGGAAGTCAGATACAGATTGATGATGATGATTAACAGAAAACATGGAAGTAACATGAGGAAATGACATTACTCAGAGACCCCTGTATGTGGAATCCGCTCAAACTTGAGGCAGAGAAAGTAGTCTCATAACAATTGTACTACTTCAGGCATGAGATTCTAGAGGAACTAGAAAAGACAAATATGACAGAGATTTTGAAAGACACATTTTGACTTTACAACTAATTAGAACTAGGTGACATAGGTAACAATCATTTTTACTGTCCAACTCTACCAGTGGTACCCCCATTAACCTACCCCAAAGTATGATCGAGCATAAGAAGATTTAAAAAAACTGTACAACTAGTAATTTATTTCTCTTCTCCCTCATACATTGCCTTGCACACAGCTGTCACTCAATTTATATTTGTTCAATAAAGGGTGTTTGAGAAGTTTCACAACATTTCACAATATGACACTAATCCAATTCTCTCAGCTGTATTCCACAGCAACTACACTGTGGATGTGGGTTTTGGTTTGCTTTGCTTTGTGCTTCTGATCTGATTTGTCAGTCTAATAAAACCTTCACAACCTAGACTAAATGCAGAGTAACACAACGGATCTAATTTTGATCCCATTTGGTACCTTACCAGAGGGTAGCATTTTGGCTTGTAGATGGGTGTGCAAAACCTTCGGCATTGGCTCATAAATAATCAAACAGGTAAATGCTAAGCCACTGATTTAAAGAAAAACCTCTTTATATTATGTCAAATAAGGAAATACATCTGCATTTTCTTCTTTCATCTATTGGGTTGGGATTTGGTTGACAAATGGTCTCTTGTGGGCAAGCAAAGGTAATCTGGAAATAAATAATAGATTTCCTTGCAAAAGCTGTGGAGAAAGGATATCCTGACAATTTCACCTATATCTGGTGAGCTGCACTAAGGTTTGACTTCTAATAATGTGTTTTCTATTGTTCTGTTCCTTACCCAAAGTAGAAGATATGCTGACCTGAGGAACATAATCCAGTCCTGAAGGACATAATTCAAATAACTTCTAAAAGCATCAGTAGCTCTTCCAGTCTATCAGGGCTCCTCCCCAGTGAATGAAACTTTGCACATTCCGCATACTCTTCCTATTCACTCTATCCTTTGACTGGGTTGAGAAAAGGTAAGTCCCTTGAGAAAAATAAGCAAGAACTCCCCTTCCCCACCATGTATGCTCAATACCCTAGTTCCAAGAGTTTCTTTCAGTCTATCTTATTTATTTATTTATTTATTTATTTATTTATTTATTTGGGTCTTCGTTGCTGCTCATGGGCTTTCTCTAGTTGCAGTGACTGGGGGTTACTCTTCCTTGTGGTGCACAGGCTTCTCATTGTGGTGGCTTCTCTTGTTGTGGAGTACGGGCTCTAGGTGCCTGGGCTTCAGTAGTTGTGGCATGCGGGCTCATTAGTTGTGGCTCACAGGCTCTAGAGCTCAGGCTCACTAGTTGTAGTGCACAGGCTTAGCTGAGCTGCAGCATGCGGGATCTTCCTGGACCTGGGCTGGAGCCCATGTCCCCTACATTGGCAGGCTGATTCTTACCCACTGCACCACCAGAGAAGTCTCTCTTTCAGTCTATATTTAAATTATTTTCTTTATACATAGCTGCTTCTATATTTTACATCTCTATGTCATTTCACTTGCTTCTCTATTTAGAATGTCTTCTCAATGCACCCCTCTCATCACCATCCTTTGCCCCTCTTTTGTTTGTTGAATATTCATGCTTTAGATTCAGATCAAATTCTAGCTCTAGCATTACCTTCCTAATGAAGACTTTCTTGTCATCCATCATGCAGTTAAGCTCCATCATACAGTTAAGCTCCATCCTCTAGCTAGGCCCCGTCCTCTAAACTACTACAACACCTGGTAAAGATCATTATTATAGCATTTAGCATTATAATAGGAATTGTGTATTTATATTTTTTCTTTGAGGGCCTTCATCTTACTTTGTTTTGGAACTCCTCAAGGCTAGAGCTAATGTGTTGTATGCATCCCTGGTGCTTGATACAGGTGTCTGTAACATAGCAGGCACTGAACTAATTGTTCATTCATTTGTTCAGCACTGGGAATTAATGAAAATAACAATGTCCCTTATGGAGGTTATTAAATATTAGTCAGGAAAAATGGACAATAAACAATATAGAATATGTCAGATAAAATTAGAGAGGGTAGTAGAGATGGGGAGTGATGGAGAGTGTGTTATTATTTTATATAGACCTCTTTGGAGAGGTAACATTTTAAAAGAGGACTGAAAAAATGGAGAAAGAGAGTCGTGTGGATATTGCAGGGAAGAGAATTCCAAGCACAAAGAATGGCAAATTCAAAGTTCTTATGGCCTAAACAGAGTGAATGGAGACAGGGGGTAGGAGGTGAGGTCAGAGAGGGAGCAGGTGCAAAATCATACAGTTTCTTGTATGCCAAGGTAAGTTCTTTGGCTTTCAGTTTGACAGGATGTCATTCGAGAGGTTTGAGCAGAGAACTGACCCAATCTGCCTTAGGTTATAATAGAATCACTCTGGATGATGTATTAGGAATAAATTTTTAGGGACAAAGAAAGAATAGGGGGGAGTACTTAAGAGGCTATTACAAGATGCTAGGGGAGAGATGGTGGTAGTTCAGGCCAGTTTGGTATGCTGGAAGTGGTGAGAAGTAGTTGGATTTAGGAGATTCTCTTTTATAAGTTTACAGCTAATTACATGTGCTGCTGTATTTATTACATATGGGATATAATAGTGACTCTAATGTTTTGGGCCTGATAATCTAAAAGCATTGCAATTTACTGAAAAAGAGAAGGCTGAGAAGAGCAGGTTGATGAGAGCCATGGAAACATTGAGTAGTGCTTTGGCTAGGTTAATAATGGGACAATGTAAGATGAATAGATGAAGATGAGCAGTTTTCATGAGCTAGATTAAGTCTACCTGACTTTGGTGTTTTCTAAGGTACTATTCTTTACAAAACCACAAAACAAAAATCAGTAACAACAGTGATAAAAACCACTACAGTTTATTGAACAGAAAATAAGTGCTAGGCACTGTGGGGACTTTATATGCATGATCTCATTTAATATTTCTCCAAACCCTAGAAATTACAAACTACTTTTCCCTCTTTCCAGATGATATAGCTGAGGTTCACAGCACTTAAACATCCTGTGCAAGAAATGACACTGCACTGGTAAGTGCCAGAGAGTCTATACAAACACTCAAAGATCATCATGTATTTCTACTATACATCCTTGCCCATGAACTAGATTTGAACTACCCCTGTTATAGTATATACTTTGTCCAGTTTTACAATTGGATAAATTAAGATCTTAGAAGGCAGAAAATACTTAAGTGATTCAGACAGAAAGATATCACAGTCCAGAAATATGTCTTCTCATTTAAAGCACATTCTTTGATAGAAATAAAAAACAGGAAGAAAGCTAGAAAACTCACAAATAAATAGAAATTAAACAACATACTCCTGAACAATCAAAGAAGAAATCAAAAAGGAAATAAAAAATAATCTTGAGACAAATGAAAATAGAAATACAACATACCAGAACTTATGGGGTACAGCAGCAAAGGCAGTTTTAAAAGGAAAGTTTATAGCTATAAACATACACATTAAGAACAGAGAAATATCTCAAACAAACAACCTAACATTACACCTCAAGGAACTAGGAAAAAAACAAACCAGGCCCAAAGTTAGCAGAAGTAAAGAAATAATAAAGATTAGAGCAAATGTAAAGGAAATAGAGACTAATAACACAATAGAGAAGATTAACAAAACCAAGAGTTGGTTTTTTGACAAGACAAAAAAATGACAGTATTTAGCTATACTAACCAAGAAATAAAAGAGAGAATTTAAATTTTAAAAATTACAAGTGAAAAAGGAGACATTACAACTGGTACCACAGAAATACAAAGACTATGAAAGATGATACACCAACAAATTGGAAATCCTAGAAGAAGTAGAGAGATTCCTAGAATAATACAATCTATTAGGTCTGAATCATGAAAAAATAGAACATAAGAAAAGACTAATAACAGATAACAAAATTGAATCATTAATCAAAAACCTCCCAAATAAGGAAAGGCCAGGACTAGGTGGGTTCATTGGTGAATATTTAAAGAAAAATTAATGCTAATCCTCCTCTACTCCTCCAAAAAATTGAAGAGGAGGGAACACTCCCAAACTCATTTTAGGAGACCAGCATTACCCTGACCAAAAGGCAGATAAGGACAATACAAGAAAACTACAGGTCAATATCCCTGACGAATAGAGATGCAAAACTTCTCAACAAAATATTACTGAACCTAATTCAACAGCACACTAAAAGAGCATATACTGGGACTTCCCTGGTGATCCAGTGGTTAAGAATCTACCTTCCAATGCAGGAGATGTGAGTTCAATCCCTGGTCAGGGAACTAAGATCCCACATGTCTTGGGGCAACTAAGCCCATGTGCTCTGAAGCCCACATGTGTGCTGCAACTAGAGAATCCTGCATGTTGCAACAAAAAGCCAGCACACTGGAGCTAAGACTTGATGCAGCTAAATAAATAAATAATAAACTAAAATAAATCTTAAAAATATATATATATACCATGTTCAAGTGGGATTTATCCCTGGGATAGAAGGATGATTCCTCATATGCAAATCAATCATGTGGTACACAACATTAAAAGAATAAAGGATAACAGGAATTCCCTGGCAATCCAGTGCTTAGGACTCCATGCTTTCACTGCTGGGGGCCCGAGTTGAATCCCTGTTTGGGGAACTAAGATCCTGTAAGCCACACAGTGCAGCAAAAGAAAAAAAAAAGACTAAAGGATAAATTCACATGATCATCTCAACAGATGAAGAAAAAATATTTGACAAATACAACACCCTTTCATGATAAACACCTTTAACTAATTAGGTATAGAAGAAACTTACTTTAACATAATAAATGCTACATATGACCAGCCCACAGATGACATTATACTCAATGATGAAAGGCTGAAAGTTTTTCCTCTAAGATCAGCAACAAGATAAGGGAGTCTTCTCCCAGCACTCCTATTTGACATAGTGCCAGAAGTCCTAGCCAGAGCAATTTGGCAAGAGAAAGAAATAAAGGTCATCCAAATCAGAAAAGAAGTAAAATTGTCTCTGTTTGCAGACATAATCTCATATACAGAAAAACCTAAAGATTCCACCAAACAATTGTTAGACTTAACAAATAATTGTTAGAACTAATAAATAATAATTGTTAGAACTAATAAAGGTGAAGGATACAAAGTCAACATACAAAAATCAGTCATGTTTCTTTACACTAACAATAAAGTATCCGAAAAATAAATAAATAAAGCAATCCCATTCGCAACAGTTTCAAAAACAATAAAATACTTAAGAATAGATTTAATCAAGAAGGTGAAAGATCTGTGCAGTGAAAATTATAAGACACTGATGAAAGAAATTGAAGCAGACACAAATAAATGGAAAGATATCCCATGTTCATGGATCAGAAGAAGTAATATTGTTAAAATGTCCATACAACCCAAAGCCATCTACAGAGTCACTGCACTCCTTATCAAGATTGAGTAGCATTTTCTTACAGAAATGGAAAAAATAATCCTAACATTTTTGTGTTAGGAGTCACAAAGGACCCCAAGTCAAAGCAGTCTTGAGAAAGAATGATAAAGTGAGGCATCGCACTTCTTGATTTCAAGCTATATTACAAAACTATATAAGCAGAACAGTATAGTATTGGCATAAAAACAGACACATGGACCAATAAAACTGAATCAGGAACCCAGAAATAAACTCACACAAACATGGACAACTAATATTTGACAAGGGAGCAGAGAATACTCAGTGAGGAAAGATAGTCTCTTCAATAAATGGTGTTAGGAAAATTAGATGTACACATGCAAAAGAATGAAACTGAACCCCCATCTTATACCACTCAAAAAGTTAACTTGAAATGGCTTAAAGACTTGTAAGACTGGAAACCATAAAACTTCTAGAAGAAAATGTAGGGAAATAACTCCTTGGTCAATGAGTTTTCTACATATATATGTATATATTGCAAATGATTACCAGAATAAGGTTAGTTAACACATCCATCACGTCAAATAGTTACCAGGTTTTGGCATGTGGTGAGAAGTTTTGAGATCTACTCTTTTAGCAACTTTCAAGTATACAATACAGTATTGTTAACTATAGTCACCATGCTGTCAATTAGATCTCCAGAAAACTATTCATCTTATAAATGGAATTTTGTACCATTCGGCAAAACATATTTGTATATGAAGCCAAAAGCATAAGGAAAAAAACAAAATAAATAAGTGGGATTACATAAATCTAAAAAGTTTCTGAAAAGTAATAAATATATAAATAAATACACAAACAAAATGAAAGGCGACCTATGGAATGGGAAAAATATCTGCAAACTATCTATCTGATAAGGGGTTAATATCCCAAATATATAAGGAACTCATAAATAGCAAAAGAAAGAAAGAAAGAAAAAAGAAAGGAAAAAGAAAGAAAGAAAGAAAGAAAAAGAGAGAGAGAGAGAGGGAGGGAGGGAGGGAGAAAGGAAGGAAGGAAGGAAGGAAGGAAGGAAGGAAGGAAGGAAGGAAGGAAGGAAGGAAGGAAGGAAAGAAGAATGAAAATCCAATTAAAAAATTAGCATAAGACCTTTGGACCATTTTCCCAAAGTAGACGTAAACATGATCAACAGGTACATGAAAAGATGCTCAACATCACTAATCATCAGGGAAATGCAAATCAGAATCAAAATGAGATGTCACCTCACACCTGTCAGAATGGTTATCATCAAAAAGAGATCTCAAACGTTGGCAAGGATATGAAGAAAAGGGGGCATTTGTGCACAGTTGGTGGTAATGTAAATTGGTACAGCCACTATGGAAAACATTATGGAGGTTCCTCAAAAAAATTAAAAAATAGAATTACAATATAATACAGCAATCCCATTTCTGGGTAAGACGAGGCACACCTGCGAGTTTGATTCCAAACTACTGCAATAAGGCACATATTTTAATCAGGAGAGCCACACACATTTTTTGGTTTCCCAGTGAATATTAAAGTTATGTTTACACTGTACTGTAGTCTATTAAGTGTGTAATACCGTCATATCTAAAAATGTGCATACCTTAATTAAAAAGTACTTTATTGCTAAAAAATGAGGCTTCAGCTCAGATGGTGGTGGAGGGTTTTGCCTCAGTGTTAATGGCTGCTGACTGATCAGGGTGGTGGTTGCTGAAGGCTAGGGTGGCCGTGGCAACTTCTTTTTTTTTTTTTTAACATCTTTATTAGAGTATAATTGCTTTACAATGGTGTGTTAGTTCCTGCTTTATAACAAAGTGAAACAGTTATACATATATATATGTCCCCATATCTCTTCCCTCTTGTGTCTCCCTCCCTCCCACACTCCCTATCCCACCCCTCTAGGTGGTCAAAAAGCACCAAGCTGATCTACCTGTGCTATGCAGCTACTTCCCACTAGCTATCTATTTTACGTTTAGTAGTGTATATATGTCCATGCCACTGTCTCACTTTGTCACAGTTTACCCTTCCCCCTCCCCATATCCTCAAGTCCATTCTCTAGTAGGTCTGCATCTTTATTCCCGTCTTGTCCCTAGGTTCTTCTGACCATTTTTTTCTTTTCTTTTTTTAGATTCCATATATCAGGACAAGCCCCCTAGAATGAAAGCCTGGGGGATGTTGCCTGGGGTTCCCAGCCTGTCTCTCCAAGCTTGCCCCAACTCTACCTTGGCTTTGGTGCAGACATTCCAAACAATGTTTTGTATGTAGCCCTCTACATCTAGTTTCCTTGGGTCTCCCTGGCAAGTTAGCTGTCTTAGCTTAGCTTGACATTCTGATGAGTTTTCCCCCACTGAGCTCTCCACGGGAGCACCAGGACCTGCAGAGCTGGAGCTTGGGGACAGGTAAACAAAGGAGAAGCCAGCCTTGTGGGGCCCCTCCATAAGGATTTGGCCATGAATCACTGCCCCATGGCCAGCAGGTCTGGGAAGAAGAAGGGGCTGTGGGCCTGTTTGTAGGAGGCCATTTCTGCCAACTGAGACATCAGTATGTCCCTTTCTGGAAGCTCTTCTGCTTCTCTCATGGTCACTTTCCTCCCTGTCCCCCACCACTCAGCCTGGCCTGGTGCCAAAGGTCAGGCTCATATATGTGTTAGCATGTGGTATATGTATTTCTTTTCTGACTTACTTCACATTGTATGACAGTCTCTAGGTCAATCTACCTCACTACAAATAACTCACTTTCATTCCTTTTTATGGCTGAGTAATATTCCATTGTATATATGTGCCACATCTTCTTTATCCAATCATCTGTTGATGGACACTTAGGTTGCTTCCATGTCCTGGCTCTTGTAAATAGAGCTGCAATGAACATTTTGGTACATGACTTTTTTTTTTTTTTTGTGGTACGCGGGCCTCTCACTGTTGTGGCCTCTCCTGTTATGGAGCACTGGCTCCGGACGCGCAGGCTCAGCGGCCATGGCTCATGGGCCAAGCCGATCCATGGCATGTAGGATCTTCCCAGACTGGGGCAAGAACCCATGTCCCCTGCATCGGCAGGTGGACTCTCAACCACTACACCACCAGGGAAGCCCTACCTGACCTTTATGAAAGATGGTTTCCTCAGGGTTTATGCCCACTAGTGGGATTGCTGGATCATATGGTAGTTCTATTTGTAGTTTTTTAAGGAACTTCCATAATGTTCTGCATAGTGGCTGTATCAATTTACATTTCCACCAAAACTGCAAGAGGATTCCCTGTTCTACACGCCCTCTCTAGCATTTATTGCTTCTAGATTTTTTGATAATGGCCATTCTGACCAGTGTGAGATATCTCATTGTAGTTTTGATTTGCATTTCTCTAATGATTAGTGATGTTGAGTATCTTTTCATGTGTTTGTTGGCAATCTGTATATCCTCTTTGGAGCAATGTCTATTTAGGTGCTCTGCCCATTTTTAGATTGGGTTGTTTGTTTTTTCGATATTAAGCTGCATGTGTGGATTGTATGTTTTGGAGATTAATCCTTTATCAGTTGCTTCATTTTCAAATATTTTCTCCCATTTTGAGGGTTGTCTTTTCACCTTGTTTATGGTTTATTTTGCTGTGCAAAAGCTTTGAAGTTTCATTAGGTCCCATTTGTTTATTTTTGTTTTTGTTTCCATTTCTCTAGGAGGTGGGTCATAAAGGATCTTGCTGTGATTTATGTCATAGAGTGTTCTGCCTATGTTTTCCTGTAAGAGTTTGATAGTTTCTGGCCTTACATTTAGGTCTTTAATCCATTTTGAGCTTATTTTTGTGTATGGTGTTAGGGAGTGATCTAATCTCATACTTTTACATGTACCTGTCCAGTTTTCCGAGCACCACTTATTGAAAAGGCTGTCCTTTCTCCACTGTAAACTCCTGCGTCCTCTATCAAAGATAGGGTAACCATACGTGCATGGGTTTATCTCTGGGCTTTCTATCCTGTTCCAGTGATCTATCTTTCTGTTTTTGTGCCAGTACCATACTGTCTTGATTACTGTAGCTTTGGAGTATAGTCTGAAGTCAGGGAGCCTGATTCTTCCAGCTCCATTTTTTGTTCTCAAGATTGCTTTGGCTATTCGGGGTCTTTTGTGTTTCCATACAAATTGTGAATTTTTTGTTCTAGTTCTGTGAAAAATGCCAGTCGTAGTTTGATAGGGATTGCATTGAATCTATAGATTGCTTTGGGTAGTAGAGTCATTTTCACAATGTTCATTCTTCCAATCCAAGAACATGGTATATCTCTCCATCTATTTGTATCATCTTTAATTTCTTTCCTCAGTGTCTTATAATTTTCTGCATACAGGTCTTTTGTCTCCTTAGGTAGGTTTATTCCTAGATATTTTATTCTTTTTGTTGCAATGGTAAATGGGAGTGTTCTCTTAAATTCACTTTCAGATTTTTCATCATTAGTATATAGGAATGCCACAGATTTCTGTGCATTAATTTTGTATCCTGCTACTTTACCAAATCATTGAGCATCTCTAGTAGTTTTCTGGTAGCATCTTTAGGTTTCCCTATGTATAGTATCATGTCATCTGCAAACAGTGACAGCTTTACTTCTACATTTCCAATTGGGATTCCTTTTACTTCTTTTTCTTCTCTGATTGCTGGGACTAAAACTTCCAAAACTTTGTTGAATAATAGTGGTGAGCGTGGGCAACCTTGTCTTGTTCCTGGTCTTAGTGGAAATGGTTTCAGTTTTTCACGATTGAGGACGATGTTGGCTGTGGGTTTGTCATATATGGCGTTTATCATGTTGAGGAAAGTTCCCTCTATGCCTAATTTCTGGAGGGTTTTTATCATAAGTGTGTGTTGAATTTTTTGGAAAACTTTCTCTGCATCTATTGAGATGATCATATGGTTTTTCTCCTTCAATTTGTTAATATGGTGTGTCACATTGATTGATTTGCGTATATTGAAGAATCCTTGCATTCGTGGGATAAACCCCACTTGATCATAGTGTATGATACCTTTAATGTGCTGTTGGATTTTGTTTGCTAGTATTTTGTTCAGGACTTTTGCATCTACGTTCATCAGTGTTATTGGCCTGTAGTTTTCTTTCTTTGTGACAACTTTGTCTGGTTTTGGTATCAGAGTGATGGCAGCCTCATAGAATGAGTTTGGGAGTGTTCCTTCCTCTGCTATATTTTGGAAGATTTTGAGAAGGATAGGTGTTAGCTCTTCTCTAAATATTTGATAGAATTCTCCTGTGCAGCCATCTGGCCCTGGGCTTTTATTTGTTGAAAGATTTTTAATCACAGTTTCAATTTCAGTGCTTGTGTTTGGTCTGTTCGCAATTGCTGTAACTTTCTGATTCAGTCTTGGAAGGTTGTGGATTTCTAAGAATTTGTTCATTTCTTCCAGGTTGTCTATTTTATTGGCATATACTTGCTTGTAGTAATCTCTCATGATCCTTTGTATTTCTGCAATGTCAGTTGTTACTTCTCCTTCTTCATGTCTAATTCTATTGATTTGAGTTTTCTACCTGTTTTTCTTGATAAGTCTGGCTAATGGTTTATCAATTTTGTTTATATTCTCAAAGAGCAAGCTTTTAGTTTTATTGATCTCTGCTATCGTTGCCTTCATTTCTTTTTCATTTATTTCTGATCTGATCTTTATTTCTTTCTTTCTTTCTGCTAACTTTGGGACTTTTTAGTTCTGCTTTCTCTAATTTCTTTAGGTGTAAGGTTAGGTTGTTCGTTTGAGATGTTTCTTATTTCTTAAGGTAGGATTTTATTGCTATAAACTTCCCACTTAGAACTGCTTTTGCTGCATCCCATAGGTTTTGGGTCACTGTGCTTTCATTGTCATTTGTTTCTAGGTATTTTTTGATTTCTTCAATGATCTCTTGGTTATTAAGTAGTGTGTTGTTTAGCCTCTATGTGTTTGTATTTCTTACTGAATTTTTCCTGTAGAGTAATCTTTGTTGCTGGTAGAGTAATCTTTGTTGTAGGTTTTTTTCCTTCATCACTTTAAATATGTCCTGCCACTCCTTTCTTGTTTTCAAAGTTTCTGCTGAAAGATCAGCTGTTAAACTTATGGGTATTCCCTTATGTGTTATTTGTTGTTTTTCGCTTGCTGCTTTTAATATTTGTTCTTTTTATTTAATTTTTGATAGTTTGAATAATATGTGTCTTCGCATGTTTCTCCTTGGATTTTACCTGTATGGGACTCTCTATGCTTCCTGGACTTGATGAACTATTTCTTTTCCCATATTAGGGAAGTTTTCAACTATAATCTCTTCAAATATTTTCTCAATCCCTTTCTTCTTCTTTTCTTCTTTTGGGACCCCTATAATTCAAATATTGGAGCATTTAATTTTGTCCCAGAGTTTTCTGCGACTGTCCTCAATTCTTTTCATGCTTTTTTCTTTATTCTGCTCTGCAGTAGTTATTTCCACTATTTGATTTTCCAGATCACTTATCCATTCTTCTGCCTCAGTTATTCTGCTGTTGATGTCTTCTAGAGAATTTTTAATTTCATTTATTGTGTTGTTCATCACTGTTTGTTTGCTCTTTAGTTCTTCTAGGTCCTTGTTAAACGTTTCTTTTATTTTCTCCATTCTATTTCCAAGATTTTGGATCATCTTTACTATTATTATTCTGAATTATTTTTTAGATAGACTGCTTATTTCCCCTTCATTTTTCATGTCTGGTGGGTTTTTGCCTTGCCCTTTCATCTGCTGTTTGTTTTTCTGTCTTCTCATTTTGCGTAACTTACTGTGTTTGGGGTCTCCCTTTTGCAGGCTGCAGGTTTGTAGTTTCTGTTGTTTTTGGTGTCTGTCCCCAGTGGCTAAGTTTGGTTCAGTGGGTTGTGGAGGCTTCCTGGTGGAGGGGGCTAGTGTCTGTGTTCTGGTGGATGAGGCTAGATCTTGTGTTTCTGGTGGGCTGGTCCACGACTGGTGGTGTGTTTTGGGGTGTCTGTGGCCTTATTATGATTTTCAGAAGCCTCTGGGTTAATGGATGGGGTTGTGTTCCTGTCTTGCTAGTTGTTTGGCATGGAACATCCTGTACTGTAGCTTGCTGGTCATTGAGTGGATCTGGGTTTTGGCATTGAGATGGAGATCTCTGCGAGATTTTCACCATTTGATATTATGTGGAGCTGGGAAGTCTTTTGTGGACCAGCGTCCTGAACTTGGCTCTCCCACCTTAGTGGCACAGCCGTGACACCTGGCTGGAGCACCAAGAGCCTGTCCTCCACACAGCTCAGAATAAAAGGGAGGAAAAAGGAAAGAAAGAAAGAAGAAGATTATAAAATAAAATAAAGTAAAATAAAATAATTAAACTAAAAAATAATTTTTAAGAAAAAATATTTTTTAATAAAAAAAAACAGACTGACAGAACCCTAGGACAAATGGTAAAAGCAAAGCTATACAGACAAAATCACACACAGAAGCATACACATACACACTCTCAAAAAGAGAAAAAGGGAAAAAAGTTATGTATATCATTGCCCCCAATTTCCACCTCCTCAAATTGGGAAGATTCGTTGTCTATTCAGGTATTCCACAGATGCAGGGTACATCAAGCTGATTGTGGAGATTTAATCTGCTGCTCCTGAGGCTGCTGGGGGAGATTTCCCTTTCTCTTCTTCTTTTCGCACAGCTCCCATGGTTCAGCTTTGGATTTGGACCTGCCTCTGCCTGTAGGTCGCCTTAGAGCCTCTGTTCTTCGCTCAGACAGGACGGGGTTAAAGGAGCAGCTGATTCAGGGGCTCTGGCTCACTCAGACCTGGTGGGAGGGAGCGGTACGGATGTGAGGCGAGCCTGTGGTGGCAGAGGCCAGCTTGACGTTGCACTGCCCTGAGGCACGCCATATGTTTTCCCAGGAAAGTTGTCCCTGGTTAATGGGACCCTGGCAGTCATGGGCTGCACAGGCTCCTGGGAGGGGAGGTGTGGAGAGTGACTTGTGCTTGCACACAGGCTTCTTGGTCATGGCAGCAGCAGCCTTAGCGTTTCATGTCCGTCTCTGTGGTCCGCATTGATATCCATGGCTCGTGCCCGTCTCTGGAGCTGCTTTATTTTTTATTTTTTTAGTTTTTTTTGCCATACGCGGGCCTCTCACTGTTGTGGCCTCTCCCCTTGCGGAGCACAGGCTCTGGACGCGCAGGCTTAGCGGCCATGGCTCACGGACCCAGCCGCTCCACGGCATGTGGGATCTTCCCGGACGGGGGCACAAACCCGAGTCCCCTGCATCGGCAGGCGGACTCTCAACCACTGCGCCACCAGGGAAGCCCTGGAGCTGCTTTAAGCAGCTCTCTTAATCCCCTCTCCTCACGCACCAGGGAACAAAGAGTCAAGAAAAAGTCTCTTGCCTCTTCGGCAGCTCCAGACTTTCCCAGTCTCCCTTAATGGCTAGCTGTAGCACACTATCCCCCTTCAGGCTGTGTTCACCCAGCCAGCCCCAGTCCTCTCCCTGGGATCTGACCTCCGAAGCCAGAGCCTCAGCTCCCAACCCCCGCTTATCCCTGCGGGTGAGCAGAGAAGCCTCTTGGGCTGGTGAGTGCTGGACAGTAACGGATCCTCTGTGAGGGAATCTCTCTGCTTTGCCCTCCGCACCCCTGTTGCTGCACTCTCCTCCGTGGCTCTGAAGCTTCCCCCCTCCGCCACCCACAGTCTCCGCCCACGAAGGGCCTTCCTAGTGTGTGGAAACCTTTCCTCATTCACAGGTCCTTCTCACTGGTGCAGGTCCCGTCCCTATTCTTTTGTCTCTGTTTTCTCTTTTTTCTTTTGCCCTACCCAGTTACGTGGGGGAGTTTCTTGCCTTTTGGGAGGTCTGAGGTCTTCTGCCAGCGTTCAGTAGGTGTTCTGTAGGAGTTGTTTCACATGTAGTTGTATTTCTGATGTATTTATGAAGAGGAAGGTGATCTCCACGTCTCACTCTTCTGCTGTCTTGAAGCTGCTCTGCAGCTTCTTAAAATAAGACAACAATAAACTTTGCTGCACCAATTGACTCTTCTTTTCCTGAACTATTTCTCTGCAGCATGCAATGTTGTTTGATAGCATTTTACCCACAGTAGCACTTCTTTCAAAATTGGAGTCAATCTTCTCAAACTCTGCCACTGCTTTATCAACTATGTTTATGTAGTATTCTAAATCCTTTGTTGTCATTTCAACAATCTTCACAGTATCTTCACCAGCAGTAGATTCCATCACCAGAAACCACTTTCTTTGCTCATCCATAAGAAGCAACTCCTCACCCATTAAAGTTTTATCATGAGATTGCAGCAACTCAGTCACATCTTCAGGCTCCACTTCTAATTCTAGTTCTCTTGCTATTTCTACCACATCTGAATTTACTTCTTCTGCAGAAATCTTTTTTTGTTTTGTTTCTACATCTTTATTGGAGTATAATTACTTTAAAATGGTGTGTTAGTTTCTGTTTTTATAACAAAGTGAATCAGCTATACATATACATTTATCCCCATTTCTCCACCTTCTTGCATCTCCCTCCCACCCTTTGTATCCCACCCCTCTAGGTGATAACAAAGAAGTGAGCTGATCTCCCTGTGTTATGTGGCTGCAGCTGCTAACTGTCTATTTTACATTTGGTAGTATACATGCCACTTTCTCGCTTTGTCCCAGGTTACACTTCCCCCTCCCCATGTCCTCAAGTCCATTCTCTACATCTGCGTTTTTATTCCTGTCCTGCCCCTAGGTTCTTCAGAACCTTTTTATTTTTTTTAATTCTGTATATATGTGTTAGCATACGGTATTTGTTTTTCTCTTTCTGACTTACTTCACGCTGCATGACAGTCTCTAGGTCCATCCACCTCACTGCAAATAACTCAATTTCATTTCTTTTTATGGCTGACTAATATTCCATTGTATATATGTGACACATCTTCTTTATCCATTCATCTGTCAATGGACGCTTAGATCGGTTCCATGTCCTGGCTATTGTAAATAGAGCTGCAGTGAACATTGTGGTACATGACTCTTTTTGAATTATGGTTTTCTCAGAGCATATGCTCAGTAGTGGGATTGCTGGTCAAATGGTAGTTCTATTTTTAGTTTTTTAAGGAACCTCCATACTGTTCTCCATAGTGTCTCTATCAGTTTATATTCCCACAAATATTGCACAAGCATTACCTTTTCTCCACACCCTCTCCAGCATTTATTGTTTGTAGAGTTTTTGATGATGGCCATTCCCTCTGCAGAAATCTTGAACACCTCAAAGTTATTCATGAACACATCTAAGTTACTGATTCCAACTTCTTCCAAACTCCTGTTAATGTTGATATTTTAACCTCTTCCCATGACTCATGAATATTCTGCATGGCATCTAGAATGGTGAATCATTTCCAGAAAAATTTTCATTTACTTTGCCCAGATCCATCAGAGGAATCATTACGTATGGCATCTATAGCTTTTCAAAATGTATTTCTTAAACAGTCACACTTAAAGCCAAATTTACTCTTTGATCCATTGGCTACAGAATGGATTTTGTGTTAACTGGCATGAAAACAACATTAATCTTGTGGCACATCTATCAGAGCTCTTCAGTGACCAGTGTATTTCCAATGAGCATTAATATTTTGAAATGCATCATTTTTTTCGGAGCAGTAGGTCTCAACAGTAGGCTTAAAATATTCAGTAAACAATGATGTAAACAGGTGTGCTTTTCCTGCAGGCATTACTTTTCCATTTACAGAGAACAAGCAGAATATTTAACATAATTCTTAACGGCCCTAGGATTTTTAGCATGGTAAATGAGCACTGGTTTCAACTTAAAGTTACCAGCTGCCTTAGCCCCTAACAAGAAAATCAGCCTGTCCTTTGAAGCCAGACATTGACTCCTCCTTTATAGCTATGAAAGCCCTAGATGGCACCTTCTTTCAGTAGAAGGCTGTTTCATGCGCATTGAAAATCTGTTGTTTAGTGTAGCCACCTTCATTAATTGTCTCAGCTAGAATATCTAGATAACTTGCAGCAGCTTTTACATCAGCACTTGCAAGCAGCACGTCACCTCATACTTTTATGTTATGTAGATGGTTTCTTTCCTTAAATCTAATGAACTAATATCTCCTAGTTCCACACTTTTCTTCTGCAGCTTCCTCACTTCCTCAGCCTTCATAGAATTGAGGAGAGTTAGGGCCTTGCTTTGGATAAGGTTTGGCTTAGGGATATGTTGTGGCTGCTTTGATTTTCTAGCTAGATCACTCAAATCTCTCCATATCAGCAAAAAGGTTGTTTTGCTTTCTTATCATTCATATGTTCAGTGGAGTAGCACTTTTAATTTCCTTTAAGAATTACTTTTCCTTTGCATTCACAACTTGGCTGTTTGAGGCAAGAGGTGTAGCTTTTAGCCTATCTTAGCTTTCAACATGCCTTCCTCACTAAGGTTAATCATTTCTAGCTTTTGATTTAAAATGAGAGACATGCAACTCTTCCTTTCACTTGAATACTTAAAGGCCATTATAGGGTTATTAATTGGCTTAATTTCAATGTTGTTGTGTCTCAGGTAATAGGGAGACCTGAAAAGAGGAGAGAGATGGGGACACATCCAGTCAGCAGAGGAGTCAGAACACGCACACCATTTATCAATTGTTTGCCATCTCATATGGGCCTGGTCTGTGATGCCCCAAAACCATTGTAACATAAAAGATCATCTATCACAATTCACCATAATAAATATAATAATAATGAAAAAGTTTGAAATATCGTGAGAATTACCAAAATGTGACAGAGATACGAAGTGAGCAAATGCTGCTGGAAAAATAAGGACAATAGATTTCCTCAATTTGTAAAAAAATGCCATTATCTGTGAAGTGCAATAAGGTAAAGCACAATAGAATGAGGTACGCCTATATACTCAAAGGAAATAAAATCAGTACATGGAAGAGATATCTGCAACATCATGTTCGTTGTAGCCATTATTTACAATAACCAAGACATGGAAACAACCTAAGTGTCCAGCAACTGATGTATGGATAAAGAAATGGAATGAAATGCTTTTCAGCCAGAAAAAGAAGGAAATCTTGACATTAGTGACTGCATGGATAGACCTTGAGGGCATTATGCTAAGTGAAATAAGTCAGACAGAGAAAGACAAATACTCTGTGATATCACTTATATATGGAATCTTAAAAAATGAACTCATAGAAAAAGAGTAGATTGGTTGCTGTCAGGGGCAGAGGAGTGGGAAATATGGGTGAAGGTGGTTATTTCCAGTTATAAGATGACTAGGTTTTTGTAATTTACAGTATGGTGACTATAATTAACAATACCACATTGTATACTTGAAAGTTGCTAAGAGAATAGATCTTAAAAGTTCTTACCACACACAAAAAATTGTATCTATGTGAGGCGATGGATGTGTTAATTAACCTTATCGTGGTAATCATTTCACAATAAATACATATATCAAATCATCACATTTTACACCTTTAACTTACACCATGTTATATTTCAATTATATTTCAATAAGGCTGGGGAAAACATTATTTGCCAAAACAGAAGAAAGAACACATTTGCTGAGCACTAGAAAAGATGCCAGACAATGATGTAGGATGTTAATGAGACTTGAGAGCTTCATAATCTAATGGAGAGAGCAGGCTGCATTATTCATACCCTGGTGAGTGTGGACTCTAACACATGAAATCATCTTGACTAATTTTCATTCTTTAAATAAGGTCAAGATATTCTATTCCATCTTTACTATATGGCACATTATATTCCTTACGACCTATGAAAATTGTTATGTGAACATTTGTCTCTCTGTTCCCCTGAGAAGCACCTCTTATGCTGAGAAGACACTGAGAAATTATTTGTAAGGGCCAGGCAAATAAGGAAGGGTTATATTTGATGTCTATATACTATGAGGATGGGGGAGTGAAAGCACAAGATGTCAGGTACATCTGGTCTTCTAACTTAAAAGAACCACCAGCCATATTTTAAAATGCTTCTTAAAAGTGCAGGTGGAAAAAAGCATTATTAATCATACGGTAGTTCCTATGAAGGCATAAATTGGAAAACTGGTTCAGATGCTGAGCTGACCCAGACACCAGTGTTCTTTCAACTGCCATCTCAGTCAAGCCTGCTAACTTGACTGCTAGCCTAAAATCAACTCATTATAGAAAAAGACTTCTGAAGGGATTTTGTAGTGTATTTCCATTTCTGAATGAAATCCACAGTCGAACTTCCTCTGACTTTTGATCTTCATTAACGGAGTTGTTCTTGTAACTCAGGAAAGGGTATAGGGAATGTGAAAAGCATGGACACTAAAAGGTCACAGCTATATCAAACAGAAGAATCATTTTCTCTGATTTCAGCCACAGCCAAAACAAAAAAGAAAATGCACTAGTCTTTATGACATCACCCTTCTTTACCCAGAATGACCATAGTGTACACAAGCTGGGTTAAACTGAACCCACAGGGGCTTGATGCAGGTTGGGAGTTCTTCCAAGAAAATCCCTTGGCAATGATGCAGAACACTCCACTGACCTCTCCCTATATAGGCCACAAAGGCGTACAGTTTGTAAAGGTAGCTGTGGAAAGCATAATATTTTATATGGCATCAGAAATTGATGAATAATTCACATGCTTCAGGCAGAGAAACAGTGCAGTAGGTAGAGAGAGCAGACACTAAAGTTTGCCTGGGCTCAAATTCAAACTCTGCTATTTACAAGTTGTGTGTCTTTGGGCAAGTTATTTATTCAGAAAATATTAAATGAGGTTTTAATATGTAGAAAGCTTCTTTTAAGGCATTTTAGATATCTCAATCAAAAAAACAGGTACAGATCCCTGCCTTCATAAAGCCTGCATTCTAGCGGGGAAACAAAGACAGTAAACAATAAATCTAAAAATTTCATACTATGTTTGCTTGTGGGTGAAAAGTGCTAGAGAGAAAAAAAATGTAGGACAAGATAAGGGAAATCAAAAGGCTAGGTGGAAGGGAGTTACTTAACCTCTCCGGCTTCTGGTTCCTCATTTGAAAAATGGGTATATAAGTGATTTACAAAGGTAAAGTGATGTAATAGTTCCTAGCACATAGGACATACTTCATTAATTTTAACTACAGTTATTACTGCCCCATGAAGTAATTTGGCCAAAGACTGTTCCCTACCAAAATTCCATTAATCCCCTAGAAAAATAATTCTTCTCTTCATCTTCTCTTTTGTGGACATAGTCACAGCAATCCACTCCATAATTAGGTAGATTTCAGGAATGGCTGAGGAGAAGGGGCCAGCTAGATTTGATGCCACTTGTGTAAAATATCCCTATTACATATAAAGTAAATATAGAAACCAAACACTACACTTATAACTTAGTTATGAAATCTGTTTTCTCCCTCAATGAGTGATACTTCATCACTCTTCCACTTAGCAATAACTCGTTTTATTGATCCTTTCCTTTAAACAACTTTCTCCTTCTAGTCTTACTAGTGCCTGGCCTCTGTCCAGGTCCCCTGTCTTTATCCAATGGCCAGATAAATTATCATCTTAAGGCGTTCTGAGGTTGTTTTAGGCTTGTGTCCAGGGTCAAGCCTTTCACAAGTTTAGATTTCATGGCTAATCATTATTAATGACTCTTTTCATGAAGTAACGAGATTGTACTCGTTCTCATCAAATACACTTAAGGAGAAAGCTAGAAAGAGGAATGTGTTGAAAGGAAGCATAAAGAGGCACTCTCATTCCAGAAGCGATGTTCTCTAAGACACTAGAGATGTCAAGAAGCAGGAATGCTTAGATACAACTCCCTTGACCTCCTAGACTTCACTCATTTATTGTGTGCATGTGTCTTTCAGGGTAAAGGGTGGGTGGAGAAAGGGGAAAATTTGGAGAATAGTGTATGAGAACCATCAAAGGAAGAAAAGCACGAAAGGAATTAAGTAAGGCAAAGCAAATCAGAAGTCTTAAAACCAAGTTCAACTCCAGGGACTAGCATTACAAGAAAAAAAAAGGAAGAGAAAAAGGAAATATAGGTACACGGAAATTTGCCATTTGAATAGGGCTTAAAGCATGAAACTCAAATGGACATTTGAAGACTTAAGCTCAATTTCTCCACCCCTTTATTTAAAAGTACTTTATATTTTAATTAAAAATAATATGATATGGAATAATTAGAAGCTTATCACCATCCTAAAGCTAAAAATAATTCACTTTTCTTTAAAGCAGGTTTTACAAAAGTATTAGAGTAATACATATTATTACTATCATCATTAAGTAGCTACCAGGTATCAGGCACTTTATATATTTTGTCTCTCTTATTTCCCTTTTGTATGGTATCTTAATTTTTACAGATGAGAAAACATAGGCTCAAAGTGGTTAAGTACTTGCCCAAAGGCACTCAGCTGATAAATAGTGAGGCCAGGTTTGGTATGAAGATTGGACTGACTCCCAAACCTTTTCACTTTAGCATGTTTTTCTTCCAAATAGGACTTGTCTACATTTTGTGCTTTTTTCATATATGCGTCTAACCTGCTCAAATAGACGTGAGCCATCATTGAGTTTTCTTTCTTATCTCTCCTACAACCCATAACACAAGGGCATACAACAAACTTTAATAATGTCCTGCTGAGTGGTCCATAAACTTTTGTGGTTTTACCAACATTTTGGTTGACAAGGAACAAAAAATATTCAAGCATAACAACCTTAAGGTAATAACAATTATCAAATTTTACTCAAAACATGGCCAGAGAATAAACCACCACCCATTCTTTGCAGACACAGATACTGATTCCATAAATGTTTATTAAGCATCTACTAAGTGCAAGGGATTGTATAATAAAGACACTCAACAAGATATCTCTCCTATCTCCCACACACTTGGAAGTGATTTTTCCAAGGTATTTAAATGGGAGTATTTCCCTGAAATGAGGACTTTCCCGCTTAAGACCTTATTCACTAAGCACTATCAACTGCTTTCTGAAGTATGCTACAAATCGCATCAAACTTTCATAGGTATTGTTGCGGTAGTGAAAGCCAGGAGGCCCTGGCTGGGGCAAGTAGTCTCTATGTAAACCTAAAGTTCAGCCAACATGGGCTACATGGCTCTCCTCTAAGAGTCAGCCTGGTGGGCTGCCTTTGAAAAAGCTAACGAAAGCAGAAACATGACAAGATAAATCACAATTTTGCTTTTCTGTCTTTGTAAAAAGAATGCATAGGTCAGAAGAACTGAACTTCCAGGGCAGACTGAGAGAATAACAGCTAGATGAAAACCAAAAGACTCAGGACAGACATCCAAAATCAGTAAATAACACAAATAGAAAAGGAAGTTAAGTCCTGCCCATTCAAAGACGTTCTCTTTCCCTCTTCTCTCCCCTTTCCTTACTTTTCTCCCCTTTCTCTGACTTCAGCCTACCCACCTTCCAGACTCTTCTTTTTCAGACTTCTCTCCACCCTTTCCCTTCCTCCTTAAATATCCCTTGCACAGTCTTGGCTGGAAACCTTATGTGTATAGGAGTGGAATAGATTGCTTGCCTTAATTCCAGGACATGCTACAACACACTGCTCAAAAACCAGCAGGATTCATTGAAAAAATATGGGAAAACATCAAACTCTCATCTTCCCTTGGAAACATGCCCTCCGGAACCCAGCATTTATTCTTCCTGGGCTTCAAAGGGGAGAAGGTGGGCTATATTCTCTTTATCTTCTACCTTCATAAAGAAGAGGAAAGACCTAGAGGAACTAGAGAGAGGAGGCAGAAAGGGGTAACCCAAGGCATGTTACTCTTGCTGGCAACATCTCTTATCCCAAGGCCTAGGGGACTAAGAGGATTTCTGCAAAGCTGGTATAAATTGAGGAACTGGAGGACATTTTCCCCCTTTTCTCTTCTCCCCAGTCCTTAATGTAGGCAGCAGGAGCACAGAAAACTGGTTGGAAGCCCAGCCAGCTGCCTGGAATAGGTTCCTCCCTTAAGATAAGCCACTGTACAAATGTCAGCTGGACAGTGGGAAAGTGTCAGTTTAAAAGTAGAAAGGACTCACCAAAAGCTTCCTATATTACAAAGGCTTAAAAGTAAAATTCTGAACCTTTAAGAGGGCCATCAGTGAAAGTTAAACATCCTACCTAATGCTGGTCACTTCTGTCATCAGGGTTTGGAATAAAAATGGGATTGGGTGGCACAAAAGGAGAAAAATGAGGCAAGACAGTGGTGGCATCCAGAATTCTCACTTTAGAGAAGCTTAGGGGCAGTAAGCTCGGTTGGAAAGGAGAGACTAAAGGACTTATCTTGAAGCTGCACTTACATTATAAGAGTACTGTTTTACTTAGGTTGTAGATTACAGATGAGTTAAAAATAAAGATTTCAGGGATGCTTTTACTTACACTTGATGTAAGATTGAGGAAATATCAGTCAGCCACTTAAATATTTTTTTTAAATTGGTGTGGTTAGGGGACACAAATGGAAATTATGGAGTATTTGCTTCTTTATATGGACACAGAGTGGGGGTGAGATGCTGAGTGGAAAGCCAGGTCCTCCAAGGTAGCCAAACAACCATAGGAAAAAGGGTGGGAGTGGGAATAACCAGGATGTAAGTAGAATTTGTGGTTAAGGGCCACTCAGGAACGGAGGCTTGTAACATAGACACACATAGATTCCAACAGATAAAAACACATATACACACGTAAACATACACACTCTTTGTAAGTTCCTTTAAAAAAAATCCTCCAGTAGTATAAAAAAGGCCAAATGGTGTAGCTATCATCTATGAGGTGACTGCCTGTGAGCTTCCCATTTCCCATTAGCCAACAAATACTTATGTGGCTCCTACCTCATGGAACCTTGGACCTGAATGTCCACAACCCATTCTTCTGTTTGCAGGCAAACTGGAGAAGCCAGCCACTTTGGTAACGGAGAAACAAATCAATATACAGAAACTAGATGGCACTAAAACAAAAATTAAAACCCAAAGGCTTTTAAATGATTGGAAATTAATGGAATCTGGTGTGGTAATGAGATTGCTTTTTTATAGCCAGCTTGTTCTCCTGGGCTGTTTCTTCAGTCCCCCTCCATTATCTTACCCCTCCTCATCCTTGGCAAAGGAAATCAAAGCTATCTTCAGTCAAAGAGGACCCCAGCAGGAGGGAATAAGGCTCTGTGGGAAGTAGACCAGTCTCTGACTTCTCCTCTCTCTTTCTTTCACACACAGGCCTCCTGATTTCAAACTACATCAAATACCTCTTGATTCTATGGTTCAGATGAGAGAAGCCCTCATAGATTTAAGAAAAGCCAGGCTGGGCTCTGCAAAACAGATTTACACCCAACGCATTCTATATCCACACCTTCCCCAAGAATTTCCTCCCATTTGAGATTTCCATATCCCCCACCCATCTATGAGCCTATGAGTGTATGTTATACATGATCATGATTGAGGCATACTTATATACACACACAATAAAAAAACAATCTAAATTAGAAACTCCTGGTACAGTATCATAGACTCAGCTCAGTTACCACAGACTATGTATATGTATAGTAATATGGCAAAATTTTGTCACCCCAAAGTTTTTCCATTACTGTTTATTGATAATAAAAATGACAATAATATTTGCATTGATAACCTATAGAGAAGAATAGTTTTTTTTGTGTGGTGGAAGGATCTGAAATTGGGAGTTAGTAGACCTGGCTTTCAGGTGTGATCCAGAGCAAATCACCTAAGAGCAAGTCTCTTTAGGCCTCAGTTAACTGAAGTCAGATTCTCCACTCTACCTATCTCACAGGGATGTTATAGTGAGCAAGTGAAAATAAGAGCGTGAGAGCCTTAGAAAAAGATAAATAAATACAATATACAATACATTTTAAGAAAAATAGAAAAGGTAATAATCATAAATATTTATAATTTCTATTTCCAACTAAGGTATAACTGACTTTCTAAGTCATTCAGGGGGTAATGGAATTCAGCAGTTTCCTTCTCATTGTGCACATAGATAGTAGTAGCTAACTTATATTGAGTACTGTATAGGTGTTTTACATATATTAGGTCCTTTTACAACTCACAGCATCACAGTGGGGTGGGTAAACTGTGTATCCAGAGAGGTTAAGTAACTTGTCTAAGGCTAGGAAAGAGAGAAGCTAGGATTTAATTTTAGGCAGTCTGATTTCAGAGGCTAACACACCATATTATCTCATTGATTAAATAAAAAAAGTGAAAGATGAATGAATTCGAATACTAGAGGGAGATAGCCAGTCTCTCAGTTAATTAAGAACTGATGATCCAATGTATTGGTCCTGCAGGCATCTTGCTTTTGGAAAGTTTTATTTCTGAGATATCACTATCTGAAAGTGACATATTTAACAAGAAGGTAAATCAAATTGTCTGTTTCTAATTCACAGTTCTGATTGAGGAAGAGGTTGAAATCAATGGTAAACTGAGATTAGATGTATTTTAATCATTCAAGTTCTTCTTGTCCTCCTTTCCAGAGACAATAGAGCTGGCCAAAATTGACTATAAATTCTGTGAGAGGTCAGGATCATGCACTGTCATAGAATGCAAAAACCCAGCAAGTACAAAACTCCAGTCCTAAGACACCTGCATCTGCATCTGCACTCAAGACAAGAATTGCGATACACAGTGAGTGCTCAGGGAGTATTTGCTGGGTGAATTTGATTGCAACAAGGAACATGATAGCTACTGTTTTAGAGGGGGCTCAAATGTAGGAGAGGAGGAAGATGAAATGGAAAAGTGGCTACTTGGACTGAAATGAGCTAGAATAGTCGTCAATGTCCCTGATTCTTACAAGGTGCTTCAGGGCTAGGAGAATTCTAGCCCATTAGAAATATCACTCAGAAATACAGCACAGGAACTTATTAGAGCACAATGTTGTACCAAAGAAAGTAAGATGGAAGTTCTACCATGTTGTAGTATTCATGAACATTAAAATAATTTAAGGGAAGAACACTTCAAATGCTTGCACACTCTAGACCAATATCCTGGTCCAAGCTTCACCCAGTCCCAGTTAATTTCCTTAACTCAGGGCCATTTGAGAGAAATTATGAGAAAAACAGGAGATAATCTGAGACTCAGAAAGTTAAGTGACTTTTAAATGATTACTCTATGGGCCTTCTTGTTTGTTCATCCACCCCTGTCCACAATCACACTGTCAAAATTCTCAGAGAAATTAAGATTAGATCCAAATCACTTTTTCCAGAAAAGAATTCCAGTCAAAAAAAGTTCTTGCTACATGGCAGATACACACAGCCTCTATCTCAATCCAGATAGCCAGACTAAATGCAGTTTTAAAGCCACAGCAAATGGGAGAATGGCATCATGAAAATGGCAGAAGGAATTTTCTATCATCGTCCCCCAACAAACAAAAAAAAAAAAAAAAGAAAAGAAGATTTTGACCATCACCCATCAACAAGAGTGCATTTGTGGAAGTCTGTGAATCCAGCAGAAAAGTCCCAGCATACTGTTGGAGCAAAAAAAAAAATATCCAAGATTGGATGAATTGAAGGAGGTAAGAGGATCAGTTTCATTTTACTTGTGTCAACCCTCCCCCAAGGTGGCAGAGCCCAGGGTCAAGAGAGAATTTCTTGGCCCATAATTTTTCCAACAGATGAAAGTGGGAGCATGTGAGTGAGGGCCCAGTTTCCCTGTGAGAAATACAGCCTACTCTTAGTACTGCCTACTCTACTGAGGTGTGCTGAACAATTGGTGGGTGGGATGTGGCTGGGAGAGCAGCACCCAGGGTTCTCAGAAGGTATCAAAGAAGCACATATCAAGAAAACTGCCCATGAACTGCTGGGGACATCTTACCTGCAGATGCTCCCAACTGGCCCATGGGCACCTCCAAGGCACCACATTCCTCAGCCACACACACCTCCAACCCATGGCTGGCTCTCTGTCCATGCCCCCAAGGACAGAGGGAATGAGCATTTGTAGAAAGCCAATGAGCATGCACAGAAAGCTGGTCCAACTCTAGGGAACTGGGAGAAACCACACAAACTTCAGTATTCAGTGATGTCCTAGGGAAAGCAAGCAGACAGGAAATTGTCAGCACTCAGTCTGGCTTTTCAGTACTGAAAAACTGTCTGCAGAACATCTTAAATGTTCTCACCACAAAAAAGAAATTGTAATTATAAGAGGTAAATGATGTGTCAATTAACCTTACCTTGGTAAACATTTTGCATATTGCAAAATGTGTATCATGCACAAAAATATGTAACAAATCATCACATTATACCCTTAAACCTACACAATATATCAATTATAGCTCAAGAAAGCTGGAACTTTTTTAAATTTTTATTTATTTAAAAATTTTTTTAATTTATTTATCTTTTTGGCCGTGCCACTCAGCATGTGGGATCTTAGTGCTCTGATCAGGGATTGAACCCATGCCACCTGCATTGGAGCTAGGAGTCTTAACTGCTGCACCACCAGGGAAGTTCACCTTTTCCTTTTTTTGAAAACAAATTTAAAATTATTGTGTAAAGTGAAAAAAAAAGTAACCATACCAAACTAATGCTCACCCGCTTTCTCAGTCCCCTGGAGCTTTCCAGGCTCTCTTCATGAACTTGCAGTTTGTCTCCCTTTGGCTGTAGCACTGATTTATGGTAGAAAATAAGGCCACCAGGGTGGGAAGGAAGGCTTGAGAATCAGCCCTCTTCTCAGTGGAGATGAGTAGTTATTTTTCACTAGCACTTTCATCAATTCTTATCAGCGGATCCTATCAGGCCACCTTTTCTCTCATAAGTACTGTATTACAATAGAACTAGTCTTCCTCTTAGAACCTCTGGTTAGGGGACGGATGGATCAGGAGCTTGGGATTAACATACACATACTACTATATATAAGATAGATAACTAATGGGGAACTACTGTATAGTATAGGGAACTCTACTCAATATTCTGTAATAACCTTTATGAGAAAATAATCTGAAAAAGAATGAATATATGTATATATATAACAGAATCACTTTGCTGTACACCTGAAGCTAACACAACATTGTAAATCAACTATAATCCAATAAAATTAAATTTAAAAAAGAACCTCTGGCTGAATCCACCTTATTAGGCCCAGCTCCTTGTGATCACTCAGGCTTGTAGCTGAGATCCCTTTGGCCAGCTGCTACACCCCAGACTGCCAATGCCACACGGTACCAGCTTTAATTTTAGAGCAGAAGTAGTCTGGTTCCAACACAGCTAGGAAAGCACAGAATAAGGAGAGAGATCAGGGAAGACGATGCCGCTCAAGACATAAACTGACCACAACTTAGATGGTTTCATATTTAATCAAGTGTATTTGGTAACTTTTGAGGGGGGTTAGCTAATGGAACAGCTCCTCAGAAGGAACAGGAAAGGATGGATGCTTGAATCTAAACCCTTCTGCATTTTAGCTGTGTGACCTTGGGTATGGTACTTATTTGGTCTGTGCCTCAGTTTTCTCATCAGGAAAAAAAGTGATAATTTTAGTATTTACCTTGTAGAGTTGTCATGAATATCCAGTGAGATATTCCATATAAAGCACCTAGAACCTTGACTGACACAAGGTAAATAAGCACTCAGTAAGTGACATTATTATTATGGAAATGTCAGCTTTGGACTCTGCTTACCCAGGTCCCATTTCAGTCCACTAAATCTACATCTGGTGCACGGAAAGATGTTTTACTACATAATGCCTTCCCTCAAGGTCTTTAAGAGTTAAAGCCACTCCCAGCTCCTGTATATGGTAAAGTCCACCCCAATCACTCATTAATCGGGAATGGCATCACTTCAAAATGCATGGGGAATAAACAGTTGACTACAAGTCTAGACTAGTCACAAAAATTCTCAGCAGATGTCCCTTTTCGGATTTGTCTTGTTTCCATCTAGCAGATGAGAAAAATGGAGACTCACTGAGGTTTAGAAAGAGACCTCAGAGAAAACCAATAAAATGTACCTCAGCCATCAAGAAAAACAATAAAGAGAACTCAGAGACCACCTACTTTCACCTTTATGATTTTGACTATTTTTATTTAATAGATTTTGTACTTGACTCATGTAAAAAATAGTTTAAAAATGAAAATTTAATATTATCACAAATGGAAAACCGGAATCCAATGTGATACATATTAGTACATGTTCAAAGAAATCCATAACTGTTCCAATTTTTTAAAGTTTACTAGGGACCAGTGAGTTTGAACAACCTCTTTGTTTTATAGATGAGAAAAAGTGAAATGCAGAGAAAGACCGTACACAAAATAAGCCAGCCTAGTGGGTAAAAAATACTAGAAGCCAAGGCTCCTGAAGCCAAATTCAATTATCTTGTGCTACCTTTGGTTTGTTTGAATAAAATTTCAGTGCTTCTCACTGACCCACATATCCCTCACTCTCACTTAAGGCAACTTGAGAAAAGAAGTCATTTCTAGAATAACTAACCAAACTTTTCTTAGTCCCTGATCCTTCTCAAAAGCAGATAGGCAAACTGAAGTACAGAGAAGTTATTTGCTTTGACCCCCAACATTCTATATAAAAAGCTATGTCTACTTCCATGTGCAATAAGAAGGCATTCTACTTTTCACTCCTCTTGGCACAGGTAGTCACATCCAAAGTTTTCTGTCTCAGCTGCTGGATTATAGAATTCTATGAATCAAAGTTGCAAGAGGTTTGAGAGCCATATAATTGCAAATCCTCCTCATTTGTCAAATGAGAACACTGAGGTTCAAAATGGAACAAGTGGTTGTGCAAGGTCACCCTCTTAGTTAGTGTCAGGGCAAAACCTATAAAATTGGAGCTCAGGCTATTGCCATTATTGTACCTTAGTTTTTTCCCAGGACCTGGAGTTACAATGAATCAAACAATATAATGATTTGCAATTCTATATTGTGTGATTAGTTTAATTAATTTCCCTTGCTACTGAAAGGTCACAAGGTTCAGATATGCCCTCTCCTCTATCTACAATTTCTCCCATGGTCATCTAAATCCAGATTCATGGCTTTTAAAATGCCTTCTAGATGTTAATGACTCTCAAATTTATATCTCCATTCTGGACCTCTTCCCTGAACATCAGATTTGTATACATGCACGATCACTTGATAGCTACATATAGAGGTTTAATTGGCATCTCAAATTTAGCATATCCAAAGCAGAAGCATTGATTTATTCCCCAAAGCTTCTCCTTCTCTGGTTTACCCCATCTCAATTAATAACACCATTATCCTTTTAATTGCACAAAAACCATGGAGTCATCTTTGATTGTTCTTTTTCCTCCCCTTTAGATATTCAATGATAGATGATAATAGATATTCAATCTATTATCAAATATTGACAATTCTACCCACAAACCTATTTTATATCTGACCACTTCTATCTCCACTGCTACCAGGTTGCTCCAGGCTACTATCATCTCACTTATAATAGAACCCTAATTGGTTTTCCCAATTCTACTATAATCCATTCTCTACGGAACAGCCAGAGTGATTTTTTTAATTCAAATCAGATTATTTCCCTGCTTAATAATCTCCAATGTTTCCAACTGCAATTAGAATAAAATTCAAACCTCTAAACATGGCTTACAAAGTCCTATACTATCTGACCCAATCTATGTCTTCAACCTCACCTCCTAGTAACATGCTCTCTCATGCACTGTGCTCCAGCCATATGGGCCTTTTGGCTCTTTCTCAAATATTCCCCTCCATTTCCGCTTCAGATCCTTTGTATTTGTTGTTATTCCTTGGAATGCCCTTTCTCCAGAGATTTGCATGACCATCATAGGTAAAGTATATCCTTTGATGTTATTTTAACCTACCATTCTGGTGTGTGTGTGTGTGATAGCACGTAATATCAGAAAAATTATTTTATTTATGTGTTTTTTATTTATCTAGTCCACTAGACAATTACCACAAAAATATCTGCTCTGTACCTGACATTTATAACAGTACCTAGAACAGAGTAGAGTGAACAAATAATTTTTGGATAAATGAATCAGGCATCATCAAAAATTTGCTCTACTCCAATGATTCCCAAACCCAGACATGTATATCACTGGTGGTACATGAGATAATTTTAGTTGGTATGAATGATTGTTTATTTTAATGGTTATGAACTTATTTTAATATATGCCAATATTACTAGCATATTTATCCATAAATTTATAAATATCACCACTAAGGACAAAGAAAAGCAAAAACAAAAAAATGATGTAAACAAAACCATTAATAAAATAGAAATACATGGATCTAGCAAAAGTCATGAAGGTGATATATATATATGTGTGTGTGTGTGTGTGTGTGTGTGTGTGTGTGTGTGTGTGTATGTCTTGGAAATGCTGCTTAAACTCCAATAGTACTCATAACCGCTACTTATCATGATTTTGGTTATTAACTACATGCAAGTGATCATATTCACTGATTGCTGACAATGACTACTTGGTGATTTGACCATACAGGAACCTTGGATTAAAGTGAATATTTTATCCTAAAGACAGAAATAGGGTAGATGATGCCACTGTTAGGTAATATAAAATCAAGATCCAAAAAAGAGCCAGATGTCACAAATTACTTTAGGTTCCAGAACTTTGGACTCACTCATGAATAACTGAAAAGATCAATATTAAATCCTCAAATACCAATGATTCACTGGATGTCTTTTAATGTATCCTAGGTCTCATGAAATTTATTTTGTGTTTCTGTAATCCAGCGGTTATCAAATCCCACAACCAGCAACATCAGTATCCCCTAAAAACCTGTTAGAAATGCAAAATTTGAGAGCCCACCTCTAGATCTACTAAAGCAGATACTCTGGAAGTGTGTTTTAACAAGGCCTACAAGTGATTCTGATACATGTTGAAGCTTGAGAATCATTGTTGTAGTCATACCTCACTGCAGATACAAATTAAAATTGAATAAACGTCCTAACTTAAAAATTATTTTAAATAAATATTACTACAGTACCACAACTCGTGAATTTTATACTTGTGTACTTTGTGTCCTGAATAGAGCTACTTGGCTAGTTAATGTGCTTTATCTAACAATTCAGAATCCAATCTCAAATGGCTCTAATGCTCTCTATATGTCAACCAATCAACTAATAACTATTAAAAATCCTCCAATAGCTTCCCAATAGACTTAAAATAAAATTCATACTCATTATTTTGGTCTATAATACCCTTCATGACTTGCCTACTGACTGTATTTCCAACCATATTTGTAACTCTATCTACATTCCATATTTCATTTCCTTAATAGTGTTTATCACTATTTGAAATTATTTACTTGGGATGGAATGGCACAAATGGCAGATTAGAAAGATCCTGAGCTCATCTCCTCTCACAGTCACACCAAAATTACAACCATTTAGAGAGCGACTATTGATTAGAATGAACTGAAAACTAACAAAAAAGATTTTCCACAACTAAAGATATAAAGAAGGAACCACAACAAGATGGGTAGGAGATGCAGAGATACAATATAGCCAAGATCTATGCCCCTGGGTAGGTGACCCACAAAAGGGGGGAATAATCATAACTGCAGAAGTTTCACCAAAGATCAAGGGGTCTAAACCTCCCATAGGTCTCCTAATCCTGGGGTCTTGTGTGGAAAGACAAGCCTACAGAATGTCTGGTTATGAAGGCCATCATGGCTTGTGTATTGGAGACCCTGAGGGCTATAGCAGAGACTGATTTTAAAGGGTGCGCGCAAAATCTCATACACTACAAGAACCAGTGCAGAGGCAGTAATTTGAAAGGAGCCTAATCAGACCCACTTTCTGATCTTGGTGAACCTCCCAGAGAGGGAGAAGGTAACTGGGACTTCTCCTGGGGACATAGATGCTGGTAGTAGCGATTTTTAAAAGCTCATTCTACCATGAAGACACTGGTGCTGGCAAGCACCATTTTGAAGTCCTCTCTCTAACCTATAAGAGCTGGGAGCTGGCCCTGCCCACCAGTCAGTGGGCACCAGTGTCAGGGCCCCCCAGGCCTATCAGACAGTCACATGAGGAAACTGCCCTGCACACCAGCAAAATGGCACCAGCCCCATCACCCCTGAGCCCAACAGCCAGCTGCCCCAGGATATGTCAGGCCCACAGACAGCCACAGTGGGACCTAGCCCCTCCCACCAGAAGTCTGGCACCAGCCTTGGAACCCGTGGCACCCATAAAAAGCCACCATTGGACCTGGTCCTGCCAATCAGCAGGACATCATCAGCCCCAAGATCACATAGGCCCTGGAACTAGCTGCCCTAGGTTACCCTGGGCCCATAGCCAGCTGTACCAGAACATGGCCATGCCCACTAGCAGCCATCAGCCTCCACTAGAGGCAGGGCCTGGCAGCCAAAAAGGCCAGGGACCAGCAGCACCTACCAGCATTCCCATTTTAGTCAGCCCTACTACAATAGGAGGGCACACTCAGCTCACATAAGGGGCATACCTAGATCATATAACTCTGGTGACCAGAGGGAAATGTGCATCTGGGCCCAAAAGGACATCTCCTACATAAGGCCACTACTTCAATACTGGTAAACATAACCGACCTACCTAATACACACAAATAAACCCAGAAAATTAGGCAAAACGAGGTGACAAAGGAATATGCTCCAAATGAAGGAACAAGAAAGAATTCTCAGAAGAAGAAGTGAGTGACAGGAGATAAGGAAGCTATCTGATGAGTTCAAGGTAGTGATCATTAAGATGCTCAATGAACTTGGAAGAAGAGTGGATGAATACAATGAGAAATTTAACAAAGAGCTAAAAGATATAAAGAAGAACCAGAGTTGAAATACAATAACTGAAATAAAAATACACTAGAAGAAATCAACAGTAGATTAGAAGATACAGAGGAATGGGTCAGCAAACTGGAAGCCAGGGTAGTGGAAAACACAAAAACTGAACAGAAAAAGAAAGAAAATTAAAAAACAAAGACAGTTTAAGAGATCTCTGGGATAACATCAAGCACACTAACATTCACATTACAGGGATCCCAGAAGGCGAAGAGAGAGAGAAAAGAGCAGAGAACTTATTTGAAGCAACCATAACTGAAAATAACATCCCTACCGTGAAAAGGAAACAGACATCCAGGTCCAAGAAGGACAGGTAATCCCAAAGAAAATCAACCCAAAGAGGTGCACACCAAGACACATTGTAATTAAAATGGCAAAAGTTAAATTAAGCAACAAGGGAAAAGCAACAATTTACAAACACAGAAACTCCAATAAAACTGTCAGCTGACTCAGCAGAAATGTTGCAGGCCAGAGGGAGTGGCACAATATATTTAAAGTGATGAACGGAAAGAACCTACAACCAAGAACTCTACCCAGCAAGTCTATTACTCAG
Organism: Monodon monoceros; assembly: GCF_005190385.1. Taxonomy (NCBI): domain Eukaryota; kingdom Metazoa; phylum Chordata; class Mammalia; order Artiodactyla; family Monodontidae; genus Monodon; species Monodon monoceros. The sequence goes on along the minus strand of NW_021703779.1, from coordinate 48,337,993 downwards.
TTTTGTAGAAAATATAGAGTTTTAAAGACAAGCAAAAGATAAAAGAATTCAGCACCACTAAACTAGCTTTACAAGAAATGTTAAAGGGTATTCTCTAAGTGGAAAAGAAAAGACCACAACTAGAAAGAAAAGAAAAATTATGAAAGGAAAAATCTCATTGGTAAAGGTAATAGATCAACCCACCTACAAAGCTAAAGAAAGGGTAGGGCTTCCCTGGTGGCGCAATGGTTAGGAATCTGCCTGCCAATGCAGGAGACACAGGTTCAAGCCCTGGTCTGGGAAGATCCCACATGCTGCAGAACAACTAAGCCCGTGAGGCACAACTACTGAGCCTGCGCATCTAGAGCCTGTATTCCACAACAAGAGAAGCCATGACAATGAGAAGCCCGTGCACCACAATGAAGAGTAGCCCCCGCTTGCTGCAACTAGAGAAAGCCCGAGCACAGAAATGAAAACCCAACACAGCCATAAATAAATAAATAAATAGATAAATAAATAAATAAATTTATTTAAAAAAAAAGAAAGGGTAGAAGACAAAAGTAGTAAAATCATCTACATTCTCAATAAAAGTTAAAGGATACACAAAACAAAGAGATATAAAATATGAGGTCAAAAATATTGAATATGGGGTGGAAGTAAAAATACAAGGTTGCTAGAATGTATTCAAACTTAAGAGATAATCAAGTTAAAATAATTATATATATATCTCATATGATTATTGTAATTATATATATATATAGTTATATATACCTCATGGTAACTAAAAACCATAAAACTAAAATAGATACACACAAAAAAGAGAAAGGAATTCAACCATAACACTAAAGATAGTCATCAAATCACTAGGGAAGAGAGTAAAAGAAAAAGAACTACAAAAATAAGTTGAGAAAAATTAACAAAATGAAAATAAATACATAGCTATCAATAATTACTTTAAACATCAGTGGACTAAAGGCTTCCACCAAAAAAAAATGGCTGAAGTGATTAAAAAAAACAAGAACCCTATATATGATGACTACAATAGATTCAGTTCAGATGTAAAGACACACACAGATTCAAAGTGAGATGAAAAAAGGTACTTCATGCCAATGAAAACAAAAAAAAGCTAGAGTAACAATATGTATATCAAACAGATTGTAAACAAAGACAGTTATAAGAAAAAAAGAAGGACATTACATAATAATAAAAGAATTGATCTAAGAAAAGGACATAGCAATTGTTAATATACATGCACCCAACAAAGGAACACCTAAATATATAAAGTAAATATTAACAAACATAAAGAAAGAAACTGACAGTAACACAATAATAGTAGAGCATTTTAACACCCAACTTACATCAGTGGACAGATCATTCAGAGAGAAAAACAATAAGGAAATACCAGCCTGAAATGACACATTAGACTATATATATATATATATATATATATATATATATATATATATAACATTCCATCCAAAAGCAGCAGGGTACACATTCTTTTCAAGTGCACATGAAACATTCTTCAGGATACATCACATTCTAGGCCAAAAAACAAGCTTCAAACTTAAGATTAAAATCATGTCAAGCATCTCTTCCAATGACAACACTATGAAATTAGAAATCAAATATAAGAAAAAAGACTGCAAAAAACACAAACATGTGAGGGCTAAACAATATGCTACTAAACAACCAATGGATCACTGAAGAAAACAATGGAGAAATAAAAATATATATGGAGAAAAATGTAAATCAAAACACAATTATACAAATCTATGGGACACAGCAAAAGCAGTTACAAGAGAGACATTTATAGTGAAACAAGTCTACCTCAGGAAACAAACAAAAATCTCAACTAAATATGCTGACCTTACACTGAAAAGAACCAGAAAATGTAGAACAAATAAAGCCCACAGCTAGAAGAAGAAATCATAAATATCAGAGAAGAAATAAATGAAACAAAAATAATAATTTAAATAATATAAATGAAAAAATAATTTTAAAAAACAATAGAAAGATAAATGAAACTAAGAACTGGTTCCTTGAAAAAATAAACAAAATTGATAAACCTTAAACCAAACACATCAAGAGAAAAGAGAGGATGTGAATAAATAAAAGGAAAAAGGAAAAGTTACAACTGACATCACAGAAATACAAAGGATCAGGAGAGATTACTATGAAGAGTTATACACCAATAAAATGAACAACCAAGAAAAAATGGATAAATTGCTAGAAATATACAATGTCCCAAGACTGAATCAGGAAGAAATACAAAATATAAGCAAACCAAGTACTGGTAATAAAATTGAATCAGTAATTCAAAAAAAAAACAAAAAAAAACAAAAAAACCTCCAAACAAGCAAAAGACTGGATTAGACAGCTTCATAACTGAAATCTACCAGATGCTTAAAGAGGACTTAACACTTATCCTTTTCAAACATTTCCAAAAAGTTGAAGAGTAAGGAATACTTTCAAATTAATTTCACAAGGCCAGCGTCAACCTGATACCAACATCAGACAACATAGACATCACACAAAAAAAGAAAATTATAGGCCAATATCATTGATGAACATAGATGCAAAAATCCTCAGCAACATATTAGCAAACTAAATTCAAAAATGCATTAGAGGACCATACACAATGATCAAGTGGGATTTATTCCAGGGATAGAAGAATGGTTCAAAATCCACAAATCAGCCAATGTGACACACCACTCACATTTAAAAAAAATTAAAAATAAAAATTATATGATCAGCTTAACAGATACAGAGAGGCATTTGACAAAATTCAGCATCATTTATAAAAATCTCAATAAAGTGGATATAGAAGGAATGAATCTTAATATAACAAAGCCTGTATATGACAAACCTACATCTAAAATCATACTCAATGGTGAAAAGCTGAAAGAATTTTCTCTAGATCAACAAGAAGACAAAGATATCCACTCTGCTCAATTTTATTCAACATAGTATTGGAAGTCATAGCCACAGCAATCAGACAAGAAAAAAAATGACATCAAAATTGGAAAGGAAAAATGAAAATTGTCACTGTGTGCAGATGACATAATACTACATATAGAAAATCCTAAAGACACCAGCAAAAAAATTATTAAAATTAATAAATTAAATAATTAAAGTTGTATAAAAATTAATATACATCAATCTATTGCTTTTCTATAAACTAATTATGACCTATCAGAAAGAGAATGCAAAAAATCCCATTTGCAATCACATAAAAAGAGTAACATATCTAGGAATAAAGTTAATCAAGCAGGTAAAAGAACTATACTCTGAAAACTGTTAGACAGTGATGAAGGAAACTGAAAATGATACAAATAAATGCAAAGATATCTTGTGCTCTTGGATTGGAAGAACTAATATTGTTTAAATAGCCATACTACCCAAAGAAATCTACAGATTTAATGTAATTCCTATCAAAATACCCATCTAATTATCATAGAATTAGAACAAACAATCCTAAAATTTGTATGGAATCAAAAAAGACTCAAAATAGCTAAAGCAATCTTGAAAAAAAGAACCAAGCCAGAGGCACCACTTTCTGACTTCAGACTATAACGCAAAGCTACAGTGATCAAAACAGCATGGTACTGGCAGAAAAACAGACTCAGAGATCAATGGAACAGAGTCAAGAAATAAACCCATGCACATATCGTCAATCAATCTTTGACAAATGAAGCAAGAATATACAAAGGGGAAAGGACAGTCTCTGCAATAAGTGGTGTTGGGAAATCTGGACAGCTACATGTAAAAGAATAAAATTAGAACATTTTCTCACACCATTAAAAAAATAAACTCAAAATGAATTAAAGACCTAAATGTAAAACCTGGGGACTTCCCTGGTGGTCCAGTGGTTAAGACTCCATGCTTCCACTGCAGGGGGTGCGGGTTCAATCCCTGGTTAGGGAAGATCCCTCATGCCACCAAAAAAAAAAGTACATCTTAGATTAAAAAAAATGTAAAATCTGAAATCATGTAACTCCTACAGAATACATAGGAAATATATTCTTTAACATAGGCCTTAGCAATATTTTGGAGGGTTTGTCTCTTCAGGCAAGAGAAAAAATAAATAAATAAACAAATGAAACCTAAACAAATGTAAAATTTTTTCACAGCAAAGGAAGCCATCAAAGAACCAAAAAGTCTACCTACTGAATGGGAGAAGATATTTGAAAATGATGTGTCTGATAAGGGGCTAATATCCAAAATATATTAAAAAACTCAATATCAAAAGAATATCAAATAAAAAATGTACAGAAGACCTGAATAGGCATTTTTCCAAAGAAGACATACAGATGGTCAATAGACACATGAAAAAATGCTCAATATCACTAATCATCAAAGAAATGCAAATAATAACAACAGCGAGATATAACCTCACACTTGTCAGAATGGCTATCATCAAAAGGACAAGAAATAACAAGTATTGGTGAGGATGTAGAGAAAAGGGAAACAGTATGGTGTTGGTGGAAATGTCAACTTCTACTGCCACTATGGAAAACAATATGGAGTTTCCTCAAAATATTTAAAAAAATAGAACTACTCTATGATCCAACATTTCTACTGCTGAGTAAATATCCAAAGAAAACAAAAATGCTAATTCAAAAAGATATGTGCTCCTCAATGTTTATAGCAGCATTATTTATAATAGATAAAATATGGAAGCAACCTAAGTGTTCACCAACAGATGAATGGATAGAGAAGATGTAGCATATATCTATAAATGTCTATATTATTTATATATTTTATGTAGATATATATAGATTTATTTATTTATCAGTCAGAAAAAAGGAATCACAACTTTACATTTGCTACAACATAGATGTACCTGGAGGATATTATGCTTAGTGAAATAAGTCAGAGAAAAATTTTCTATATTTTCCCTTATATGTGGAATCTAAAAAATAAAACAAATGAACAAATATAACCAAACAGAAGCAGACTCACTGATACAGAGGACAAAGTAGTGGTTATCAGTGGGAGGAGAGGTAGGAGGCTGGACAAGACAGGGGAAGAGGTTTAAGAGGTAATATTAATATAAAATAAGATACATGGATATAACGTACAGTACAGGAAATGTTTTATAATAGCTTCACATGGAGTATACTCTATAAAAATAGTCACTATGTTGTATACCTGAAACTAATGTAATATTGTAAGTCAAAATTAGAAAAAGAATAAAAGCATCTGCTGGAGGGGCATGGCGCAGTTTGTATTCTGCAAAGAAGGAGGTACTGGTGGACACCATTTTGCACTCTACCTCTTCCCATTAGTTCAGGCAAAAACAGACAAATGTGGCACCATCTTGCTGCCTTGCTAAGGTCTGCCAGGGCAAGAGATCACAACACTACCCAGCTGCCTTGCTGAAGCTGTTGAGTGCAGGCAGTTGCAATATTCCCATGCCTCCTGACTGGGGCTCAGTAGCACTTGTGTTCATGACATTCTACTGCTCCCTTGCTAAACCTGATAGGCACGTTTAGACAAAGCACTCTCCCACTGCATCATTGAAGCTGGTGGGTGTTTGAAATCAAGGCAATTTTCCCAATGTCATGATGAAGCAGGTGAGTGTGTCCTGGACATGTTCCAAATAAAAATATAAGATAATACTATAAGAAAAAATCCTTAATGCAACAAAGATAAATAACCTACCTGATAAAGAATTCAAATTAATGGTCATGAAAATGCTTACCAAACTTGGGAGAACAATGGATGAAAACAGTGATAACTTCAACAAAGAGATAGAAAATATAAGGAAGTATGAGATGGAATTCACAGAGCCAAAGAATATGTTAACTGAACTGAAAAGTACACTAGAGGTTTCAACATCAGCATAGATGAAGCAGAAGAAAGGATCAGCATCTGGAAGACAGGGCAAGGTAATTTACCTAAACAGAGCAGTGAAAAGAAAAAGGAAGTAAGAATGAAGATAGCTTATGGGACCTGTGGAGCAACATCAAGCAGAATAACATTCACGTTATAGGGGTCTCAGAAGGAAAAGAGAGAGAGAGAAAGGGGAAGAAAAATAATTTGAAGAAATCATGGATGAAAACGTCCTTAACCTGTGGGAGGAAATAAATACCCAGGTCAAGGAAGCCCAGAGAGTTCTAAATAAGATAAATCCAAAGAGATCCACACCAAGACACATTATAATTAAACTGTCAACAGCTAGAGAATCTTTTTTTTTTTTTTTCATTTGAGAGTTATGTTTTATTCAGCAGACATACTTAGGACTTCAAGCCCGGGAGGCAGCATCTCAAGTAACTCTGAGAAAACTGCTCTGAGGAGGCAAGGGGGGAGCTGGGATATATAGGAATTTTGCAACAAAGGGCAGGTAGTAGGAGCAAAAGATTACTGTTAATAAAAGAAAACTAGATATCTCAAGTTAAGGAATTTAGCGATTCTATATGTATGGGAAGATGCAAGAGTCTGGGGTCACTGAAATCACTCTTTTGATATGCACCTCAGCTATCTGGGGCCAGTATCCTCTTTTTTCACATCCTGAGTTTCCTCAGGGCTCAATATCAGGAGTGGTTGCAGTCTGATGGCTGCTAGATGGTGGGTATTTTTTGTTTCCTTCCTGAGTTCCCTCAGGGCTCACCAACTCAACATTGTCAGTGGTAGCTGCAATTTTGCTGGTGATTGTGACATCCTTTGTTTACTGATATGGTAGGCAATACTTTATTTCTTGGTTCCTTCTCTTGGTTTGAAATTCGACCAATATTTGGGAGACATTTCATGACCAATTTTTGTCCCATGGTGATGGGAGGCTCATCTCAGATCAGACAAAAATTCTTGTTTATATTCTACCTCAGGTGCTAATTTCTGGTTTAGGCCCTGTTGATAATTAAATATTCTCTGGATCCTCTATCTTACTAGTCTATAATGATCCAGGAAATTTTTTCCCTTGTTGCTTCTTCCCATACCTAGAATCACACTACTATAATTACATTATTAGAGCCATAAATGTGATTTATTTCCTCAAGATGTTTAGCCATCACCAATTTTGTTGGAGGCCTGGTTGCACACTGGGTACTGTAAGAGATGACAATCTTATAAAATAGACAGGATGTAAGTAATGCATCTAGTAACATTGACAAAGTCATAGTGTAGTAGGGAGACAAAAATCATAAACAATTTGGAAACAAAGAACAAATTAAAATAATGATTAGTATAACTAGTTGTAATCCAGTTGCAATAAACCATCAAGTCCACACGAGAGCCAGCTGGAGAAGCCAAACTCTAACAGGATCAGGTAGAGAGAAAAAGATAAGTGTTTCATCCTTGTTTAAAAGGTATACTTTATCAACTTGTAGGTAATAGCATAAGAGCCAAGGTTTTTCTGGAAAACAAAGATTAAAGCTAGTATGTTTCCCCAAATGTCATAAAGTTATAAATTATATTCATCAGTTCATTCAGTCCCATGTAATTAATTCCTGTTAATCTGGATGAAGTCACAGGGTTTTCCATTAGAGTTTTGTCATTTGTTACCCAATTCAGTGGTATTATTTAAAGGCTATCAAAAACTTATATTTGTTAAAAAAGTCTTTTTTATGAATCTTCTTGAACATCTTAATTTTGTAAAAGCATCACTGTAAAATAATTATTGTCTATAAAGGCCAAAACTTAAAATAGCAAGGTTAAAGATTTCAGTACAAAGCAATTAGCAAGAAATGTGGATATTTCTGTGACATATAACATTTTAGGATAAAAACTAGAATTATGACTGATAACATTATATCAGGGCATATCAGATGTTAGAAATTCCATATAATTTTTGGGATATCTCTATTAATGACATTTATCCATACACTATAACCTAAGGCTCATCTCCAATCACTTGACAATGTTTTTCAACTAATTTCACATACCAAATAAACTTAATTAGTTTAACATTCCCCTCTGATATATCTCAGGGCTCCTTCAAGCATCTAAGTTAGTTGGAGGCTAAAAGAGCTTTAGTTAGATTTTGATATTTGGGAAGTTTATTAAAAATATCAAAAATGTTTTAAAACACAACAGGATCATAGGTCTCTTTGAAACAATACTTATTCATTTAACCAAAGTCACAAAAAGATGGAAGAAAAAACCAAATACAGATCACTTAAGGGTACAGAACTCACACAATCTCTTATCAAAAAGGAGCATTCTAAGAAATTTCCTTCAAATTCCAGTCTTGTACTCACTTAACAACAAAATCCATTTACTTATTTAACTTCAATCTAAAATTAGTTAATCCTGACCATGCATAAAACTCCCCCCCAGCCCCCACAAGGTTCCTTTCAACAAACTTCATCACTTTCTGTATCCACATTAGTTAGTCCTTTATTTTTCCATCCAAAAACAACCAGCTCTATGACATAATTTCTTTCTTTTCCCTCAAGAAAATGTAATTCCATTCCTCATACCTTCTTTTTTTTAATGAATTTCATTTTATTTATTTTTTATACAACAGATTCTTATCACTCATCAATTTAATGCACATCAGTGTATACATGTCAATCCCAATCGCCCAATTCATCACACCACCACCACCACCACCCCTGCCACTTTCCTTGCTTGGTGTCAATATGCTTTTCTCTACATCTGTGTCTCAATTTCTGCCCTGCAAACCAGTTCATCTGTATCACTTTTCTAGGTTCCACATATATGCGTTAACATACGATATTTGTTTTTCTCTTTCTGACTTACTTCACTCTGTATGACAGTCTCTAGATCCATCGACGTCTCAACAAATGACCCAATTTCGTTCCTTTTTATGGCTGAGTAATATTCCATTGTATATATGTACCACATCTTCTTTATCCATTCATCTGTCGATGGGCATTTAGGTTGCTTCCATGACCCAGCTATTGTAAACAGTGCTGCAATGAACATTGGGGTGCATGTGACTTTTTGAATTATGGTTTTCTCTGGGTATATGCCCAGAAGTGGGATTGCTGGGTTATACGAAAATTCAATTTTTAGTTCTTTAAGGAACCTTCATACAGTTCTCCATAGTGGCTGTATCAATTTACATTCCCACCAAGAGTATAAGAGGGTTCACTTTTCCCCACACCCTCTCCAGCATTTGTCGTTTACAGATTTTCTCATGATGCCCATTCTAACTGGTGTGAGGTGATACCTCATTGTAGTTCTGATGTGCATTTTACTAAGAATTAGTGATGTTGAGCAGCTTTTCATGTGCTTCTTGGCCATCTGTATGTCTTCTTTGGAGAAATGTCTATTTAAGTCTTCTGCCCATTTTTGGATTGGGTTGTTTGTTTTTTTAATATTGAGCTGCATGAGCTGTTTATGTATTTTGGAAATTAATTCATTATCCATTGATTCATTTGCAAATATTTTCTCCCATTCTGAGGGCTGTCTTTTTGTCTTGTTTATTGCTTCCTTTGCTGTGCAAAAGCTATGAAGTTTCATTAGGTCGCATTTGTTTATTTTTGTTTTTAATTCCATTACTCTAGGAGGTGGATCAAAAAAGATCTTGCTGTGATTTATGTCAAAGAGTGTGCTTCCTATGTTTTCCTCTAAGGGTTTTATAGTGTCCGGTATAACATTTAGGTCTCTAATCACTTTGAGTTTATTTTTGTGTATGGTGTTAGGGAGTGATCTAATTTCATTCTTTTACATGTAGCTGTCCAGTTTTCCCAGCACCACTTATTGAAGAGACTGTCTTTTCTACATTGTATATCCCTGCTTCCTTTGTCATAGATTACTTGACCATAGGTATGTGCGTTTATCTCTGGACTTTCTATCTTGTTCCATTGATCTATGCTTCTGTTTTTGTGCCAGTACCATATTGTCTTGATTACTGTGGCTTTGTAGTATAGTCTGAAGTCAGGGAGTCTGATTTCTCCAGCTCTGTTTTCTTCCCTCAAGACTGCTTTGGCTATTCGGGGTCTTTTGTGTCTCCATACAAATTTTTAGATTTTTTGTTCTAGTTCTGTAAAAAATGCCATTGGTAATTTTATAGGGATTGCCTTGAATCTGTAGATTGCTTTGGGTTATATAGTCATTTTCACAATATTGATTCTTCCAATCCAAGAACATGGTATATCTTTCCATCTGTTGGTATCATCTTTAATTACTTTCAACAGTGTCTTATAGTTTTCTGCATACAGGTCTTTTGTCTCCCTAAGTAGGTTTATTCCTAGATATTTTATTCTTTTTGTTGCAATGGTAAATGGGAATGTTTCCTTAATTTCTCTTTCATATTTTTCATCATTAGTGTATAGGAGTGCAAGAGATTTGTGTGCATTAATTTTGTAACCTGCTACTTTACCAAATTCATTGATTAGCTCTAGTAGTTTTTTGGTGGCATCATTAGCATTCTCTATGTATAGTATCATGTCACCTGCAAACAGTGACAGTTTTACTTCTTCTTTTCCAATTTGTATTCCTTTTATTTCTGTTTTTTGTCTGATTGCCATGGCTAGGACTTCCAAAACTATGTTGAATAATAGTGGTGAGAGTGGATATGCTTGTCTTATTCCTGAACTTAGAGGAAGTGCTTTCAGTTTTTCACCATTGAGAATGATGTTTGCTGTGGGTTTGTCATATATGGCCTTTATTATGGTGAGGTAGATTCCCTCTATGCCCACTTTCTGGAGAGTTTTTATCATAAACCAGTGTTGAATTTTGTCAAAAGCTTTTTCTGCATCTATTGAGATGATCATATGTTTTTTATTCTTCAAATTTTTAATATGGTGTATCACATTGATTGATCTGCATATATTGAAGAATCCTTGCATCCCTGGAATGAATCCCACTTGATCATTGTGTAGGATCCTTTTAATGTGTTGTTGAATTCTGTTTGCTAGTATTTTGTTGAGGATATTTGCATCTATATTCATCAGTGATATTGGTCTGTAATTTTCTTTTTTTGTAGTATATTTGTCTGGTTTTGATATCAGGGTGATGGTGGCCTCATAGAATGAGTTTGGGAGTGTTCCTTCCTCCACAAGTTTTGGGCAGTCTTTGAGAAGGATGGGTGTTAGCTCTTCTCTAAATATTTATAGAATTCACCTGTGAAGCCTTCTGGTCCTGGACTTTTGCTTGTTGGAAGATTTTTAATCACAGTTTCAATTTCATTACTTGTGATTGGTCTCTTCATATATTCTATTTCTTCCTGGTTCATTCTTGGAAGGTTATACCTTTCTAAGAATTTGTCCATTTCTTCCAGGTTGTCCAATTTATTGGTATACGTTACTTGTAGTAGTCTCTTAGGATGCTTTGTATTTCTACAGTGTCTGTTGTAACGTCTCTGTTTTCATTTCTAATTTTATTCATTTGAGTCCTCTCCCTCTTTTTCTTGGTGAGTATGCCTAATGTTTTATCAGTTTTGTTTACCTTATCAAAGAACCATCTTTTAGTTTTATTGATCTTTGTTATTATTCTCTTTGTTTCTATTTCATTTATTTCTGCTCTGATCTTTATGATTTCTTTCCTTCTGCTAACCTTGGGTTTTGTTTGTTCTTCTTTCTCTAGTTCCATTAGGTGTAAGGTTAGATTGTTTATTTGAGATTTTTCTTGTTTCTTGAGGTAGGCTTGTATAGCTATAAACTTCCCTCTTAGAACAGCTTTTGCTACATCCCATAGATTTTGGATTGTCCTGTATTCATTGTCATTTGTCTCTAAGTATTTTTTGATTTCCTTTTGATTTCTTCAATGATCTTTTGGTTATTTAGTAATGTATTGTTTAGTCTCCATGTGTTTGTGTTTTTTACAATTTTTTTCCCTGTAATTCAGTTCTAATCTCATAGTGTTGTGGTCAGAAAAGATGCTTGATATGATTTCAATTTTCTTAAATTTACTGATGCTTGATTTGTGACTCAAGATGTGATCTCTCCTGGAGAATGTTCCGTGTGCACTTGAGAAGAAAGTGTAATCTGCTGTTTTTGTATGGAATGTCCTATAAATATCAATTAAATCTATTGGGTCTATGTTTCATTTAAAGCTTCTGTTTCCTTATTTATTTTCATTTTGGATGATCTGTCCATTGGTGTGACTGAGGTGTTAAAGTCCCCCACTATTATTGTGTTACTTTCGATTTCCTGTTTTAAGGCTGTTAGCAGTTGCCTTATGTATTGTGGTGCTCCGATGTTGGGTGCAGATATATTTATAATTGTAATATCTTCTTGTTGGATTGATCCCTTGATCATTATGTAGTGTCCCTCCTTGTCTGTTGTAACATTCTTTATTTTAAAGTCTATTTTGTCTGAGTATTGCTACTCCAGCTTTCTTTTGATTTCCATTTGCATGGAATATCTTTTTCCATCCCCTCACTTTCAGTCTGAATGTGTACCTAAGTCTGAAGTGGGTCTCTTGTTGACAGCATATAGATGGGTCTTGTTTTTGTATCCATTCAACAAGCCTGTGTCTTTTGGTTGGAGCATTTAATCCATTCACATTTAAGGTAATTATCGATATGAATGTTCCTATGACCATTTTCTTAATTGTTTTGGGTTTGTTTTTGTAGGTCCTTTTCTTCTTTTTTATTTCCCACTTAGAGAAGTTCCTGTAGAATTTGTTGTGGAGCTGGTTTGGTGGTGCTGATTGCTCTTTGCTTTTGCTTGTCTGTAAAGCTTTTGATTTCTCCATCAAATCTGAATGAGATCCTTGCTGGGTAGAGTAATCTTGGTTGTAGTTTCTTCCCTTTCATCACTTTAAGTATATCATGCCACTCCCTTCTGGCTTGTAGAGTTTCTGCTGAGAAATCAGCTGTTAACCTTGTGCGAGTTACCTTGTATTTTATTTGTCATTTTTCCCTTGCTGCTTTCAATAATTTTTCTTTGTCTTTAATTTTTGCTGGTGATTACTATGTGTCTCAACATGTTTCTCCTTGGGTTTTTCCTGTATGGGACTCGCTGCACTTCCTGGACTTCAGTGGCTATTTCTTTTCCCATGTTAGGGAACTTTTCACCTATAATCTCTTCAAATATTTTCTCTGGTCTTTTCTCTCTCTCTTCTCCTTCTGAATCCCCTATAATGTGAATGTTGTTGCATTTAATGTTGTCCCAGAAATCTCTTATGCTGTCTTCATTTCTTTTCTTTCTTTTTTCTTTTTTCTGTTCTGCAGCAGTGAATTCCACCGTTGTGTCTTCCAGGTCACTTATCCCTTCTTCTGCCTCAGTTATTCTGCTATTGATTCCTTCTAGTGCAGTATTCATTTCAATTATTGTATTATTCATCTCTGTTTGTTTGTTCTTTAATTCTTCTAAGTCTTTCTTAAACATTTCTTGCATCTTCTTGATCTTTGCCTCGATTCTTTTTCTGAGGTCCTGGATTATTTTCACTATCATTATTCTGAATTCTTTTTCTGGAAGTTTTCCTATCTCCTCTTAATTTAGTTGTTTTTCTAGGGTTTTATCTTGTTCCTTCATCTGGTACATAGCCTTCAGCCTTTTCGTCTTGTCTCTCTTTCTGTGAATGTGGTTTTTGTTCCACAGGCTGCAGGATTGTAGTTCTTCTTGCTTCTGCTGTCTGCCCTGAGGTGGATGAGGCTATACCTTATACCTTATTTACTGAAAACACACATTCTACTTTCTTATTCTGTATTGAAATGTTTCCTTATTATTCCTATTAGTTTTGATTACATGTTTAAATTAGAATCTTCAACTCTTAGAAACCTTAATTTCCAGTGAAAACTAAGAAGTAAGCAATTATGAACTGTCTTTTACATTAGCATTCTATAGATTGGTGAACATAAATATCAATGATAATTTCTAAAAAAAACACATTTTTTTTCTTATAGAGAACATCTCAGGGTGGCAGCAAACATATTCATTAATATCCTAAATACCTTTAGTTTCTCTGTTTAGTAATTGACGTCTCAGTATTTTATGTCAATAAACTTCCATCACTTCACTTAAATTAGCATAACTCTAGAACTTTATGTTACCAAATGTCAGGAGAGGTCATTTTAAGTAGACATTTCTAAAATATAATTATTTTTAAAGAGTTGACCCAAAAGTATTATATTTAATGTTGATGACTCTATAGACATGTCTATATTAATCAGATCAGCAAACTTAATCTAACTTTAATATCAGGTATCAACTTATTATTACATACTTCCCAGTTTATGTGAGCCTGAAAGTCATTTTGGCCAGGTTTTTTAATATTTAATTTGTAAGAGCTTACTTTTAAATTGATCTCTTTTTAAATTGAATTTTGAAAATATTTTCCAGAGGTAGAGATATGTCCTGTGTATAATGTGTACACAGACATATAAACAGGCAAAAATAGAGATCTCATGGCCTCACTTAAAAAAAAAAACTTACTTATGAATCAGGTATTACAATATAAACTTACTAGTTTACAAAAACAGTTGGAATACATCAAAGTTTCTTGCTCAGATGACTAAGGCCTTACTATTTGTAAAGTTTGGCTGAGGGAGCATTCCCAGTGGTTTGAATTTTAAAACTGCCACTTTGTCACTGCTTTTCTTTGGTTTCTAGTTTTGCCTGATTGAGCTAATTAGGCTCAGTCTCAGGTCCTTGTGACATGTATTTACATTTCTGGTTTGTAGAGATTTGCAAGAGAAAGACAGTTGCTTTTATTTCAGCAGAGAACCGGCCTGTTGCCTAAATGATACTAAAAGTATAATTTGTCCAACTATATATTATATCAGTGAGAAGATTTCTAACTAAACTGAAATTTATGAGCTCTAAGTTCTAGAACATTAGAGTTTAGTTTATCATGCCTTCAAAACCTTGTAGAAGGCATTAAGCAAGACCTTGTTTTTGAGTTTACAAGTTAAACCCAGAGCAAAATCACTATTCTTATTTTTATTAGCCTTTGAATTTTAGTTCCCAGTTTTAATTTTTTGAATGTCTCAGGTACCCCTATTGGCTTCCTTTAGTATGCTTAATATTTCCTGAGGTGCAGATCTATATGTCCTGTATTATTATACCACATAGGGGAAACATTCCCCAGTGAAACATGCCTATCTCACAATATAATAAAACAAAAGAGATGTAACCATCTTATATAAAGCCCATTTAAATATACTAATTTTATACACTTTCATCTCAGTTTCATCAACTTTTATACCTTTAGCTTTCATTAGGCTCCAATCAACAAGTTTTGAGCTTACAGGAGGAGCTCTAGAAGTTTTTCTTTCTTTTTATTCCATGTCCATTTTGTCTATTTTTATATAAAAGTTTCTGGGATCCCCGGAGGGGGGTTGAGCCAAAGAACTCAGGCTCTTTTGCCTAATTGTTGCCCCCAAAAAATTGCTGCTCAGGTATCTCAGTGTATTTTTTTTCAGTATATATATATACTGGGGTAAATAGAGCCGACCTGTATGGCTTTTAATGTTGAGGACCAGTAGGGGGCCTCTTTTGGCCCTTTTAACCTTTGGTAGTGTAATATGAAAACCTTGTGTTTTAATCACGTTTCTGTTTTATTTAGCCTATTTAAAATAACCATCTAAAGATTTCTTTATTCATTTAAGATAAGTCCTTTTTAAAATTTCTACCTTGTTAGAAAAAGTATCTAGACTCTTCCTTACAAGTTTTTTTTCCTGTTAACATTAATTATTTAAATGTTTTTATTAGCATCTGTAAGACCCATTGAGGGGAAGCGAATAAACCTTTCCAAACCGATTTTTCTTTATTTGATTTAAACTAAGGAAGTTCTTAGTTTGACCATTGGATATATTTCTTTTTTCTACTTTTAATTTGATTTTTGTTTTTATAGGTACCAATAAAACAGCTGTTTATAATGACAGTGCTCCAGACATCCACCAATTTAGAAGATTTTCCAATTTAAAGGATCCATCATTTGACCATTAATGAAATATTTTAATAGTGATTCAAACCAATAAGACTTAAGAGGCTTCTCCATAAGAGAGTGGAAGAGGATGTCACCTAAGTGAGATCTAGAGAATTTACTCTCAAAAATAGTATGGCAGAGGTCAAGTTGTGAAAACACATACACACACAACCCCCTAGGAAGATCAGGTAGAACTTTTACATATCAAAGACACAAGAGAAATGCAAGTCTCCCTAGAAGGCCTTTGTTTAAAGTCAGAATTTTGAAAATATATTTTTATCAAGCTGGCTTTTTAAACTTAAATTAGCTTCATACACAATAAAAGAGCAAGATTTCCTTTAATTCCCAATTAAGTAAATACTTGTAAGTGTAAGTTTTGTACATAAACCTGGCTGGAGTATTAGTTGGAGGCTGGCAATCTGTCATTCCTTTATCTTTTGTTCTGAAAGCTTTATTTCCCATTCTGAGGATGGTTTGTCAAAATAAAAATTGCTGGTGACAATTGTGTAGTGGGCCAATGTGCTGCTTAAGAGCTTAACTCCTCTAAGTTTTAGACCCAGAGTTGTTTCAGCCCCCTCTTATGTGTCTCAGGTCCTCCCAGTTGTGTAAAAGACTACCAGAGGTGCTCGGATTATGGAATGGCCAGTTATTTGTGTCCCCAGTTGAGAAGTTTGTTCATTAAAAGGAGTTGTTTTCCTTATAGAGACAGCTGCACGACATGAGGTCTTGCCTTCACCACTCCTGCAAGTTTCTCAGTTGCCTGAGAAAGCTGTTGCTGGCCAGGAGGAGCGAGCCCCTTCTTCGGAGATCAGAAGCTCTCAAAGGTTTTCAGTTTTATTTTGACAAACTCTATTAAGGTAGCGAATTCAAGGAAAAGTGACAGGCCAGTATTCCCCCTAATTACTGAGTCCAAATGTGTTCAGTGTTTAACTGAGCAAAGTCTTCCAAGTCTTTAAACTGAGGATAAACTACTCAATGTCTAAGTTGAGTAAAATCTTTCCAGTCCCTTTCACTGAGAATAACCTGTTCAGTGTCTAAACTGAGCAAAATCTTCCCAGTGTATTTTATACTGAGGATAAATCTGGTACCTCTTCTTGAAACTAAGTTTCAAGGATAAGCTACTTCTCCAGAAAGTAATTTAACACCACTGAATAAAACTTACAATCATCAATAACAGAAGATCCTAGAACCAGGAGAGACTAACTTAAATTCATCTGTACTCCCCGAGAAGGCAGATGGGCATAAGAGGCCTCTGCTGGTACCAAAGCTCCAGATCCTCACAGAGATCAGGTGAAGGAGAGAAGTCTGCTCTGGTCCATTCATCAGTCACCATAACTGTCAGCTAAAAAAACATGTACACAACCTAAATGTTGAGATTTATGTTTTATTCAATGGACATACTGAGGAATTCAAGTCCAGGAGGCAGCATCTAAAGTAACCCTGAGAAAACTGCTCCAAAAGTTAGGGAATCCTAAAAGCAGCAAGAGAATAGCAACTTGTTACATAAAAAGGAAGTGACATAAGAAGATCTGCAGATATTTTAGCAGAAAATTTGCATGCCAGATGAAATTGGCATGATATATTCAAAGCATTGAAAGGAAAATATCTAACCAAGAACATCCTACATATAAAGATTTGAAGTAGAGATAGTTTCCAGACAAGCAAGGATAAAATAGTTCACCACCACCAAATCAGCTTTACAGAAAATATTAAAAGTACTTCTTTAAACTGAAAAGAAATGACACTGCTAACTGAAAAGAAAAAAATATAAAACTGATAAGGGTAAAAAAACAGTAAAGTTAGTCTATTAATCACTTGTAAAGTTTGTATGAAGGTTAAAAGGCAAAAGTAGTAAAATTAATGAAAACTACAATAATTATTTAAGGACATATATAAAATAAAAAGATATAAAATGTGACATGAAAAACAAAATGAGGGGGTTAAAAATGTAGAGTTTTAGAATGAATTCAAATTTAAATTGCTATCAATATAAAATAAGATGGTTATATACATAAATTATTTATATGTGAACCTCAGGATAGTCACAAAGCCAAACCTATAGTAGATTCACTAAAGAAAATAGGAAAGAAATCTTAATATAATGCTAAACAATGTTATTAAATCTAAAGGGAAGGTAGCAAGACAAGAAGAAAGAAACTACAAAAGTACTACCAAAACATTCAGAAAATATTGTACAGAATGACAATTAGTACATATTATTAATAATAACTTTAAATGTTAATAGATTAAATTCTCCAATCAAAAGATATGGAATGGCTGAATGAAAAAAAAAGAAAAAGACATGTATATGCTGCCTACAAAAAACTTCACTTCAGATGTAAAAACACAAACAGAATAAAAGTGAAGTGGGGAGACCTTCAAGTGAGGAGTAAGATGTGGAGATCACCTTCCTGCCCAAAAATACATCAGAAATACATCTACATGTGGAACAACTCCTACAGAACACCTACTGAATGCTGGCAGAAGACCTCAGACTTCCCAAAAGGCAAGAAACTCCCCATGTATCTGGGTAGGGCAAAAGAAAAAAGTAAAGACAAAAGAATAGGGACAGGATCTGCACCTCTGAGAGGGAGCTGTGGAGGAAAAGTTCCCACACGTTAGGAAGCCCCTTAACTGGCAGAGATGGGGGGTGGCGAGGGGGAGCTTTGGAGCCATGGAGGAGAGTGTAAGAATAAGGGTGCAGAGGGCAAAGTGGAGAGATTCCCACACAGAGGATCAGTGCCAACCAGAATTCACCAGCCTGAGACGCTTCTCAGCTCACACACCAGGGCGGGTGGAAGCTGGGAGCTGAGGCTCAGGATTCGGAGGTCAGATCCCAGGGAGAGGACTGGGGTTGGCTGTGTGAACACAGCCTGAAGGGGGCTAGTCCACCACAGCTAGCCGGGAGGGAGTCCTTGAAAATGTCTGGAACTGCCTAACCGGCAAGAGACCATTGTTTTGGGGTGCATGAGGAGAGGGGATTCACAGCACCACCTAAACAAGCTACAGAGAAGTGCGTAAGCTGTGGCAATCAGCGCGGACAGCAGAGACAGGCATGAAATGCAAAGGCTGCTGCTGCAGCCACCAAGAAGCCTGTGTGCAAGCACAGGTCACTATACACATCTCCCCTCCCAGGAGCCTGTGCAGCCTGCAAATGCCAGGATCCCGTGATCCAGGGACAACATCCCTGGGAGAACATACGGCGAGCCTTAGGCTGTTGCAATGTCATGCCGGCCTCTGTCTCACTGGCTCACCCGGCATTCTCTACCTCTCGCTCCCCCCAGCCTGAGTCAGCCAGAGGCCCCTAATCAGCTGCTACTTTAACCCTGTCTTGTCTGAGTGAAGAACAGATGCCCTAAGGTGACCTACAGGCAGAGGCAGGGCCAAATCAAAAGCTTAACCCCAGGAGCTGTACAAACAAAGAAGAGAAAGGGAAATCTCTTCCAGCAGACTCAGGAGCAGCGGATTAAATCTCCACAATCAACTTCATGTACTCTGCATCTGTGGAATACCTGAATAGACAATGAACCATCCCAAAATTGAGGCGATGGAATATGAAAAAATCTGTAAAAATTACAAACACATGGAGGCTAAAAAATACACTACTTAAAAACCAAGAGATCACTGAGGAAATCAAAGAGGAAGTCAAAAAATACCTAGAAAAAAATGACAATGAAAAAACAACAACCCAAACCTATGGGATGTAGCAAAATCAGTTCTAAGAGGGAAGTTTATAGCAATACAATCCTAGCTCATGAAAAAAGAAACATCTCAAATAAACAACCTAACCTTACACCAGAAGCAATCAGAGAAAGAAGAACAAAAGAACCTCAAAGTTAGCAGAAGGAAAGATATCATAAAGTCAGATCAGAAATAAATGAAAGAGAAATGAAGGAAATGATAGCAAAAATCAATAAAACTTAAAGCTGGTTCCTTGAGGAGATAAACCAAATTGATAAAGCATTAGCCAGACTCATCAAGATAAAAAGGGAGAAGACTCAAATCAAAATAATTAGAAATGAAAATGGAGAAGTAACAGATGACACTGCAGAAATTCAAAGGATCATGAGAGATTACTACAAGCAAGTCTATGCCAATAAAATGGACAACCTGGA
This sequence comes from Monodon monoceros, assembly GCF_005190385.1. NCBI lineage: Eukaryota > Metazoa > Chordata > Mammalia > Artiodactyla > Monodontidae > Monodon > Monodon monoceros. The sequence goes on along the minus strand of NW_021703779.1, from coordinate 48,318,110 downwards.
AGAAATGGATAAATTCTTGGAAAAACCAAACCTTCTGAGACTGAACAAGGATGAAATAGAAAATATAAACAGACCAATCACAAGCCCTGAAATTAAGATTTTGATTAAAAATCTTCCAACACACAAAAGCCCAGGATCAGATGGCTTCACAGGTATATTCTACCAAACATTTAGAAAAGAGCTAACACCTACCCTTTAATCTCTTGCAAAATATAACGAGGGAGGAACACTCCCAAACTCATTCTATTAGGCCACCATCACCCTGATACCAAAACCATACAAAGATGTCACAAAGAAAGGAAATTACAGGCCAATATGATTGATGAGTATAGATGCAAAAATCCTCAACAAAATACTAGCAAACAGAATCCAACAGCACATTAAAAGATCATACACCATGATCAAGTGGGGTTTATCCCAGGAATGCAAGGATTCTTCAGTATATGCAAAGCAATCAATGTGATCCACCATATTAACAAATTGAAGGAGAAAAACCATATGATCATCTCAATAGATTCAGAAAAAGCTTTCAACAAAATTCAACACCCATTTATGATAAAAACTCTCCAGAAAGTAGGCATAGACAGAACTTTCCTCAACATAATAAAGGCCATGTATGACAAACCCACAGCCAACATCATTCTCAATGGTGAAAAACTGAAACCATCTCCACTAAGAACAGAAAGAAGACAAGGTTGTCCACTCTCACCATTATTATCCAACATAGTTTTGGAAATTTTAACCACAACAATCAGAGAAGAAAAAGAAATAAAAGGAATACAAATAAAAAAAGAAGTAAATCTGTCACTGTTTGCAGATGACATGATACTATTTATAGAGAATCCTAAGGATGCTACCAGAAAACTACTAGAGCTAATCAATGAATTTGGTAAAGTAGCAGGATACAACATTAATGCACAGAAATCTCTTGCACTCCTATACACTAATGATGAAAAATCTGTAAGAGAAATTAAGGAAACACTCCCATTTACCAATGCAGCAAAAAGAATAAAATACCTAGGAATAAAGCTACCAAAGGAGACAAAAGACCTGTATGAGGAAACTGTAAGATATTGATGAAAGAAATTAAAGATGAGACAATGAGATGTAGAGATATGCCATGTTCTTGGATTGGAAGAATCAACATTGTAAAAATGATTATACTACCCAAAGCAATCTACAGATTCAATGCAATCCCTATCAAACTACCAATGGCAGTTTTCACAGAGCTACAACAAAATATTTCACAAGTTGTATGGAAACACAAAAGACCCTGAATAGCCAAATCCATCTTGAGGAAGAAAAACGAAGATGGCAGAATCAGGCTTGCTGACTTCAGACTACACTACAAAGCTACAGTAATCAAGACAGTACGGTACTGTCACAAGACCAGAAATATAGATCAATGGAACAGGATAGAAAGCCCAGAGATAAACCCAAGCTTATATGGTCACCTTAACTTTGATAAAGGAGGCAAGAATATACAAGGGAGAAAAGACAGCCTCTTCAATAAGTGGTGCTGAGAAAACTGGACAGCTACATGTAAAAGAATGAAATTAGAACACTCCCTAATACCATATGCAAAAATAAACTCAGAATGGATTAAAGACCTAAATGTAAGGCCAGACACTATAAAACTCTTAGAGGAAAATATAGGCAGAACACTCTATGACATCCATCACAGCAAGATCCTTTTTGACCCACCTTCTAGAGAAATGGAAATAAAATGAAAAATAAACAAATGGGACCTAATGAAACTTAAAAGCTTTTGCAAAGCAAAAGAAACCATAAACAAGACGAAAAAACAACCCTCAGAATGGGAGAAAATATTTGCAAATGATGCAGCTGACAGAGGATTCATCTCCAAAATTTACAAGCAGCACATGCAGCTCAATATCAAAAAAAACAAACAACCCAATTCAAAAATGGGCAGAACACCTAAATAGACATTTCTCCAAAGAAGACATAGAGATTGCCAACAAACAATGAAAAGATGCTCAACAGCACTAATCATTAGAGAAATTCAAATCAAAACTACGATGAGGTATCACCACACACCAGTCAGAAAGGCCATCATCAAAAAACCTAGAAACAATAAATGCTGGAGAGGGTGTGGATAAAAGGGAACCCTCTTGCACTGTTGGTGGGAATGTAAATTGATACAGCCACTATGGAGAACAGTATGAATGTTCCTTAAAAAAAGTAAAAATATAACTACCATACGACCCAGCAATCCAACTACTTGGCATATACCATGAGAAAACCATAATTCGAAAAGTATCATGTACCACAATGTTAATTGCAGCTCTACTTACAATAGCCAGGACATAGAAGTTACCTATGTGTCCATCGACAGATGAATGGGTAAAGAAGATGTGGCACATATATACAATGAAATATTACTCAGCCATAAAAAGAAACGAAATTGAGTTATTTGTAGTGAGGTGGATGGACCTCATGTGTGTCATACAGAGTGAAGTAAGTTAGAAAAAGAAAAACAAATATCTTATGCTAATATATATATATATATATATATATGGATTCTAAAAGAAAAAAAATTGTTCTGAAGAACCTAGGGGCAGGATAGGAATAAAGACACAGATGTAGAGAATTAACTTGAGGACACAGGTGTGGGATGGGTAAGCTGGGATGAAGTGAGAGAATGACATGTACATATATACACTACCAAATGTAAAATAGATAGCTAGTGGGAAGCAGGCACATAGCACAGGGAGATCATCTTTGTGCTTTGTGACCACCTGTAGGTGTGGGATAGGGAGGGTGTGAGGGATATGCAAGGGTGAGGAGATATGGGGATGTATGTATATGTATAGCTGGTTCACTTTGTTATAAAACAGAAACTAACACACACTCAAAAATTAAAAATCGAATAAAAGTAATTTAATAAAATAAATAAAGTGACGGGATGCAAAAAGATATATCATGCCATTGCAAATGAAAAGAAAGGTGATGTAGGTATACTCATCTCAGACAAAATAGACTTTAAACAAGGACGTAGTAAAAGACCAAAAGGGCATTGCATAATGATAAAGGAGTAAGTCAAAGAAGAAGACACAACATTTTAAAATATATATGCACCCAACATAGGAGCACCACAGTATATAAAGCTAATATTAACTGACCTAAAGGGAGAAATTGGCATTGATATATTAATAAAAGGTGACTTTAACATCCCACTTACATCAATGGATAAAGGATCCAGACAGAAAATCATTAAGTAAACATCAGCCTTAAATGACACATTCGAATGGATTGAATTAATAGTTATATACAGAACATTCTATCAGAAGCAGCAGAATACACATTATTCTCGTACACAGTGAACATTCTCCAGGTTATATCACACGTTGTGCTGCAAAACAAGTCTTAATAAACCCAAGAAGATTGAAATCATATCATGCATCTTTTGGGACAACTGTGGCATAAAACTAGAAATCAATTATATGAAAAAAAGCTTAAAAAACCACCAATATGTGGAGATTAACAACATGTCTGAACAATGTAGCAAAAAGGAGAAATCTAAAGGTATCCAGGGACAAATGAAAATGGTCAAATGACATACCAAAATCTGTTAGATACAGCAAAAGCAGTTCTTAGAGGGAAGCTTGTTGAAATACAGGACTACCCCAAGAAACAAGAAAAATCTCAAATAAATAATCTAACTTTAGACCTAAAGAACTTGAGAAAATAAAAGAGCAAATGAAGTCCAATGTTAGTGGAGGAAGGAAATAATAAAAAATAGAGCTGATATAAATGAAATAGAGCCTAAAAAGAGACTAGAAAAGATCAATAAAACTGTGAACTGTTTTTTGAAAAGCTAAACAAAATAGATAACTCTATAGCCAGACTTACTAAGAAAAAAGATAGAAGGCTCAGATAAATAAGACCAGAAAAGAGGAGAAATTACAATGGATATCACAGCAATAGAGAAGATTATAAGAGAATATTATGAACAGCTATAAGTCAACAAACTGGACAACCTAGAAGATATGGATACATTCTTAGAAACATAATCTTCATGAATGAATCAGGAAGAAATAGAATATAAATATACTGATTTATAAGGAGATTGAATCAGTAATGAAAAGCCTCCCAGCAAACAAAAGTCCAGGGCAAGATGGCTTCACTGGTGTTTCCTACCAAACGTGTAAAGTCTCGAAGTCTTCAAAAATGAAGAGGAGGGAACACTTTCAAACTCATTATTATGAGGTCAGCATTCCCCTGATACCAAAACCAGACAAGGTATCTAGTTTTTTGTGTGTGGTATCACACACCAAAAAATAAAATTACAGGCTAATATCTCTGATGAATGTAGATGCAAAAATAATCAACAAAATATTAGCTAACCACATTAAACCATACATTCAAAGGATCATACACCATAATCAATGTTAATTTATTCCACTGATGCAATGATGTTTCAACATATGTCAATCAATCAGTGTGATATACCACATTAACAAAATGAATGATAAAAGTCATATGATCATCTCAATAGATGCAGTAAAATAATTTGACAAAATTCAACATTCATTTATGATAAAAATTATCAACAAAGTGGGTATAGAGGGTAGTACCTTAACATTATAAAAGCTACATATGACTAGGCCATAGCTAACATCATACTCAATGGTGAAAACTGTAACTGTTCCTCCATGATCAGGAACAACACAAGGATGTCCTCTCTTCCCACTGTTATTCTACATAGTATTGGAAGTCCTTGCTATAGCAATTAGGTAAGAAAAAAAAGCATCAAGTTGGAAAGGAAGATGTAAAATTGTCACTATTTGCAGATGACATGGTTCTATATAGAGAAATCCCAAAAAGTTCCATTAAAACTGTTAGAATAATCAGCAAATTCAGGAAAGTGGCAGAGTACTAAACCAATGTACAAAAATTAGCTGCATTTCTATACACTAACAACAAAATATCAGAAGGAGAAATTAAGAAAAAATACAATTACAATCTCATAAAAAAGAATAAAATACCTAGGAATAAATTTAACCAAGGAGGGTAAGACCTGTGTGCTGAAATCTATGTCATGAATGAAAGAAATTGAAGACACAAATAAATGGAAAGATATTCTGTGCTCTTGGATTGGAAGAATTAATATTGTTAAAATTTCTATTTTACCCAAAGCAATATACAAGTTGAATGCCATCCCTATCAAAATTCCAACAGTATCTTTTACAGAAACAACAAACAATTTTAACATTTGTATAGAACCACAAAAGACCCTGAAGAGCTAAGGCCATCTCGAGAAGAACAAACCTTAAGAAATCACTTTCCCTGATTTCGAACTATATTACAAAGCTATAGTAATCAAAACAGTATGATATTGGCAGAAAAATAGTCACATAGACCAATGGAACAAAATAGAGAACCCATAAATAATCCCACCCTTATATGGTCAATTAATTTACAATAAAGGGTTAAATATACAATTGGGCAAGTGCTGTCTTTTCAATAAATCATGTTGTGAAAACTGGACAGCCACATGCAAAATAATGAAACTAGTCCACTCCCTAACACAAAATTAACTGGGTTGATACCAGTTTGGGGTTATTACAAATAAAGCTGCTATGGACACACTTATACAGGCTTTTTGTGGACATAAGTTTTCATTTCTCTGGGATAAATGCCAAGGAGTACAATTGCTGGGACATAGCGTAAGTATATATTTACTTTAAAGAAACTGATAAACTAATTTCCAGAGTGACTGTACAATTTTACATTCCCACCAGCAATTTACAAGAGATCTAGTTTCCCCATATCTTCCTCAGCATTTGGTATTGTCAATATTTTGAATTTTGGCTGTTCTAATAGGTGTATAGGGATACCTAATCATAGTCTCAATTTGCATTTCCTTAATAGCTAACAATATTTTCATATTCTTATTTGATAACTGTATGTCTTCTATGATGAAAGGTCCTTTTATGTCTTTTGCCCAGTTTCTAATTGGACTGTTTGTTTAATATTTTACTGTTGAGTTTTCAGAGAGCTTTCTATATTCTGTAAATATGGTTTGCATATATTTTCTCCCAGTCCATATGTTGTTTCGGCATCCTCTTTTTCACTAGCTTTATTATGAGGTGTACAACATATTGGTTTTATACCCTTATATTTCAAAATGATTACCACCTTAGCACTAGCTATTATCTCTGTCACATCACGTAATGACCATTTCTTTTTTGTCATGAGAACATTTAAGATGTTCTCTCTTAGCAACTTTCTCTTAGCAGCTTTCAAATATATATTATTATAAACTACAATCACCATGCTATACACTAGATCCCTAGAACGTATTCATCTTCTAACTGGAAGTTTGTACCCTTTGACAAACCTCCCCTCATTTCCCCCACACCCCAGATCCTGACAACCACCAATCTACTCTGTTTCTAAGAGTTTTGTTTTTTTACATTATACAAATAAGGTCATATACTATTTGTCATTCTCTGACAAACTATTTTCCACAGCAGCTGTACCATTTTACATTTCCATCACCAATGTATGAGGGCTCCAATTTCCTCATACTCTCTCCAACACTTGTTATTTTTCATTTGTTACTTACTTGTTACTGCTCATTTTTTTAGACTTCAATCTTATCCCATTGGTCTCTGTGTTTATCCTTGACACCAATACCACGCTGATTGATTACTGTAGCTTTGTATAAAGTTTTAAAAAATCATTTTTACTGAAAGTATAATTGACATACAACATTAAATTAGTTTCTGGTGAAAGAAAATATTGCAATATTATTGATTATATTCCCTATGCTGTGCATTACGTCACCACAACTTATTAATTTTATAACTGGAAGTTTGTGCCTCTTAATCCCTCTCACCCATTTCATTCAATGCTCCATCCCTCCCCTCTGATGAACATGTTTGTTCCCTGTATCTATGAGTCTGTTTCTGTTTGTTTTGATTCTTAGATTCCACATATGACTAAAATTATATAATATTTGTCTTTCTCTGTCTGACTTATATGACTTACTTCACTTATTTCCTCTAGGTCCATCCATGTTGACATAAATGACAATGTCTCATTCATTTTAATGGCCAAGTAATATTGTTATATATGTATAGATATATAGATATAGATAGGTAGATAGATAGATAGATATACATACACACATACCACATCTTCATTATTTATTCACCTACTGTTGAACGCTTAGGTTGCTTCCATATCTTGGCTGTGGTAAGTGATGCTGTCAATAAACATATGAATTTATATATCTTTTGATCAGTGTTTTAATTTTCTTTTGATAAATACCCAGAAGTGGAATTGCTGGATTATATGGTAGTTCTATTTTTAAGTTTTTGAGGAACCTCCATACTGTTTTCCATAATGGCTGCACCAATTTACATTTCCACCAACACTGCATGAGCCTTCACTTTTATTCACAACCTGGCCAAAACTTGGTTTTTGTTGTCTATTTCATAATAGTCACTGTGATAAGTATGGGGTGATATCTCATTGTATTTGTGATTTGCATTTTCCTGATGATGAGTGATGTTGATCATCTTTTCATGTGTCTGTTGGCCATCTGTAATTCTTCCTTGGAAAAATGTCTGTTCAGTTCCTCTGTGCATTTTAAATCAGATTGGTTGTTTTGTGTTTGTTTTTTGATATTGAGTTTTATGAGTTCTTTATATATTTTGGAAATTGACCCCTTTTTGGATATATCAATTGCAAATACCTTCTCCCACTAGGTAGGTTGCCTTTTTGTTTTGTTGATGGTTTCCTTTGCTGTTCAAAACTTTTTAGTTTGATGTGATCTCATTTGTTTATTTTCGCTTTTGTTTCCCTTGACTGAGATGACAGGTCCAAAAGAATATTGTTAAGACTGACGTCAAAAAGCATACTGTCTATGTTTTCTTCTAGGTGTTTTATGGTTACAGTCTTACACTTAAGTCTTTAATCCCTTTTGAGCTTATTTTTATATATGGTGTAAGAATTGTTCCAGGTTTATTTTTTTGCATGTAGCTGTCCAGTTTGTCCAACACTATTTAGTTTAGAGACTATATTTCCTCACTGTATATTCTTGGCTCCTTTGTTGTAAATTGAATGACCATATAAGGATGTGCTTATTCCTGCGTTCTCTATTATGGTCCATTGATCTATGTGTTTTGTGCCATACTGTTTCAAATACTATAGCTTTGTAGTATAGTTTGAAATCAGGTAGAATGACATGTTCTTTTTCAAGATTGCTTAGGCTATTCAGGGACTTTTGTGTTTTAATACCTATTTTATGATTAGTTTTTCCAGTTCCATGAAAATTGCCATAATATTTTGCAGAAATTGCATTGAATCTGTACATTTCTTTGGGTACTACAGACATTTTAATAGTATTAATTCCTCCAATACATGAGTATATCTTCCCACTTATTTGTGATATCTTCAGTTTCACTCATCAGTGTCTTAGGGTTTTCAGAGTATGGATTTTTACCTCCTTGGTTACATTTATTCCTAGGTGTTTTATTCTTTTTCATGCAATTGTAAATGGGATTGTTTTCTTAATTTCTCTTTCTGATAGTTCATTATTAGTATATAGAAATACAACAGATTTCTGTATAATGATTTTGTATCTTGCAACTTCACCAATTCATTTTTTACTTCTCATTTTGTTTTTGGTGAAGTCTTTAGGGTTTTCTATATATAGTATCATGTCATATGCAAATAATGACAGTTTTACTTTTTCCTTTCTAATTTGGATCACTTTTATCTCTCTCTCTTTTTTTTTTTTTGCCTGACTGTTGTGGCTAGGACTTCCCACACTATGATGAATAAAAGTGTCAAGAGTGGGCATCCTTGTCTTGTTCCTGATCTTAGAGGAAAGGCTTCCAGCATTTCGCCATTATTATATTAGCTGTGAGTTTGCCATATATGGCTTTTATTATATTAAGATACATTCCTTCCATAACCATTTTTTGAGATTTTTTATTATAAAAGGATGTTGAATTTTGTCAAATGCTTTTTCTGCATCTATTGAGATGAGCATATGATTTTTATACTTAATTTTGTTAATGGGGTGTATCACAGAGAGTGATTTGCAGATGGTAAACCATGCTTGAATCCCTAGAATAAATCCCACTTGACCATGGTGTATGATCCTTTGAATTCATGGTTGAATTTTGTTTCCTAACAATTTGTTGAGGACTTTTGTATCTTTGTTCATCAGGGATATTGACCTATAATTTTTTTTGTTACATTCTTATCTGGTTTTGGTTTCAGCACAATGGTGGCCTTGTAGAATGAGTTTGAAAGTGTTCCTTCCTGTTCAATTTTTGGGAATAGTTTACGAAGGATAGGTGTTAACTCTTCTTTAAATGTTTGGTAGAATTCTCCTGTGAGGTTGTCCATCCGATCTTGGACTTCTGTTCATTGGGATTTTTTAAAGTACTAATTCAATTTCCTTATTAGTGATTTGTCTGTTCAGATTTTCTTTTTCTTCCTGATTCAGTCTTGGAAGTTTGTATGTTTCTAGGAATTCATCCATTTCTTACAGGTTGTTCAATTTGTTGGCTTATAATTGTTTGTGGCAAACTCATGATCCTTTGCTCTCCATTGGTGCTTGTTTTCTGTCTCTTTCTCTCTCTTCTCCTTCTGGGACCCCTATAATGTGAAGATTGGTATGTTTGATGTTATCTCAGAGGTCCCTTAAGTAATACTCCTTTCAAAACATTTTTTTCTTTTCCAGTTGGGTGATTTCCACTGTCCTCTCTTTGAGATCACTGATCCATTCTTCTGCATCCTCTATCTGTTGTTGATTCTTTCATATTTTTCATTTTAGTTATTGCATGCTTCAGTTCTGATTCTTTCTTTTCAATATTTTCTCTTTTTTAAAAGTTCTCACTGAATTAATTCATTTCTCTCCTGAGTTTGGTTACCATCTTTATGACTATTTCTTTGAACTCTTTATTTGGTAAATTGCTTACCTCCTTTTTCTTTAGTTTTTTTGTCTTAGGTTTTGTTTGTTTGTTTTGTTTGGAAGGTATTCCTCTGTCTCCTCATTTTGTCTAGTTCTGTGTTTGTTTGTATGTATTATATAGATCAGCTATAACTTATGGTCTTGAAAGAGTGTCCTTATGTTGAAGGTGTCATTTGTGGCTCAGTGGCACAACACCCCTGGTCACCAGAGCTAGGTGCTCCAGGGATATCCACTGTGTGGGCTGTGTGTGCCCTCCTGTTGTGGTTGGACCTCAAGTGCTGTGGCATACTGATGGGCAGTGTTGGACCCCAAACTTGCTGGCCACAAGATGTGGCCATAACTGTTTCTGGTGCACTGGGGGACAAGGTTGTAGGAACCATTTTGGAAGGATGCTGGTGCAGACTGGGACTGAGCATCAGGTAGGATGGGGCAGTAGCATCTTTGGAAGATCAGTGGTGCCATTCTAGATGGCCCATCAGGTGTTTAAGGGCAGTAGCTGGTTGGAGTTGCTGCTGGTGCCAGGTGAGGCAGTCCATCAGGTGGTGTGGGGAACTGCTGCTTCAGAGAGGCCAGTGAGAGTGGGCACAGCTGGTCTGCAAGGGAATGCCAGTGCATGTTATTAAGTATGTAGATGGAGAGTGACAGAAATGGCACCTGCCAGTGCCAGACCATCTATGGGGAAGGAGAGTATATAAAAAAAAATTGCAACCTTGGGACTGGTTTTCAAAATCAGACAAGGCTCATCTTCCTGGTGCGGGTCCACAGTGCAGATCCCAATGGCTCAACTTCCCAATGCAGATCCCCTGAAGTTTGGACATATTTCTCCTCAGGGGCGATCTTCAGGGTTGTGTTATCCCTCCTGCTTTTGTTGCTGCACCAGGGTTTGGGCTCTGACTAGACCTCATCTCTGTGCTCTTAACCATTTCAAAATGGCATTTTAAATATATCCTTAGCTGTAGAAACTCTAATCTACTAGTCTTCTGGTCATTCTCCAAGATATTTTTTTTATATGTAGTTGTAGATTTGGTGTGTCTGTGAGAGGATGTGAGCTCAGGATTTTCCTATTCCAGCATTTCAAGCCCCCTGGGATAGTTTTCTTTATTTCTTTCTCATGTTTTGTTGTTATTGCATAGAAATGCAGCTGATTTCCATAGGTTGATTTTATATGCTGCAACGTTACTGAATTCCTTTAGTAATTAAAACATTTTTTTCCTTTGAGACTTTGTAATTTTCTATAATAAATTGAATCTTCTGCATATACAGACAATTCTACTTCTTACTTTCCTATTTAGATGTTTTTTGTTTCTTTGTCTTGCCTTATTGCTGTAGCTGGGTCTTCCAGTACTATATGAATAACAGTGGTGAGAGTGTGCATCCTTGTCTTGCTCCTGATCTTAGAGGAAAAGCTTTCAATTTCTCACCATTGAGTATAATGTTACCTGTGGGTTTCTGGTATTTGGCCTTCGTAATGTTGAGATATTTTCATTCTATAATCAATTTGTTGAGTGTCTTTATCATGAAAGGATGATGCATTTACCAAATGCTTTTTCTGCATTTATTGAGATGATCATGTGACTTTATCTTTCATTCTATCAATATGATGCATCACATTTATTGATTTGCCTTTGTTGAACCATTCTTGTACCTCAGGGATAAATCACATTTGGTCATGGCCCTTTTAATGTGTTTTTAAATTCAGTTTGCCAATATTTTGTTGAGAATTTTTGCATCAATACCCATCAGTTATATTGGTCTATAGTTTTCTTTCTTATAATGTTCTTATCTGGCCTTGGTAGAAGAGTAATTCTGGCCTCAAATAATTAGTTTGGATGTGTTCTCTCCTATTTGTTTTTTCAGAAGAGTTTGAAAAAGATTGGCATTAATTTTTCTTTAAGTGTTTGGTTGAGTTCACCAGTGAAGCTGTCTTGTCCTGAGGTTTTCTGTGTTGAGGTTTTTGATTACCGATTCAATACATTTAGTAATTATTTGTCTTTTTTGCTTTTCTTTTTCTTCTTGATTCAGTTTTGGAGGTTCTTTGTTTCTATGAATATATTCATTTCTACTAAGTTATCTAATTTGTTGACATATAATTGTTCATAGTAGTCTCTTATGGCCCTATGCATTTCTGTAGTATCAGTTGTAATGTCTCCTTTTTAAATTCAGATTTTATTTGAGTCTGCTCATTTTTCTTGGTAGTCTACCCAAATGTTTCTCAATTTTGTTTATCTTTTCAAAAACTTCTTAGTTTTGTCAATCTTTTCTATATTTTTCTGGCTTCTCAATTTATTTCCACTCTGATCTTTATTATTTCCTTACTCTGCTAACTTTGGGCTTAATTTATTTTTCTTTTTCTACTTCCTTGAGGTTTAAAGTTCAATTGCTTATTTGAGATCTTTCTAAATGCTTAATATATGCATACATCAGAAGATATATCTGTCCTTTCAGAACTGCTTTTGCAGCATTCCACAAAATTGGTTATGTTGTTTTTCAAATATCATTTGTTTTGGATTAGAAAAAATTCTATTTAAGTTCTTATTCAACCCATTGGTTGTTCAGACATATGTTGTTTAGTTTTCACATATGTTTAGATTTTTCAGCTTTTCTCCTGTTATTGATTTCTAGTTTCATACCATTCTGTTTATAAAAGAAAATTGGTATATCGATCTTCTTAAGTTTGCTAAGAACTGTTTTCTGTCTTATTATATGATCCATTCCATGGAATGATCCATGTGCACTTGAGAAGAAAGTATATTCTTCTGCTGTTAGAAAGAATGTTCTATATGTGCCTGTAAGGTCCATTTTGTCTAATGCATTATTCAGGTGGAACATTTCCTTGTAGATTTACTGTCTGGCTGATCTATTCCTGAAGGTGAGGTATTGATTTCCCCTCTTATTACTGTGTTGTTTTCTATTTTTCCCTTCATACTTAGTATTTGCTTAGTGTAATTTTGGTCTTGACTATTGGCTGCATATATATTTATGATTTTTATATGTTCCTGATAATATATTGACCATGTATCATTATATAATGGCATCCTTTATAACTTGTTGCCATTTTGGGCTTAAATAAGTTTGTCTTACATAAGTTTGGTGAAAGCTGCTTTATGTGGCTTCCACCTGCATGGACTATCTTATCCTATATCTTCATTTTGAGCCTATGTGTGGCCATAGAGCTGAAATCAGTTTCCTGTAGGCAGCATATAGTTGGGTCATGGTATTTTATCCACCTAGCCACTGTGTGACATTTGACTTCTGAATTCAATCCATTTGCACTTAAAGTAATTATTGATATATATATATATATATATATATATATATATATATATAATGTGTGTGTGTGTGTATTTATATATATACACAAATATATACACAGGCACATAAAAACTTTTTTATAAACATCTTTATTGGAGAATAATTGCTTTACAATGGTGTGTTAGTTTCTGCTTTATAACAAAGTGAATCAACTATATATATAAATATATCCCCATATCTCCTCCCTCTTGCATCTCCATCCCATTCTCCCTATCCCACCACTTTAGGTGATCAGAAAGCACTGACCTGATCTCCCTGTGCTATGCAGCTACTTCCCAATAGCTATCTATTTTACATTTGGTAGAATATATAAGTCCATGCCACGCTCTCACTTTGTCCCAGCTTACCTTTCCCCCTCCCCATGTCAAGTCCATTCTCTACATCTGCATCTTTATTCCTGTCCTGCCCCTCGGTTCTTCAGAACCATATATATATATTTTTAGGTTCCATATATATGTGTTAGCATACGTTATTTGTTTTTCTCTTTCTGACTTATTTCACTCTGTATGACAGACTCCAGGTCCATCTACCTCACTACAAAGACCTCAATTTCGTTTCTTTTTATTGCTGAGTAATATTTAATTGTATATATGTGCCACATCTTCTTTATCCATTCATCTGTTGATGGACACTTAGGTTGATTCCATGTGCTGGCTATTGTAAATAGTGTTGAAATGAACATTATGGTACATGACTCTTTTTGAATTATGGTTTTCTCAGGGTATATGCCCAGTAGTGGGACTGCTGGGTCATATGGTAGTTCTGATTTTAGATTTTAAGGAACCTCCATACTGTTATCAACAGTAGCTGTATCAGTTTACATACCCACCAACAGTGCAAGAGGGTTCCCTTTTCTCCACATCCTCTCCAGCATTTAGTGTTTGTAGATTTTTTAATGATGGCCATTCTGACCAGTGTGAGGTGATACTTCATGGTAGAATTTTGGGTTTTTTTTGAAGATATGTCTTTAATATCCTGTCCTATTCTCATTTTCTTTTATTATTTACCCAGAAGTGGGATGACTGGACCATGATAGTCTATTTTTAGTATTTTGAGGATGCTCCAAACTGTTTTCCATAGTAACTGCACTAATTTATATCCCTTCAACAGTCCACAGATTCCCTTTTATCCACATCCTCACCAACATTTGTTATTTATTTTTTTATTATTTTGTCATTGATGTTTTTTTTAACATCTTTATTGGAGTATAATTGCTTTACAATTGTGTGTTAGTTTCTGATTTATAACAAAGTGAATCAGTTATACATATACATATGTTCCCATATCTCATTGTAGTTTTGATTTGGATTTCTCTAATGATAAGCGATGTTGAGCATTTTTACATGTGGTTGCTGGCAATCGGTATGTCTTCTTTGGAGAAATGTCTATCTAGGTCTTCTGCCCATTTTTGGATTGCGTTTTTTGTATTTTTGATATTGAGCTACATGAGCTGCTTGTATATTATGGAGATTAATCCTTTGTAAGTTGCCTTGTTTGCAAATATTTTCTCCCATGCTGAGGGTTGTCTTTTTGTCTTGTTCAAGGTTTCCTTCACTGTGCAAAAGCTTTTAAGATTCATTAGGTCCCATTTGTTTAATTTTGTCTTTATTTCCATTTCTCTAGGAGGTGGGTCAAAAAGGATCTTGCTGTGATTTGTGTCATAGGGTGTTCTGCATATGTTTTCCTCTAAGAGGTTTATAGTGTCGGGCCTTACATTTAGGTCCTAAATCCATTTTGAGTTTATTTTTGTGTATGGTGTTAAGAAGTGTTGTAATTTCATTCTTTTACATGTAGCTGTCCAGTTTTCCAAGCACAATTTATTGAAGAGGCTGTCTTTTCTGCATTATATACTCTTGCCTGCTTTATGAAAGATAAGGTGATCTTATGTGCATGGGTTTATATCTGGGCTTTCTATCTTGTTCCATTGATCTATATCTCTGTATTTGTGCCAGTACTATACTGTCTTGATCACTCTAGCTCTGTAGTATAGTCTGAAGTCTGGGAGCCTGATTCCTCCAGCTCCATTTTTCTTTCTCAAGATTGCTTTTTCTCTTCGGGGTCTTAGGTGTTTCCATACAAATTGTGAATTTTTAAAATTCTAGTTCTGTAAAAATGCCATTGGTAGTGTGATAGGGATTTCACTGAATATGTAGATTGTTTTGGGTAGTATAGTCATTTCCACAATGTTGATGCTTCCAATCCAAAACACGTTATATCTCTCCATCTGTTTGTATCCTCTTTAATTTCTTTCATCAGTGTCTTATAGTTTTCTGCATACATGTCTTTTGTCTCCTTAGGTAGGTTTATTCCTAGGTATTTTATTCTTTTTGTTGCAATGTAAATGAGAGTGTATCCTTAATTTCACTTTCAGTGTTTTCATCATTAGTGTATAGGAATGCAAGAGATTTCTGTGCATCAATTCTATATCCTGCTACACTACCAAATTCACTGATAAGCACTAGTAGTTTTCTGGTAGCATCTTTAGGATTCTCTCTATATAGTATCATGTCATCTGCAAACAGTGACAGATTTACTTCTTCTTTTCCGAGTTGGATTCCTCTTATTTCTCTTTCTTCTCTGATTGCTGTGTCTAAAACTTCCAAATGTATGTTGAATATTAGTGGTGAAAGTGGGCAACCTTGTCCTGTTCCTGATCTTAGAGGAAATGGTTTCATTTTTTCACCATTGAGAATGATGTTGGCTATGGGCTTGTCATATATGACCTTTATTATATTACAGTAGGTTCCATCTACACCTAATTTCTGGAGAGTTTTTATCATAAATGGGTGTTGAAATTTTTCAAAAGTTTTCCTGCATCTATTGAGAAGATCATATGTTTTTTTACTTCAATTTTTTAATATGGTGTCTCACATTGATTGATTTGAATATATTGAAGAATCCTTGCATTTCTGAGATAAAATCCACTTGATCATGGTGTATGATCCTTTTAATGTGCTGATGGATTCAGTTTGCTAGTATTTTGCTGAGGATTTTTGCATCTATGTTCATCAGAGGCCTGTAGTTTTTCTTGTGACATCTTTGTCTGGTTTTGGCATTAGGGTGATGGTGGCCTCCCAGAAAGAGTTTGGGGGTGTTTCTCTCTCTGCTATATTTTGGAAGATTTTGAGAAGGATAGCTGTTAGCTCTTCTGTAAATGGTTGATAGAATTCGCCTGTGAAGCCATCTTGTCCTGGGCTTTTGTTTGTTGGAAGATTTTTAATTACAGTTTCAATTTCAGTGCTCTTCTTGGGTCTGTTTATATTTTCTACTACTTCCTGTTTCAGTCTCAGAAGGTTGTCTTTTTCTAAGAATTTGTCCATTTCTTCCAGGTTGTCAGTTTTATTGGCAAATAGGTGCTTGTAATAATCTCTCATGATCCTTTGTATTTCTGTAGTGTCAGTTGTTATTTCTCCTTTTTCATTTCTAATTCTACTGATTTGAGTCTTCTCCCTTTTTTTCTTGATGAGTCTGGCTAATGATTTTTTAATTTTATCTTCTCAAAGAACCACCTCTTAGTTTTATTGATCTTTGTTATTGTTTCTTTCAGTTCTTTTCAATTTAGTTCTGATCTGATCTTTATGGTTTCTTTCCTTCTACTAACTTTGGGTTACTTTTTGTTTTTTTCTTTGTTCCTTAATTACTTTAGGTGTAAGTTTATGTTGTTTATTTGAGATGTTTCTTGTTTCTTGAGGTAGGATTTTATTGCTATAAACTTCCCTCTTAGAACTGCTTTTCCTGTATCCCATAGGTTTTGGGTCGTCATGGTTTCATTGTCATTTGTTTCTAGGTTTTTATGATTTCCTCTTTTATTTCTTCAGTGATCTCTTAGTTATTTAGTAGCATATATTTTAGCCTTCATGTGTTTGTATTTTTAACAGTTGTTTACCTGTAATTGTTATCTGGTCTCAGAATTGTTTTCAGAAAAGATACTTAATACAATTTCAATTTTCTTAAATTTATGAAGGCTTAAATTGTGACCCAAGATATGATCTATCCTGGAGAATGTTCCATGAGCTCTTGAGAACAGTGTATTCTGTTTTCTTGGATGGAATGTCCTATAAATTTCAATTAAGTCCATCTTTTTAATGTGTCATGTTAAGCTTGTGTTTCCTTATTTATTTTCATTTTGGATCATCTGTCCATTGGTGAAAGTGGGGTGTTAAAGTCCCATACTATGATTTTGTTACTGCCAATTTCCCCTTTTTTGGTTGTTAGCATTTTCCTTATGTATTGAGGTGTTCCTATGTGGGGTGCATAAATATTTACAATTGTTACATCTTATTCTTGGATTGGTCCCTAATCATTATGTATTGTCTCTCTTTCTCTCTTGTAATAGTCTTTATTTTGAAGTCTACTTTGTCTGATATGAGACTTGCTACTCCAACTTTCTGTCAATTTCCATTTGCATGGAATATCTTTTTCCATCCCCTCACTTTCAGTCTGTATGTGTCCCTACATCAGAAGTGGGTCTCTTGTAGACAGCATATGTATGGGTCCTGTTTTTTTTATCGATTCAACCAGTGTATGTCTTTTGGTTGGAGCAATTAATCCTTTTACATTTAAGTAATTATCAATATGTATGCTCCTATTACCATTTTCTTGATTGTATTTCTTTTGTTATTGTAGGTCTTTTCCTTCTCTTGTGTTTCCTGCCTAGAGAAGTTCCTTTAGCATTTCTTGTAAAGCTGGTTTGGTGGTGCTGAATTCTCCTAACTTTTGCTTATCTGTAAAGATTTAATTTGTCTGTTGAGTCTGAATGAATCCTTGCTGGATAGAGTAATCTTTGTTGTAGGTGTTTCCCTTTCATCACTTTAAACATGTCCTTCCACTCTCTTCTGCCTTTCAGAGTTCCTGCTGAAAAATCAGCTGTTAACCTTATGGTGATTCCCTTGCATATTATTTGTTGTTTTCCCTTGCTGCTTTTAATATTTTTTTTATTTAATTTTTGATAATGTGCTTAATATATGTCTCAGCTTGTTTCTCTTTGGGTGTATCCTGTATGGTATTCTCTGTGTATTCTGGACATGATTGACTATTTCCTTTCCCTTGTTAGGGAAGTTTTGAACTATAATCTCCTCAAATATTTTCTCAGACCCTTTCTGTGTCTCTTCTTCATCTGGAACCCCTATAATTAGAATGCTGGTGCTTTTAATGTTTTCCCAAAGGTCTCTGAGACTGTCCTCAATTCTTTTCATTCTTTTCTCTTTAATCTAGTCTCTAGCAGTTATTTCCACCATTTTGTCTTCCAGGTCACTTATTCATTCTTCTACCTTAGTTATTCTGTTATTGATTCCTTCTAGAGTATTTTTAATTTCAGTAATTATGTTGTTCATCACTGTTTGTTTGCTCTTCACTTCTTCTAGATCCTTGTTTAATGTTTCTTGTACTTTTCTCCATTCTGTTACTGAGATTTAGGATCATCTTTACTATGATTACTCTGAATTCTTTTTCAGGTAGGTTACCTATTTCACCTTCATTTATTTGTTTTTTAGAAATTTACCTTGCTCCTTCTTCTGTAACAAATTTTTTTGTCATATCATATTTTTTTTTTGATGGGTGTTTCTGTATTCTTGTCTTACTGGTTGTTTGGCCTGAGATGTCCAGCACTGGAGTTTTCAGGCAGTTGGATAGAGCTGGTTCTTGGTGCTGAGATGAGGTCCTCTGAGAGGCCTCACTCTTATTGATTCTCTGTGGTCTGAGTTTATCTGTTAGTCCAACGTTTTAGACTTGTAGCTCCCACCACAGGAACTCGGGCCTGACCTCCATTCTGGGAACCACAATCCCACAAGCTGGTTCCTGGAGGTTCCTCCCATCCACTTAGGTGTCCGTGGTACCCCACTGGTGCATGTTAGGTGCCCTAGTTGTACAGAGGTGCGAATTCTGCGTCCTCCTAGTACGCCATGTTGAATCCACCCCCATTCTTAGGTAGTTTTATTCCTAGGTATTTTATTACTTTCCTCTCCATTTTGGCCTACTTTTTTACATTGGTGATTTTCCCTTGTAGTTTGCTCTGTTTCTCCTCTCTTCTATTTCTTTTCTTTCCTGAATCTATTCTGTTTTGTTTGTTTGTTTGTTTTGTGGTTAACATGGGGCTTACATAAAATACCCCATGGATAAAACAATTTTATACAGAGGGGGAGGATGGCAGAAGAGTAAGACATGGAGATTGCCTTCCTCCCAACAGATACATCAGAAATACATCTACACGTAGAACAACTCCTACAGAACACCTACTGAACCCTGGCAGAAGACCTCAGACTTCACAAAACACAAGAAAATCCACTCGTACCTGGGTAGGGCAAAAGAAAAATGAATAAACAGAGACAAAAGAATAGGGACAGGACCTGCACCAGTGGGAGGGAGCTGTGAAGAAGGAAATGTTTCCATACAATAAGAAGTGCCTTCCCGGGCGGAGACTGCGGGTGGCAGAGGTGGGAAGCTTCAGAGCCGTGGAGGAGCACACAGGAACAGGGGTGCAGACAGCAAAGCGGAGAGATTCCCACACAGAAGAACAATGCCGACCAGCACACAATAGCCAGAGAGGCTTGTCTACTCACACGCCGGGGGGGGGGGTGTTGGGCAGGGCTGTGAGCTGAGGATCGGGCTTCGGTTGGAGTGCAGGGAGAGGACTGGGGGGAATGAACACAGCCTGAAGAGGTTATTGCACCACGCCTCGCTGGGAGGGAGTCTGGGGAAAAATCTGGACCTGCCGAAGAGGCAAGAGAATTTTTCTTCCCTCTTTGTTTCCTGATGCATGAGGAGAGGGGATTAAGAGTGCTGCTTAAAGGAGCTCCAGAGATGGGCATGAGCCACGGCTAACAGTGCAGAACTCAGAGACGGGCATGAGACGTTAAGGCTACTGCTGCTGCCAACAAGAAGCCTGTGTGCGAACACAGGTCACTCTCAGCACCTCCCTTCCAGGGAGCCTGTGCAGCCCACCACTGCCAGGGTCCCGGGATACAGGGACAACTTCCCCGGGAGAACGCACGGCATGCTTCAGGCTGGTGCAAAGTCATGCCGGCCTCTGCCTCTGGAGGCTAGCCCTGCATCGTGCCCCTCCCTCCCTCCTGGCCTGAGTGAGCCACAGCCCCTGAATCAGCAGCTCCCTTAACCCAGTCCTATCTGAGCGAAGAACAGATGCCCTCCAGTGACCTAAACACAGAGGCAGGGCCAAATCGAAAGCTGAGCCTCAGGAGCTGTGCGAATAAAGAAGAGAAAGGGAAATCTCTCACAGTAGCCTCAGGAGCAGCGGATTAAATCTCCACAAACAAACTGATGTACCCTGCATCTGTGGAATACATGAATAGACAACGAATTATCCCAAATAGAGGAGGTGGACTTTGAGAGCAAGATTTATTATTTTTTCCCCTTTTCCTCTATTTGTGAGTGTGTATGTGTATGCTTCTGTATTAGATTTTGTCTGTAGAGCTTTGCTTTCACCATTTGTCCTAAAGTTCTATCCGTCCATTTTTTTTTTTTTTGGTTTTTGTTTTTATTTTATAAAAACATTTTTCATAATAAATATTTTTTATTTTAATAACTTTATTTTACTTTACCTTACTTTAGCTTATTTTCTTTTACCCTCTTTCTTTCTTTCTTTCTTTCTACTTTATCTCCCTTATATTCTGAGCTGTGTGGATAAAAGGCTCTTGGTGCTGCAGCCAGGAGTCAGTGCTGTGCCTCTGAGGTGGGAGAGACAACTTCAGGACACTGGACCACAACAGACCTCCCAGCTCCACGTAATATCAAATGGCGAAAATCTCCCAGAGATCTCCTACTCAAACCCAACACCCAGATTCACTCAATGACCAGCAAGCTACAGTGCTGGACACCCTATGCCAAACAACTAGCAAGAGAGGAGACGACCCCATTCATTAGCAGAGAGGCTCCCTAAAATCATAATAAGTCCAGAGACACCCCAAAACACACCACCAGACATGGACCTGCCCACCAGAAAGACAAGATCCAGCCTCATCCAGCAGTACACAGGCACTAGTCCCCTCCACCAGGAAGCCTACACAACCCACTGAAGAAACATTAGTCACTGGGGACAGACAAGAAAAACAACAGGAAATATGAACCTGCAGCCTGCAAAAAGGAGACCCTAAACACAGTAAGATAAGCAAAATGAGAAGACAGAAAAATACACAGCAGATGAAGGAGCAAGGTAAAAACGCACCGGACCTAACAAATGAAGAGGAAATAGGCAGTCTACCTGAAAAAGAATTCAAAGTAATGATGGTAAAGATGATCCAAAATTTTGGAAATAGAATAGAGAAAATGCAAGGAACAATTAACAAAGATTTAGAAGAACTAAAGAGTAAGCAGGCAATGATGAACAACACAATAAATGAAAGTAAAAATACTCTAGAAGGGATCAATAGGAGGATAACTGAGGCAGAAGAACGGATAAGTGACCTGGAAAATAAAATAGTGGAAATAACTACTGCACATCAGAATTAAGAAAAAAGAATGAAAAGAACTGAGCACAGTCTTAGAGACCTCTGGGACAACATTAAATGCACCAACATTCGAATTATAAGGGTTCTAGAAGAAGAAATGAAAAAGAAAGGGACTGAGAAAATATTTGAAGAGATTATAGTTGAAAACTTAACTAACATGGGAAAGGAAATAGTCAGATCAAGGAAGCACAGAAAGTCCCATAAAGGATAAATCAAAGGAGAAACACATGGAGCACATATTGATCAAACTGTCAAAAATTAAGTACAAAGAAAATATATTAAAAGCAGCAAGGGAAAAACAAAAAATAACACACAAGGGAATTCCCATAAGGTTAACAGCTGATCTTTCGGAAAAAATTTCTGCAAGCCAGAAGGGACTGGCAGAACATATTTAAAGTGATGTAGGAGAGAAACCTACAACCAAGATAGGTCTACCCAGCAAGGATCTCATTCAGATTTGATGGAGAAATTAAAACCTTTACAGACAAGCAGAAGCTGAGAGAGTTCAGCACCACCAAACCAGCTTTACAACAAATGCTAAAGGATCTTCTCTCGGCAAAAAACACAAGAGAAGGAAAAGACCTACAATAATAAACCCAAAACAATTAAGAAAATGGGAATAGGAACATAGATATCGATGATTACCTTAAATGTAAATGGATTAAATGCTCCCACCAAAAGACACAGACTGGCTGAATGGATACAAAAACAAGACCCATATATGCTGTCTACAAGAGACCCACTTCAGACTTAGAGACACATACAGACTGAAAGTGAGGAGATGGAAAAATATATTCCATGCAATTGGAAACCAAAAGAAAGCTGGAGTAGCAATTCTCATATCAGAAAAAATAGACTTTAAAATGAAAACTATTAGAAGAGACAAAGATGGACACTACATAATGATCAACGGATCGATCCAAGAAGAAGATATAACAATTGAAAATATTTATGCACCCCACATAAGAGCACCTCAATGCATAAGGCAAATGCTAACAGCCATAAAAGGGGAAATCGGCAGTAACACATTCAGAGTAGGGAACTTTACCACCTCACTTTCACCAATGGACAGATCATCCAAAATGAAAATAAATAAGGAAACATAAGCTTTAAATGGTATATTAAACAAGATGAATTTAATTGATATATATAGGACATTCCATCCAAAAACTACAGAATACACATTTTTCTCAAGTGCTCAAGAACTTTCTCAAGAACATTCTCCAGGATAGATCATATCTTGGGTCACAAATCAAGCCTTGGTAAATTTAAGAAATTGAAATTTATCAAGTATCTTTTCTGACCTAAACACTATGAGGCTAGATATCAATTACAGGAAAAGATTTGTAAAAGATAAACATACATGGAGGCTAAACAATACACTACTTAATAACGAAGTGATCACTGAACAAATCAAAGGGGAAGTCAAAAAATACCTACAAACAAATGACAGTAGAGACAAAACGACCCAAAACCTATGGGATGCAGCAAAAGCAGTACTAAGAGGGAAGATTTTAGCAATACAATCCTACCTTAGGAAACAGGAAGCATCTTGAATAAACAACCTAACCTTGCACCTAAAGCCATTTGAGAGAGAAGAACAAAAAACCACAAAGGTAGCAGAAGGAAAGAAATCATAAAAATCTGATCAAAAATAAATGAGAAAGAAATGAAAGAAACGAGAGCAAAGACCAATAAATCTAAAAGCTGGTTCTTTGAGAAGATAAAGAAATTTGATAAACCATTAGCCAGACTCATCAAGAAAAAAAGGGAGAAGACTCAAATCAATAGAATTAGAAATGAAAAAGGAGAAGTACCAACTGACACTGCAGAAATACAAAGAATCATGAGAGGTTACTACAAGCAACTCTATGCCAATAATAGGGACAACCTGGAAGAAATGGACAAATTCTTAGAAATGCACAAGCTGCCAAGACTAAATCAGGTAGAAATAGAAAATGTGAACAGACCAATCGCCAGCACTGAAATTGAAACTGTGACTAAAAATCTTCCAGCAAACAAAAGCCCTGGACCAGATGGCTTCACAGGCGAATTCTATCAAACATTCAGAGAAGAGCTAACACCTATCCTTCTCAAACTCTTCCAAAATATAGCAGAGGGAGGAACACTCCCAAACTCATTCTACGAGGCCACCATCACCTTGATACCAAAACCAGACAAGGATGTTACAAAGAAAGAAATCTACAGGTCAATATCACTGGTGAACATAGATGGAAAAATCCTCAACAAAATACTAGCAAACAGAATCCAACGGCACATTAAGAGGATCATACAACACGATCAAGTGGGGTTTATTCCAGGAATGCAAGGATTCTTCAATATATGCAAATCAATCAATGTGATAAACCATATTAACAAATTGAAGGAGAAAAACCATATGATCATCTCAATAGATGCAGAGAAACTTTCGAGAAAATTCAACACCGATTTATGATAAAAACCTTCTAGAATGTAGGCATAGAAGGAATTTTCCTCAACAAAATAAGGGCCATATATGACAAACCCACAGCCAACATTGTCCTCAATGGTGAAAAACTGAAAGCATTTCCACTAAGATCAGGAACAAGACAAGGTTGCCCACTCTCACCACTCTTATTCAACATAGTTTTGGAAGTTGTAGCCACAGCAATCAGAGAAGAAAAGGAAATAAATGAATCCAAATGAGAAAAGAAGTAGTAAATCTGTCACTGTTTGCAGATGACATAATACTATATACAGAGATTCCTAAAGATGCTCCCAGAAAAACAGTAGAGCTAATCTATGAATTTGGTAAAGTAGCAGGATACAAAATTAATGCACAGAAATCCATGGCATTCCTATATACTAATGATGAAAAATCTGAAAGTGAAATCAAGAAAACACTCCCATTCACCATTGCAACAAAAAGAATAAAATATCTAGGAATAAACCTACCTTAGGGGAGAAAAGACGTGTATGCAAAAATTTTGAGACACTGATGAAAGAAATTAAAGATGATGCAAATAGAAGGAGAGATATACCATGTTCTCGGATTGGAAGAATCAACGTTGTGAAAATGACTCTATTACCCAAAGCAATCTACAGATTCAGTGCAATCCCTATCAAATGACCACTGGCATTTTTCACAGAACTAGAACAAAAAAAATCACAATTTGTATGGAAACACAAAAGACCCCAAATAGCAAAGGAATCTTGAGAACGGAAAACGGAGCTGGAGGAACCACAGTCCCTGACTTCAGACAATACTACACAGCTACATAAATCAAGACAGTATGGTATTGGCACAAAAACAGAAAAATAGATCAATGGAACAGGATAGAAAGCCCAGAGATAAACCCACGCACATATGGTCACCTTATCTTTGATAAAATAGGCAGGAATGTACAGTGGAGAAAGGACAGCCTCTTCAATAAGTGGTGCTGGGAAAACTGGACAGGTACATGTAAAAGTATGAGATTAGAACACTCCCTAATACCATACACAAAAATAAGCTCAAAGTGGATTAACAACCTAAATGTAAGGTCAGAAACTATGAAACTCTTTGAGGAAAATATAGGCAGAACACTCTATGACATAAATCACAGCAAGATCCTTTTTGACTCACATCCTAGAGAAATGGAAATAAAAACAAAAATAAACAAATGTGACCTAATGAAACTTCAAAGCTTTTGCACAGCTAAGGAAACCATAAACAAGATGAAAAGACAGCCCTCAGAATGGGAGAAAATATTTGCAAAAGAAGCAACTGATAAAGGATTAATCTCCAAAATTTACAAGCAGCTCGTGCTGCTCAACAACCAAAAAACAAACAACCCAATCCAAAAACGAGCAGAAGACCTAAATAGATATTTCTCCAAAGAAGATATACAGAGTGACAACAAAGACATGAAAGAATGCTGAACATCATTAGTCATTAGAGAAATTCAAATCAAATCTACAATGAGATATCATCTTACACCAGTCAGAATGGCCAACATCAAAAAATCTAGAAACAATAAATGCTGGAGAGGGTGTGGAGAAAAGGGAACACTCTTGCACTGTTGGTGGGAATGTGAATTCGTACAGCTACTATGGAGAACAGTATGGAGGTCCCTTAACAAACTATAAATAGAACTACCATATGACCCAGCAATCCCACTACTGGGCATATACTTTGAGAAAACCATAATTCAAAAAGAGTCATGTACCAAAATGTTCATTGCAGCTCTATTTACAATAGCCAGGAGATGGAAACAACCTAAGTGTCCATCATTGGATGAATGGATAAAGAAAATATGGCACATATATACAATGGAATATTACTCAGCCATAAAAAGAAACGAATTTGAGATATTTGTAGTGAGATGGATGGACCTAGAGTCCGTCATACGGAGTGAAGTGAGTCAGAAGGAGAAAAACAAATACCGTATGCTAACACATTTTTATGGAATCTAAGTAAAAAAAAAAAGTTCATGAAGAACCTAGGGGTAAGACGGGAATAAAAACACAGACCTACTAGAGAATGGACTTGAGGATATGGGGAGGGGGATGGGTAATCTGTGACAAAGAGAGAGAGTGGCATGGACATATATACACTACCAAATGTAAAATAGGTAGCTAGTGGGAAGCAGCCGCATAGCACAGGGAGATCAGCTTGGTGCTTTGTGACCACCTAGAGGGGTGGGATAGGGAGGCTGGGAGGGAGGGAGGTGCAAGAGGGAAGAGATATGGGAACATATGTATATGTATAACTGATTCACTTTGTTATAAAGCAGAAACTAACACACCATTGTAAAGCAATTATACTCCAATAAAGATGTAAAAAATTATTGAAAAGACTGGAAGAAGATAAAAACACTGACCACAAAATCAATAAATAAATAGATCTACAGTAATGTCAGCAGAATAATAGAGTAGGTGCTTCAAACACCCATCTCTTTTCAAAACTTTGAAAAAGAAGCAGAACTGTTAGAACCATACTTGCCAGAACTCTGGAAGTGGTCAGTTTTTTAAAGCATTGTAAGGTGAATGAAAAACGTGCAGCCACATGGGGCAAAGGATTATGGTTGTAAAATAGACAACCTAAACCTTGGGAGGAAAAGCTGGGGAAGGAATTTCTTTGGGAAATAAGAGCATTCAAAAGTACCTGTGTATACTGAGGAATTTAGAAATTTACACATATGTCCAGGAAGGACACATGTTAATAAAATAAACTGAGAAGTCTCTAAGCTTTCATTTCAATTTTGGCTGATGTCTAGCCTCAGTGCAAGAATGAAGTGAAGATTAAGGAAGAATTGTAAATCAACTGGAAAAGTGTTAAAGGAGTATCCTAGCAAAAGGCCAATCCACAAAGACTGGGAGAGGATTTTCTGTTTTTAGCTCTTGGAGTTCTAAGAAATCTCTGTCAAAACATTAGATGGACATAAGCTAAATGAACAGATACCTCAGTGAGAACACTAATCAAGGAATATAGTTTATAGAAAAATCATTTGGAAAAGTTCCAAAACAAATGGATAATGGCAACCTTCAATAATAAAGAACAGCAAACCCTAAAGAAGGAAATAATCTGATTTCCAGTGTTACCGTATTATAATATTGAAATATCGAATTTTCAACACCACCACCACCACCAACAACAACAACAAAACCCATACAAAACATACAAAGAAACAGGAGAGTATGGCCTATTCACAGGAAAATAATAAATTAACAAAAACTGTCCCTGAGGAAGCTCAGATATTCTACTTACTAAAGATTTTAAATCAACTGTCTTAAATATGCTCAGAGCTATAAGAACTCATGGACAAAGAACTAAAGGAAACCAGTAAAATCATGTATGAATAAAATGATAATATCTATATAGTCATTTTATAAAAATTGTGAATTATAAAAATGATAAAAAAGGAACCAAATAGAAATCTGGAGCTGAAAACTACAATAAAATATGTAAAAATTCAGTATGGAGGATCAACAGCAGATTTGCACACACAGAATAATTAGTGAACTTGAAGATATGATGATTAAAATTACCCAATCTGAGAAACAGAAAAGTTTTAAAATGAAGAAAAGTTAGGAAGTCTAAAGGCCTGCAGGATGCCATCAAGTGGAACATCATGCACATTATGAGAGTTCTGAAAGGAGAAGAGAAAAATAAAAGGACAGATAGAATTCTTAATCACCAAAATCTTTGCAAATATGATGAAAGACAAGATCTTACATCCAATAAGCTCAAACATATAAACTGTGAGCAATATTATAATAAAACTGTTGAAAACCAAAGACAAAGATAGAATCTTGAGTGATGTCAGGAAGATGGAAGATTAGGAAACTCCAGGTCCTAGCTCCCACACAGAAACATCAAATAAACAACTACAGACTGGTTAAAATAACTTTATAGGAGCTATGGAAGCTAGTCAAAGATCCATAACAAAAATGTGAATGCCCAATCGAGCAAAAGCCACATTCAAAACAGGAAATTTCATGGCATTTTACTGGCCCTTGCCTCACACACTCTCCAGGGTGGTTTGGTGAAGCTGGGAGGAAGCAAACTAATTCTTATTAACCACTCTGGAGATGGAAGAAGCAGAGTGGAACTTGATTGCAATGTTCTGTCTTGTCTGTGGTAGCCTAAGAGACTGCTTTATGTTTCACCTGACTCAGAGATCAGATGGGGAATGGTGGCAGAGTTTGGATCTAAGGCTAGTGTAAGCGGTGGAAGGCAGAGATGTATGACATGGCACATCAAAACTGCAGAAGGACTAGGATCCTCAAAGACATGAAAGTAAGAGATTATGCATAGAGAACTAAAATAGAACATCAAAGTCTCTGAGAAGCTAAGGTAAGAGGGTTAGGGAAATTAAGACATTTAAAAGCAGCTGGGGAAAATCAAACACACACACACACACACACACACATGCCCAGGCAGGACAAATACACAGAAGAAATCTGAGGAGAACCTAAACTTTCACCTGAGGCAGATATCAATGATCAGGAGCAAGTTAATTAGTAAAGGTCTTCCACATCAGTCTGCAAGGATTGGGAGTGGTAGTTATTATTTCAAATACCCAATTTTTAACAAAATACCACAAAGCATACAATGAAATAAGGAAATATGGCCCATTCTAAGGGACAAAATAAATGTACAGTTACAGTTCCTGAAGAAACACATGCAATGGACTTATTAGATAAAATTTTAAAACAACTATCATACATAGGATCAAAGAAATAAAAGAAAACTGAAAGAACTAAAAGAAACCAGAAAAATCATATATGCACAAAATGAGAATGTCAACAAAGAGGTAGAAATTATGTCTTAAAAACCAAACAGATATTCCAGAGTTGTAAAATACAATAACTGAATTGAAAATTTCACTAGACGGCTTCAACAACATA
Organism: Monodon monoceros; assembly: GCF_005190385.1. Lineage (NCBI taxonomy): Eukaryota > Metazoa > Chordata > Mammalia > Artiodactyla > Monodontidae > Monodon > Monodon monoceros. Next base: position 48,289,007 of record NW_021703779.1, on the reverse strand, counting down.
TTTGAATTGGTAGAAGAAACAGTAAACTTGAAACCAAGTCATTTGAAATTATTGAGGCTTAGAGTAAAAAGGAGAATGAAAAAATTGAACAGAGTCTAAGGGACTTATGTGGTACCATCAAGCAGACCAATATACATATTATGACAGTCTCAGAAGAGGGAGAGAAAGGGGCAGAGAAATTATGACTGAAGAAATAGTGACTGAAAACTTCCCAAATTTTAAGAAAGATATAGATATATACAAACCAGAAAAGCTCAATGAACTCTATATAGGACAGAACAAAAAATACTCACAGCAAGACACATTATAATCCACTCAAAAAATCAAAGAAAAGATAGATTTTTGATAGCACCAAGAGAAAAGTGACTCATGTCAAAGTGATCCCCAATAAGACTATCAGTAGGTTTCTCAAAAGAAAACTTGGCGGACAGAGGTAGTGAGATGATATATTTCAAGTGCCAATAAAAAAAGTATAAACTGAGAATATTATATCTGGCAAAACTGTCCTTCAAGAAAGATGGAGAAATTTATACATTCCTAAACAAATTTGAGGGAGTTCATTACCACCAGAGATGTTCTAAAGGCTAAAGGGAGTTCTTCAAGTTGAAATGAAAAGGTGGTAGACAGTGACTTGAAGACATACAAAAATATAAAGTTCTCTCATAAAAGTAAACACATACACAAATATAAACAATAATGTTAGAGAAATTTTGGTTTATAACTCCACTTTTTTCTCATGTATTAAAAAGACAATTTCATAAAATATAATAATAAGTCTATGTTAATGGGTACACAATATTAAAATATGTAATGTGTAACATCAATAACATTAAGGGAGGACTGTAAAAATACAGAGTATTTTGAATGAGATTAAAATTATGTTGGCAACAATTTTAGTTATATTGTCATAACTGTAGGATTTTATATGTAATCTCCATGGTAACCACAAAGAAATACCTATAGAAAGTACAAAAAAAAGAAAAAGGAAATGAGAGAAGAATCAAAATGTATTACTATAAAGAATCAGATAACACAAAGGAAGGCATTAATGGAGGAAACGAATGACAAAAAAGCTAACGTATACACAAAATAAGTAACAAAACAGCAAAATTAAGGGCTCCCCAATCAGTAATTATTTTAAATGTAAGTAAATTAAAACCCTCAATCTAAAGACATAGATTGACAGAATGGATTAAAACAACAAACAGGAAACAAGTATAGACAACCTACAAGCAACTCACATTACATCGAAGGGCATGAAAAGTTGAAAGTGAAAAGATGACAAAGGATATTCTATGCAAAGAATAACCAAAAGAGTTTCTATCCTAATATCAACAAAATAGACTGTAAGTAAAAAATTGTTAAAAAAAGACAAAGATTATATAATGATAAAGTGTCAATTACCAAGAAGATATAAAAATTATAAACACAGATTTCAAAAATATATGAAATAAACATTGACCAAGTAAAAGGGAGTAATAGCCAACTATAAAATAATACTAGGAGGAGACCTTCAAGATGGCAGAGGAGTAAGACGTAGAGATCACCTTCCTCCCCACAAATACATCAGAAATACATCTACATGTGGAACAACTGCTACAGAACACCTACTGAACAATGGCAGAAGACCTCAGACATCCCAAAAGGCAAGAAACACCACACATACTTGGGTAGGGCAAAAGAAAAAACAAAAAATGCAGACAAAAGAATAGGGATGTGACCTGCCCCACTGGTAGGGAGCTGTGATGGAGGAAAAGTTTCCAAACACTAGGAAGCCCCTTCACTGGAAGAGACGGGGGATGGAGGGGGGGAAGCTTCAGAGCCATGGAGGAGAGTGCAGTAAAAGTTGTGCAGAGGGAAAGGCGGAGAGATTGCCACACAGAGGAATGGTGCTGACCAGCACTCACCAGCCTGAGAGGCTTCTCTGCTCACCCTCCAGGGAGGGTAGGGGCTGGTAGCTGAGGCTCAGGCTTCAGAGGTCAGATCCAAAGGAGAGGACTGAGGTTGGCTGCATGAACACAGCCTGAAGGGGGCTAGTGTGCCACAGCTAGCCAGGAGGGAGTCCGGGTAAAAGTCTGGACGTATCTAAGAAGCAAGAGACAATTGTTTAGGGGTGCATGAGGAGAGGGGATTCAGAGGACTGCCTAAACAAGCCCCAGAGATGGGTGGGAGCCACGGCTATCAGCGCAGACACCAGAGACGGGCATGAAAGGCTAAGGCTGCTGATACAACCACCAAGAAGGCTGTGTGCAAGCACTGGACACTATCCACACCTCTGCTTCCAGGAGCCTGTGCAGCCGCCACTGCCAGGGTCACGTGATCCAGGGACAATATCCCCGGGAGAACACACAGTGTGCCTCAGGCTGTTGCAACGTCATGAAGGCCTCTGCCACTGCATGCTCACACCGCATTCCATACCCCACCCTCCCCCAGGCCTGAGTCAGACAGAGCAACCTAATCAGCTGCTATATTAACCCTGTCCTGTGTGAGCAAAGAAAAGATGCCCTCAGTCAACCTACACACAGAGGTGGAGCCAAATCCAAAGCTGAACTCGAGGAGGTGTGCGAACAAAAGAGAAAGGGAAATCTCTCCCAGCAGCCTCAGGAGCAGCGGATTAAATCACCACAATCAACTTGATGTACCATGCATCTCTGGAATACCTGAGTAGACAATGAAGCATAACAAAATTGAGGTGGTGGACTTTGGGAGCCACGATGTTTATATTTCTTTCTTCTTCTCTTATTGTGAGTGTGTATGTGTATGCTTCTTCGTGATTTTGTCTGTATAGCTTTGCTTATACAAATTGCCCTAGGGTCTGTCTGTCCATGTTTTTGCTTTTCTTGTTTTTTTTAGTATAGTTCATTTGCTTGCTCTCTTCTTTCTTTCTTTCATTTTGTTTTTCCTTTTATATTTTTTTATTTTTAATATTTACTATTTTTTAATAACTTTCTTTCTTTCTTTCTTTTGTTCTTTCTTTCTTTCTTTCTTCTTTCTCTTTTTCTCCCTTTACTACTGAGGGGTGTGGCTGACAAGGTCTTGGTGCTCAGGCCGGGTGTCAGGCCTGTGCCTCTGAGGTAGAAGAGCCGAGTTCAGGACATTGATCCACCAGAGACCTCCCGGCACCACATGATATCAAATGGCAAAAGCTCTCCAAGAGATCTCCATCTCAATGTTAAGACCTGGCTCCACTCAATGACCAGCAAGCTACAGTGCTGAATAACCTATGCCAAACAAATAACCTGACAGGAACACAAACCCACCCATTAGCAGAGAGGCTGCCTAAAATCATAATAAGGTCACAGACACTCCAAAACACACTATTGGATGTGCAGTCCTGCTCACCAGAAAGTCAAGCTCCAGCATCATCCACCAGAAAATAGGTACCAGTCCCCCCTACCAGGAAGCCTACACAACACACTGAACCAACCTTAGCCACTGGGGGCACACACCACAAACAAAGGGAGCTATGAATCTGCAGCTGGCAAAAAGGAAACTCCAAGCACATTAAGTGAAGCAAATAAGAAGACAGAGAAACACAGCAGATGAAGGACCAAGGTAAAAACACTCCAGACCAAACAAGTAAAGAGAAATAGGCAGTCTACCTGAAAAAGAATTCAGAGTAATGATAGGAAAGATGATGCAAAATGTTGGAAATAGAATGGAGAAAATATAAGAAACGCTCAACAGTAACAAGAAGAACCAAAGACCAAACAAACAATGATCAAAAAAACACAATAAATGAATTTAAAAATTCTCCAGAAGGAAACAATAGCAGAATAACTGAGGCAGAAGAACGGATAAGTGACCTGGAAGATAAAATAGTGGAAATAACTACTGCAGAGCAGAATAAAGAAAAAAGAATGAAAAGAATTGAGGACAGTTTCAAAGACCTCTGGGACAACATTAAATGTACCAACATTCGAATTAGAGGGGGCCCAGAAGGAGAAGAGAAAAAGAAAGGGACTGAGAAAATATTAGAAGAGATTATAGGTAAAAACTTCCCTTACATGGGAAAGGAAATAGTTAATCAAGTCCAGGAAGTGTAGAGATTCCATACAGGATAAATCCAAGAAGAATCATGCAAAGACACATATTAGTCAAACTACGAAAAATAAATACAAACAAAAAACATTAAAAGCAGCAAGGGAGAAACAACAAATATCATACAAAGGAATCCCCATAAGGTTAAAAGCTGATCTTTCAGCAGAAACTCTGCAAGCCAGGAGGAAGTGGCAGGACATATTTCAAGTGATGAAAGGGAAGAAACTACAACCAAGATTACTCTACCCAGCAAGGAATTCATTTAGATTTGATGGAGAAATTAAAACATTTACAGACAAGCAAAACCTAAGAAAATTCAGCACCATCAAAGCAGCTTTACAACAAATGTTAAAGGAACTTCTCCAGGCAGGAAACACAAGAGAAGGAAAAGACCTACAATACCAAACCCAAAACAATTAAGAAAATGGGAATAGGAATATACATATCGATAATTACCTTAAATGTAAATGAACTAAATGCTCCAAGCAAAAGACATAGACTGGCTGAATGGATACAAAAACAAGACCCATATATATGCTCTCTACAAGAGATCCACTTCATAACTAAGGACACATACAGATTGAAAGTGAGGGAATGGAAAAAGATATTCCATGCAAACGGAAATCAAAAGAAAGTGGGAGTAGCAATTCTCACATCACAGAAAATAGACTTTAAAATAATTATTACAAGAGAGAAAGAACAAGACTACATGATGATCAAGGGATCAATCCAAAAAGATATAACAATTGTAAATATTTATGCACCCAACATAGGAGCACAACAGTACATAACGCAAAAGCTAACACCCATAACAGGGCAAATTGACAGTAACACAATTATAGGAGGGGGATTTAACACACCACTTTCACCACTGGACAGATCATCCAAAATGAAAATAAACAGGGAAATGAAAACTTTAAATGATACATTAAACAAGTGGATTTATTTGATAGTTATAGGACACTCCATCTAAAAACAAGAGAATACACTTTCTTCTCAAATGATCATGGAATATTCTCCAGGATAGATCATTTCTTGGTTTACAAATCAAGCCTTGGTAAATTTAAGAAAATTGAAACCATATCAAGTATATATTTGAAAACAATGCTATGAGACTAGATATCAATTACAGGAAAAGTTCTGTACAAAATCCAGACACATGGAGGCTAAACAACCCACTACATAATAACCAAGAGATCACTGAAGAAATCAAAAAGGAAATCAAAAAATACCTAGAAACAAATGAAAACACGACAATCCAAAACCTATGGGATGCAGCAAAAGCAGTTCTAAGAGGAAAGTTTATTGCAATACAATACTAAATCAAGAAACAAGAAACATCTCAAATAAACAACTTAACCTTACACCTAAAGCAATTAGAGATAGAATAACAAAAAAACTCAAACTTAGCAGAAGGAAAGAAAGTATAAAGATCCGATCAGAAGTAAATGAAAAAAAAAAGTAAGGAAATAGCAAAGATCAATCAAACTAAAAGTTGATTCCTTGGGAATGTAAACAAAATTGATAAACCACTAGCCAGACTCATCAAGAAAAAGAGGGAGAAAACTCAAATCAATAGAATTAGAAAGGAAAAAGGAGAAGTAACAACTGACACTGCAGAAATACAAAGAATCATGAGATTACTGCAAGCAACTCTATGCCAATAAAATGGACAACTGGAAGAAATGGACAAATTCATAGAAAAGCACAACCTTCTGAGACTGAATTGGGAAGAAATAGAAAATATGAACAGACCAATCACAAGCAATGAAATTGAAACTGTGATTAAAAATCTTCCAACAAACAAAAGCCCAGGACCAGATGGCTTCACAGGTGAATTCTATCAGATATTTAGAGAAGAGCTAACACCTATCCTTCTCAAACTCCTCCAAAATATAGCAGAGGGAGAACACACCCAAACTCATTCTATGAGGCCACCATCACCCTGATACCAAAACCAGACAAAGATGTCACAAAGAAAGAAAACTACAGGCAAATATCACTGATGAACATAGATGCAAAAACCCTCAACAAAATACTAACAAACAGAATCCAACAGCATATTTAAAAGATCATAAAGCATGATCAAGTGGGGTTTATCCCAGGAATGCAAGAATTCTTCAATATACGGAAATGAATCAATGTGAAACACCATATTAACAAATTGAAGGAGAAAACCCATCTGATCATCTCAATAGATGCAGAGAAAGCTTCCAACAAAATTCAACACCAATTTATGATAAAAGCCCTCCAGAAAGTAGGCATAGAGAGAACTTACCTCAACATAATAAAGGTCATATATGACCAACCCACAGCCAACATTGTTCTTCTTTTTTTTAAACATATTTCTTCATTTATTATTACTTTTGTTATTGAAGTATGGTTGATTTACAATGTTGTGTTGCTTACTGGTATACAGCAAAGTGATTCAGATATATACTCTTTTTCGTATTCTTTTCCATTGTGGTTTACTACAGGATATTGAATATATTTCCCTGTGCTATACAGTAGGATCTTGTTTATATATTTTATATATAGTAGTTGATATCTGCTAATCCCAAACTCCTAATTTATCCCTCCCCCATTTCCCCTTTAACCATAAGCATATTTTCTTTTTTAAAAAATTTTATTTATTTATTTTGGGCTGTGTTGGGTCTTCATTTCCATGCGAGGGCTTTCTCTAGTTGTAGCAAGTGGGGGCCACTCTTCATCATGGTGCATGGGCCTCTTACTATCGCAGCCTCTCTTGTTGCAGAGCACAGTCTCCACATGCGCAGGCTTAGTAGTTGTGGCTCACTGGCCTAGTTGCTCTGCAGCATGTGGGATCTTCCCAGACCAGGGCTTGAACCCATGTCTCCTGCATTAGCAGGCAGATTCTCAACCACTGTGCCACCAGGGAAGCCCCCATGAGCATATTTTCTATGTCTGTGAGTCTGTTTCTGTTTTGTAAATAAGTTTATTTTTATCATGTTTCAGATTCCACCCATAAATGGTATCATAGTACTTCTCTTTGTCTGACTTATTTCACTTAGTATGATAATCTCTAGGTCCATCCATTTTGCTGCAAATGGCATTATTTCATTCCTTTTCATGGCTAAGCAGTATTCCACTATATATATGCATAACATCTTCTTTATCCATTCATCTGTCCATGGACATTTAGGCTGCTTCCATGTCTTGGCTATTGTAAATAGTGCTGCTGTGAACATAGGGATGCATGCATCTTTTCAAATTAGATTTTTCTCCAGACATATGCCCAGGAGTGGGATTGCAGGATGATATGGCAACTCAATTTTTAGTTTCTTAAGGAACTTCCATACTGTTTTCCATAGTGGCTGCACCAAGGTACATTCTGACCAAGAGTGAACATCGTTCTTAATGGTGAAAAACTGAAACCATTTCCACTAAGATCAGGAACAAGAAAAGGTTGCCCACTCTCACCACTATTATTCAACATAGTTTTGGAAGTTCTAGCCACAGCAATCAGAGAAGACAAAGAAATAAAAGGAATCCAAATTGGAAAACAAGAGGTAAAGCTGTCACTCTTTGCAGATGACACACTATTTTATATTGAGAATCGTAAAGATGGTACCAGAAAAATACTAGAACTAATTAATGAATTTGGTAAAGTAGCAGGTTACAAAATTAATGCACAGAAATTTCTTGTATTTCTATACTCTAATGATGAAAATTCTGAGAGTGAAATTAAGAAAACACTCCCATTTATCATTGCAACAGAAAGCAAAAAATATCTAGGAATAAACCTACCTAAGGAGACAAAAGAATTGTATGCAGAAAATTATAAGACACTGATGAAATAAATTAAAGATGATACAAATAGATAGACACATATACCATGTAATTGGATTGGAAGAATCAACATTGTGAAAATGAATCTAATACCCAAAGCAATCTACAGATTCCATGCAATCCCTATCAAACTACCAGTGGCATTTTTCACAGATCTAGAACAAAAAATTTCACAATTTGTATGGAAACACAAAAGACCCCGAATAGCCAAAGCAACCTTGAGAAAGAAAAATGGAGCTGGAGGAATCAGGCTTCCAGACATCAGACTATACTACAAAGCTATAGTAATGAAGGCAGTATGGTACTGGCACAAAAACAGAAATATAGATCAATGTAACAGGATAGAATGCCCAAAGATATACTGACGCACATATGGTCACCTTATCTTTGATAAAGGAGGCAAGAATGTACAGTGGAGAAAAGACAGTCTCTTCGATATATGGTGCTGAGAAAACTTGACAGCTACATGTAAAAGAATGAAATTACAACACTCCCTAACACCATACACAAAAATAAACTCAAAATGGATTAAAGACCTAAACATAAGGCCAGACACTATCAAACTCTTAGAGGAAAACATAGGCAGATCACTCTATGACATAAATCACAGCAAGATCCTTTTTAATCCACCTCCTAGAGAAATGGAAATAGAAACAGAAATAAACAAATGGGACTTAATGAAACTTAAAAGGTTTTGCAGAGCAAAGGAAACCATAAACAAGATGAAAAGACAACCATCAGAATGGGAGAAAATATTTGCGAATGAAGCAACTGACAAAGGATTAATCTCTAAAATTTACAAGCAGCAAATGCAGCTCAGTATCATAAAAACAAAACCCAATCCAAAAATGGGCAGAAACCCTAAATAGACATTTCTCCAAAGAAGATATACAGACTGCCAACAAACACATGAAAGAATGCTCGTCATTAATCATTAAAGAAATGCAAATCAAAACTACAATGAGCTGTAATCTCACACCAGTCAGAGTGGCCATCATCAAAAAAATCTACAAACAATAAATGTTGGAGAGGGTGTGGAGAAAAGGGAACCCTCTTGCACTGTTGGTCAGAGTGTAAATTGATACAGCCACTATGGAGAACAGTATGAAGCTTCCTTAAAAAACTAAAAATAGAACTACCATATGACCCAGCAATCCCACTGCTGGGCATATACCCTGAGAAAATCATAATTCAAAAAGTGTCATGTACCACAATGTTCATTGCAGCTCTATTTACAATAGCCAGGACATGGAAACAACCTAAGTGTCCATCAACAGATGAGTGGATAAAGATGTGGCTCATATATACAATGGAATATTACTCAGCCATAAAAAGAAATTAAAATTGAGTTGTTTGTAGTGAGGTGGGTGGAACTCAAGACTGTCATACAGAGTGAAGTTAGTCACAAAGAGAAAAACGATTACTGTATGCTAACACATAAATATGGAATTTAAAAAACACAAAAAAATGGTCATGAAGGACATAGGTGCAATTCGGAAATAAAGACACAGACCTAGTGGAGAATGGACTTGATGATACAGGAAAGGGAAAGGGTAAGATGGGACAAAGTGAGAGAGTGGCATACACTAGCAAATGTAAAATATCTAGCTAGTGGAAAGCAGCCCAATAGCACAGGGAGATCAGCTCGGTGCTTTGTGATGACTTAGAGGGGTGGGATAAGGAGGTTGGTAGTGACATGTGAGAGGCAGGAGATATGGGGATATATGTATATGTATAGCTGATTCACTTTGTTATAAAGCAGAAACTAACACACCATTGTAAGGCAATTACAGGCCAATAAAGATGTATAAAAATGAAAAACAAAAGAAAATATCATGATTAATTCAATAAATAACTTAAGTGATTTTGATAAAATTCTTGGTTATTCCTTTGAATAAAGGGAATTATCTTTAACTTCATAAATATTTTTAACAGAAACAAACGTGTTTTTAAGAGTCTGATTGAACATATGCAATAATCCCACTTCCCTTCCCAAATCTCATTGAACCAAGTGAAATACACACTGCTATGGACTGAATGTTTGTCCCCCCAAAATTCATGTGTTGTAAACTTCTTGCCCAGTGTGATGGTATTAGCAGGTGAGGCTCTTGGGATGTGATTAGGTCATAAGAGTGTAATACTCATGAAGATTACTGTCCTAAAAAAGAGGCCCCAGAAAGCTATGTCACCCCTTCTGCATGTGAAGATACAATGAGAAAACTGCCCCCCAGAGAGAACCTTCATCTGACCATGCAGGCATTCTGATCTCTGACTTCCAGCCTCCAGAACAATGGGAAGTATACTTCTGATATTCATAAGGCACCCAGTATGTGACATGTTGTCATAGAAGCCCACACAGACTAAGACACAGACATTTATTTCCTTGTCAATCAACTGGACAAAGAACAGAGTAACAGAGAAATAAGAAAAAACATGAAGATAATTTATAAAAGAAGAAATATAAAAGGTAAATAAATATATGAATATGTTCAAATTTAATATTAATAAAAATATAAAGGTAAACAAGCTGCCATTGACAGCCTATTAGTTTGGGAAAGATGAAAAAATGCTAATGTACAGTGTTAGCAAGGGTGTTGGAAAATTCTCATTCTCATTCACTGTTACTGGGATTATAAACTGTTGCAACTGTTATGGAAAACATCTGATAGTAGGTATTAAAAAGCCACATTAGGGACTTGAACAACCAGAGAACTCTGAACCTCATGGAATATTAATCAGTGAGAGCTCTCTGAGAGGTGTCCAACTAACACAAAGACCTGGCTCTACCCAATAGCCAGCAAGCTCCAGGGATGGATGCCTCATGCCAAACAACTAACAAGACAGTAACACAAACTCACCCATTAGCAGATAGACTGTCTAAAGTCATACTAACCTCACAGACACCCCTAAATGCACCACCACAGGTGGCCCTACCCGTCAGAGGGACAAGATCCAGATCCACCCACCAGAACACAGGCACCTGTCCCCTATATCAGGAATTCTACACAAGTCACTGGATCAACCCCACCCACTGGGGGAAGACACGGGAAGTAAGAGGGGCTACGACCCTGCAGCCTGTGGAAAGGAGACCCCAAAGACAGTAAGTTAAACAACATGAGAAGGCAGAGAAATATGCAGCAGATGAAGGAGAAAGGTAAAAACCCACAAGATGAAACAAATGAAGAGGTAATAGGCAGTCAACCCGAAAAAGAATTCAGAGTAATGATAGTAAAGATGAACCATATCTTGGAAACAGAATGGAGAAAATACAAGAAACGTTTAATAAGGACTTGGAAGAACTAAAGAGCAAACAAACGGTGATGAACAACACAATACCTGAAATTAAAAATATTCCAGAATGATCAATAGCAGCATAACTGAGACAGAATAAGGGATAAGTGAGCTGAAAGATAGAAAGGTGGAAATAACTGCCGTGGAGTAGAATAAAGGAAAAAGGATGAAAAGAATTGAGGACAGTCTCGGAGACTTCTGGGACAACATTAAGCACAAAAACATTCGAATTATAGGCATCCCAGAAGAAGAAGAGAAAGAGAAAGGGTCGGAGAAAATATATGAAGAGATTAAATATGAAAATTTCCCTAAAATGGGAAAGGAGATAGTCACTCAACTCCAGGAAGTGCAGAGAAACCCATACAGGATAAGCCCAAGGAGAAACATGCTGAGACACATATTAGTCAAATGATCAAAAATAAAATACAAAGAAGAAGTATTAAAACAGCAAGCGAAAGCAACAAATAACATACAAGGGAATCCCCATAAGGTTATCAGCTGATTTTTCAGCAGAAACTCTGCAAGCCAGAAAGGAGTGGCAGGATATATTAAAAGTGATGAAACAGAAAAATCTACAATGAAGGTTTCTCTACCCAGCAAGGATCTCATTCAGATTTGATGGAGAAATCAAAAGCCTTACAGATGAGCAAAAGCTAAGAGAATCCAGCAACACCAAACCAGCTCTACAACAGATGCTAATGGAACTTCTCTAAGTGGGAAACATAAGAGAAGAAAAGGACCTACAAAAACAAACCCAAAACAATTATGAAAATGATAATAGGAACATACATATCAACAATTACCTTAAATGTGAATGGATTAAATGTTCCAACCAAAAGACATAGACTGGCTGAATGGATACAAAAACAAGACCTGTATATATGCTGTCTACAAGAAACTCACTTCAGACGTAGGGACACATAGAGACTGAAAGTGAGGGGATGTAACAAGATATTCCATGAAAAGGGAAATCAAAAGAAAGCTGGAGTAGCAATATTCATATCCAAAAATATAGACTTTAAAATAAAGAATGTTACAATAGACAAGGAAGGACAATACATAATGACCAAGGGATCAATCCAAGAAGAAGATATAAAAATTATGAACATATATGCACCCAACATAGGATCACTTCAATGCATAAGGCAAATGCTAACAGCTATAAAAGGGGAAATCAACAGTAACACAAAAATAGTGGGGGAATTTAACACGTCATTTACAACAATGGACAGATCATCCAGACAGAAAACAAAAGCTTTAAATAACACAATGGAACACATAGATTTAATTGATATTCATAGCACATTCCATCTGAAAATAGCAGATTACACTTTCTTCTCAAGTGCACATGGAAGTTCCCCAGGATAGACAATATCTTGGGTCACCAATCAAGCCCTGGAAAATTTAAGGAAATTGAAATCATTACAAGCAACTGTTCTGACCACAACATTATGAGATTAGAAATCAATAACAGCAAAAAAAATGTAAAAAAAAAACACAGGTAAGCTAAGCAATATGCTACTAAATAACCCAGAGATCACTGAAGAAATCAGAGGAAATAAAAATATATCTAAAGAAAAATGGCAATGAAAATACGACGACCCAGACCAAAAACCAATGGGATGCACCAAAAACAGTTCTAACAGGGAAGTTTATAGCAATACATCCTATCTCAAGAAACAAGAAAAATCTCAAATAAACAATCTAATTGTACATGTAAAAGACCTAGAGTTAGAAAAACAACAACAAAAAAAACAATGTTAGTAGAAGCAAATAAATCATATAAATCAGAGCAGAAATAAAGTAAATAGAAACAAAGAAAACAATAGCAAAGATCAGTAAAACTAACAGCTGGTTCTTTGAGAAGATAAACAAAATTGATAAACCATTATCCAGGCTCATCAAGAAAAAAAGAGAGAGAACTCAAATCAATAAATCAGAAATGAAAAAGAAGAAGTTACAGCATACACCAGAGAAATTAAAAGCATCATAAGAGACTACTACAAGCCACTCTATGCAATAAAATGGTCAACCTGGATGAAATGGAAAAATTCTTAGAAAGGTCTAACTTTCCAATACTGAACCAGGTAGAAATAGGAAATAAGAACAGACCTATCACAAGTAATGAAATTGAAACTGTGATAAAAAATCTTCCAACAAACAAAAGTCCAGTTTCAGCTGGCTTCACAGGTGAATTCTATCAAACATTTACAGAAGAACTAACATCAATCCTTCTCAAACTCTTCCAAATATTCCACAGGAAGGAAAACTCCAACACTTACTCTACGAGGCCACCACCACCTTAATACCAAACCCAGGCAAAGATATTACAAAAAAAGAAAATTACAGACCAATATCACTAATGAATACAGATGCAAAAATCCTCAACAAAATACTAGCAAATAGAATCCAACAACACATTAAAAGGATCATACAACATGATCAAGTAGGATTAATCCCAGGGATGCAAGGATTATTCAATATATGCAAATCAATCAATGTGGTACACCATATTAACAAATTGAAGAATAAAAACCATATGAGGATCTCAATAGATGCAGAAAAATCTTTTGACAAAATTCAACACCATTTATGATAAAAGTTCTCCAGAATGTGGGCAAAGAGGCAACTTACCTCAATATAATAAAGGCCACATATGACAAACCCACAGCAAACATCATTCTCAATGGTGAAAAACTGAAAACATTTACTCTAAGATCAAGGACAAGACAAGGATGTCCACTCTCGCCATTATTACTCAACATATCTTTGGAAGTATTGCTATGGCACTCAGAGAAGGAAAATAAATAAAACGAATCCAAACTGGAAAAGAAGTAACACTGTCATTGTTTGCAGATGACATGATACTACACATAGAAAATCCTAAAGATGCCACAAGAAATCTACTAGAGCTAATCAATGAATTTGGAAAATTAACAGGATACAAAATTAATGCATAGAAATCTCTTGCATTCCTATACACTAACAACAAATGATCAGAAAAAGAAATTAAGGAAACAAGCACCTTCACCATTGTAATGAAACAAATAAAATACCTTGGAACAAACCTACCTAACAAGGTAAAGGACCTGTACTCAGAAAACTATAAGACATTGATCAAAGAAATCAAATATGACAAAAAGAGATAGAGGTGTATACCATGGTCTTAGATTGGCAGAGTTAATATTGTGAAAATGACAGTACTACCCCCAAAAATCTACAGATTCAATACAATCCCTATTAAATACCAATGACATTTTTCTCAGAACGAGACCAAAAAATTTAAAAATTTGTATGCAGACACAAAAGACCCAGAATAGCCAAAGAAATCTTGAGAGAAAAGAAAAAGAGTGTAGACTGAGGAATCAGAATCCCTGACTTCAGACTATACTAAAAAGCTACAGTAAAGAATACAATATTGTAATGGCACAAAAAGAGACACACAGATCAATGGAACAGGATTGAGAGCCCAGAGATAAACCTATGGTCAACTAATCTATGACAAAGGAGGCTATGATATACAATGGAGAAAAGACAGTCTCTTCAGTAAGTGGTTCTGGGAAAACTGGACAGCTATATGTAAATGAATGAAACTAGAATACTCCCTAACACCATATACAAAAATAAACTCAAAATGGATTAAAGACATAAATATAAGACCAGATATTATAAAACTCTTAGAAGAAAACATAGGCAGAACACACTTTGATATAAATCACAGCAATATCTTTATGGACACACCTCTTAGAGTAATGATAATAAAAACAAAAATAAACAACTGGAACCTAATGAAACTTAAAATCTTTTGCACAGAAAAGGAAACCATAGGGCGAACAAGAATGGGGAATACCAAAAGGTGAGTGTTTTCTAAGGAAAACAAGCTATCCCAAGTTGCTTGAAGAAGTAACTTAAAGACAAAATGGAAAAACAAGGAGGTTTGTGCCTGAGATCATGTTGATGTGAAACCAGGTATGGCCACCTTGTGCCAGTCTGAGCCGTGCAGATGACAGGCTCTTGGTGCTCTAGCCAGGCGTCAGGGCTCTGCCACTGAGGTGGAAGAGCCAAGTTCAGGACACTGGTCCACAAGAGACCTCCCAGCTCCAAGAAATATCAAACAGTGAAAATCTCACAGAGATCTCCATCTCAACACCAAGATGCAGCTTAACGAAACGACCACCAAGCTACAGTGCTGGACACCCTATGCCAAACAACTAGCAAGACAGGAACAGAACCCCATCCATTAGCAGAGAAGCTGCCTAAAATAATATAAAGGCCACAGACACCCCAAAACACACCACAAGATGTGGACCTGTCCACCAGAATGACAAGACCCAACCTCACCCACCAGAACACAGGCACTAGTCCCCTACACCAGGAAGCCTACACAACCTACTGAACTAACTGTAGCCACTGGGGACAGACATCAAAAACAACTGGAACTAAGAACCTGCAGCCTGGGAAAAGGAGACCCCAAACACAGTAAGTTAAGCAAAATGAGAAGACAGAGAAACACACGGAAGATGAAGGAGCAAGGCAAAAACCCACCAGACCTAACAAATTAAGAGGAAATACGCAGCCTACCTGAAAAAGAATATAGAATAGTGATAGTAAAGATGGTCCAAAATCTTGGAAATAGAATGGAGAAAATACAAGAAACCTTTAACAAGGACGTAGAAAACTAAAGAGCAAACAAATAGTGATGAACAACAAAATAAATAAAATTAAAAATTCTCTAGAAGGGAACAGGAGCAGAACAACTGAGGCAGAAGAACGGATAAGTGACCTGGAAGATAAAATAGTGGAAATAACTACTGCAGAGCAGAATAAAGAAAAAAGAATGAAAACAATTGAGAACAGTCTAAGGGGCCACTGGGACAACATTAAATGCAACAACATTTGAATTATAGGGGTCCCAGAAGAAGAAAAGAAAAAGAAAGGGACTGAGAAAATATTTGCATAGATCATTGTTAAAAACTTCACTAATATGG
This sequence comes from Monodon monoceros, assembly GCF_005190385.1. Classification (NCBI taxonomy): domain Eukaryota; kingdom Metazoa; phylum Chordata; class Mammalia; order Artiodactyla; family Monodontidae; genus Monodon; species Monodon monoceros. Next base: position 48,272,877 of record NW_021703779.1, on the reverse strand, counting down.
GAAAGGAAATAATTAATCAAGTCCAGAAAGCACAGAGAGTCCCATACAGGATAAATCCAAGGAGAAACACACCAGGACACATATTAACCAAACTATCAAAAATTAAATACAATGAAAAAATATAGAAAGCAGCAAGGGAAAAACAACAAATAACACACAAGGGAATCCCCATAAGGTTAACAGCTGATCTTTCAGCAGAAACTCTGAAAGCCAGAAGGGAGTGGCAGGAAATATTTAAAGTAATGAAGGAGAAAAACCAGCAACCAAGATTACTCTACCCAGCAAGGATCTCATTCAGATTTGATGGAGAAATTAAAATCTTTACAGACAAGGAAAAGCTAAGAGAATTTAGCACCACAAAACCAGCTTTACAACAAATGCTAAACGAACTACTCTAGGCAGAAAAGACAAGAGAAGGAAAAGACCCACAATAACAAACTCAAAACAGTTAAGAAAATGGTAATAGGAACATACATATGTTACAACTAATAATTACCGTAACTGTAAATGGATTAAATGCCACAACCAAAAGACATAGATTGGCTGAATGGATACAAAAACAAGACCCATATATATGCTGTCTACAAGAGACCCACTTCAGACCTAGGGACACATACAGACTGAGTGTTAGGGGATGGAAAAAAATATTCCAAGCAATGGAAATCAAAAGAGAGCTGGAGTAGCAATTCTCATATCAGACAAAATAGATTTTAAAACAAAGACTATTACAAGAGACAAAGATGCACACTACATAATGATCAAGTGATCAATCCAAGAAGATATAACAATTGTAAATATTTATGCACCCAATATAAGAACACCACAATACATAAGGCAAATACTAACAGCCATAAAAGGGGAAATTGACAGTAACACAATCATAGTAGTGGACATTAACACCCCACATTCACCAATGGACAGGTCATGCAAAATTAAAATAAATAGGAAACACTAGCTTTAAATTATACATTAAACAGGATGAACTTAATTGATATTTATAGGACATTCCAACCAAAAACAACAGAATACACATTTTTCTCAAGTGCTCATGGATTATTTTCCAGGATGGATCATATCTTGGGTCACAAATCAAGCCTTGGTAAATTTAAGAAAATTGAAATGTTATCAAGTAACTTTTCTGACCACAACGTTATAAGACTAAATATCAAACACAGGAAAACAATGTAAAAAATAAAAACAAAAGGAGGCTAAACAGTACACTACTTAATAAGAAAGAGATCACTGAAGAAACAAAGAGGAAATCAAAAAATACCTAGAAACAAATGACAATGAAATCACGACGACCCAAAACCTATGGGATGCCGCAAAATCAGTTCTCAGAGGGAATTTTATAGTAATACAATTCTACCTTACAAAACAAGAAACATCTTAAATAAACAACCTAATATTACACCTAAACAAATTGGAGAAAGAGGAACATAAAAACCCTAAAGTTAGCAAAAAGAAATGAAAAAGATCAGGTCAGAAATAAATAAAAAAGAAATGAAAGAAACGATAGCAAAGATGAATAAAACTAAAAGCTGGTTCTTTGAGAAGATAAACAACATTGATAAACCATTAGTAAGACTCATCAAGAAAAAAAGGGAGAAGACTCAAATCAATAGAATTAGAAACGAAAAAAGAGAAGTAACAACTGAAATTGCAGAAATACAAAGGATCATGAGAGATTACTACAAGCAACACTATGCCAATAAACTGGACAACCTGGAAGAAATGGACAAATTCTTAGAAATGCACAACCTTCCGAGACTGAGCCAGGAAGAAATAGAAAATATGAACAGACTAATCACAAGCACTGAAATTGAAACTGTGATTAAAAATCTTCCAACAAACAAAAGCCCAGGGCCAGATGGCATCAGAGGCAAATTGTATCAAACATTTTGAGAAGAGGTAACACCTATACTTCTCAAATTCTTCCAAAATATATCAGAGGGAGGAACACTCCCAAACACTTCCTACGAGGCCACCATCACCGTGATATCAAAAACATACAAATTTGTCACAAAGAAAGAAAACTACAGGACAACATCACTGATGAACACAGATGCTAAAATCCTCAACAAAATACTAGCAAACAGAATCCAACAGCACATTAAAAGGATCATACACCATGATTAAGTGGGGTTTATCACAGGGAGGCAAGGATTCTTCAATATACGCAAATCAAGCAATGTGATACACCATATTAACATATTAAAGGAGAAAAACCATATGATCATCTCAATAGATACAGAGAAAACTTTAGACAAATTTCAACAGCCATTTATGATAAAGGCCCATCAGAAATTAGGCATAGAGGGAAATTTCCTCAACATAATACAGGCCATATATCACAAACACACAGCCATCATTGTCCTCAATGGTGAAAAAGTGAAACTATTCCCACTAAGATCAGGAACAAGACAAGGTTTCCTACTCTCACCATTATTATTCAAATAGCTTTGGAAGCTTTAGCCACAGCAATCAGAGAAGAAAAAGAAATAAAAGTAATGCAAATCAGAAAGCAAGAAATTAAGCTGTCACTGTTTCCAGATGACATGATACCTTTCATAGAGAATCCTAAAGATGCTACCAGAAAACTACTAGAGCTAATCAATGAATTTAGTAAAGTAGCAGGATACAAAATTAATACACAATAATCTCTTGCATTCCTATACACTAATCAAGAAAAATCTGGAAGTGAAATTAAGAAAACACTGTCATTTACCATTGCAACATAAAGCACAAAATATCTAGGAATAAACCTACTTAAGGAGACAAAAGACCTGTATGTAGAAAATTATAAGACACTGAGGAAAGAAATTAAAGGATACAAATAGATGGAGAGATATACCATGTTCTTGGATTGGAAGAATGAACATTGTGAAAAATGACTCTATTACACAAAGCAATCTACAGATTCAAAGCAATGCCCATCAAATTACCACTGGCATTTTTCACAGAACTAGAACAAAAAATTTCACAATATGTATGGAAACACGAAAGTCCCTGAATAGCCAAAGCAATCTAGAGAAAGAAAAAGGGAGCTGGAGGAATCGGATCTCTGACTTCAGACTATACGACAAAGCAAGAGTAATGAAGACAGCATGCTACTGGCACAAAAACAGAAGAATGGATCAATGGAAAAGGACAGAAAGCCCAGAGATAAACCCACGCCCATATGGTCACCTTATCTTTGATAAAGGAGGCAAGAATATACAGTGGAGCAAAGACAGCCTCTTCAATAAGTGGTGCTGGTAAAACATGACAGCTACATGTAAAGGAAGGAAAATAGAATACTCCCTAACACCATACACAAAAATAAACTCAAAATGGATTGAAGGCCTAAATGTAAGGACAGACACTCTCAAAACTGTAGAGGAAAACATAGACTGAACACTCTATGACATACATCACAGCAAGATCCTTTTTGACCCACCTCCTAGAGAAATGGAAATAAAAACAAAAATAAACAAATGGGACGTAATGAAACCTAAAAGTTTCTGCAGAGCAAAGAAAACCATAAACACGTTGAAAACACAATCCTCAGAATGGGAGAAAATATTTACAAATGAAGCCACTGACAAAGGATTCATCTACAAAATTTACAAGCAGCTCAAGCAGCTCAATAAAAAGAAACAAACAACTCAATCCAAAAATGGGCAGAACACCTAAATAGACATTTCTCCAAGAAAGACATAGAGATTGCCAACCAACATATGAAAAGATGCTCAACATCACTAATCATTAGAGAAATATATTCAAAACTACAATAAGGTATAACCACACAGCAGTCAGAAAATTCCATCATCAAAAAACCTAGAAACAATAAATGCTGGAGAGGGTATGGAGAAAAGCGAACCCTCTTGCACTGTTGGTGGGAATGTCAATTGATACAGTCACTATGGAGAACAGTATGGAGGTTCCTAAAAAATGTATAAATAGAACTATCATGCGACCCAGCGATCCAACTACTCAGCATATACCCTGAGAGAACTATCATTCAAAAAGAGTCATGTACCACAATGTTCATTGCAGCTCCATTTACAATAGCCAGGACATGGAAGTAATCTATGTGTCCATCGACAGATGAATGGGTAAAGAATATGTGGCACACATATACAATGGAATATTACTCAGCAATAAAAAGAAACAAAATTGAGTTATTTGTAGTGAGGTGGATTGACCTGGAGTCTGTCATACAGAGTGAACTAAGTCAGAAAGAAAAAACAAATACCATATGCTAACACATATATATGCAATCTAAAAAGAAAAAAAATGTTCACAAAGAACGAGTGGTAGCATGGGAATAAAGATGCAGACCTACTGGAGAATGGACTTGAGGATACGGTTAGGGGGAAGTGTAAGCTGGGACAAAGTGAGAGAGTGGCATGGACATTTATACACTTCTAAACATAAAATCGATAGCTAGTGGGAAGCAGCTGCATAACACAGGGAGATCACCTCAGTGCTCTGTGACCACCTAGAATGGTGGGAAAGGGAGGGTGGGAGAGAGGGATACGCAAGTGGGAAAAGATATGGATATAAATGTAAATGTATAACTGATTCACTTTGTTATGGAAACT